>NC_057795.1:165041401-165361410 GCF_018294505.1 Triticum aestivum
TAGGGAAAATTCATCCTACCACCCGGTGGTAGTTACCTATATATATCCAGAAACATTTTCCACCTATATATAATTTATCGATAATACCCGGTATTACCTGATACTCTCTGAAACCCTTCCGGTGACCCTGAAATGCTTCCGGATCCTCTCGGAACTATTTTGAATATCCATAAAATAATTCCACAAATATATTCTCATGAATCTTGTCCTACTAACACTCAACAGGTTGTGATTGCCTTAATCTTGTGACCCTTTAGGTTCGGTAACTCATAGACATGAACAAAACCATTCCTTTAATGACCGGCAGCGGGACCGTGGATGTCTATATCGGTCCCTATGAGTACATGAATGATATTCGATTGAACCTTTGGTTATCATGTGATGTTACCTTTGCTTCTCGATACTTCACAAAACCCGGGATGCATCGGTATCCTCCCGAGTCATCACTATGCTCGCTATACCAAAATCCTCATTACCGGTTTTGTTCTACTTTCTCGTTATTGTGTTCCGGCATCCCCGTGACAAAGTCACATGTGTTTGGCCAGACGATGATTGATGTCGTTACACCGAGAGGGCCCTAAAAATATCTCTCTATTGCCGGAGGAGCAAATCCCATTCTCGAGCTACCCGACCACTTGTCAAACTTTCCGATGAACCTGTAAGTTGTTGTTATGATCACAGTGTTATATGTGACGTTTGAGCAACCCCAAAGTCCGCCGTATGGTAAGAAGTGACCACGATACTCTCATGGTCTAAGGAGCAATATCACACGTTAACACTCCGTGTTATTACAATTGAATGCAGACGATATTAACTCAATTCATAACAAACAAGATTAGGTCGGTTCAATATGGTCGTTCTTCCAACGTCATAATCTCAATGTTGTTTTAGGATCATCGTTATACTTAACGATATCCCAAGATCTGAAAAACATGATCAGCAAAAAATCTTGAGCTAGTCTTAGAGGCGAGACTAGGAACCTTTTATTTTACCATTTATCATCCCACACGTGCATATGAGTTTTCCGTTGAATCGCTTATTCCAGGATCATAACAGTTATAACATAGAATATAAACTCTTTAATTATGAAATATGAAAATATAATAATACATACATTATTGCCTCAAGGGCATATTCCCACCATACTTCATACTTTTCCACTGACAGAATATTCTGCCTCTATGAGACACACATATTTTAAACCTGGGGTTTGAAGGACCAACTATTCAGATATACTCCCTCCATCCTAAAATAATGTCTCAGCTTTATACTAATTCTAGTACAAAGTTATACTAAAGTTGATACACTTATTTTGGGATAGAGGGAGTACAAGATAAGAGCTTCCATATATTCTGTATTTTTCCGGATTATTACAACAGTTAAAAAATGCTCCAAGATGGGTCTGGATGATAATTGCAATTGGCAAATGAGCACTAGTATATCCCATCAATTGTTGGGTTGATTGCGGTTCTTTTGCGTCACCAATTAATATCTTCGACCGACAATTGCATATCATTTCCTTTCCTTGTTTGAGTTGCTTATAATCTTATCCTGCGGCATATGGCTGATTTTGTGCAATTGCCCGTGTGGCGTAGATTTGGTATCCGGTGTTTGCCTGACACCGAGTGGACGGAGTTGTACGTGTCACGAGTATAGCGCCCTATACTACTACCTTTGGGTTAGCAATAGGCTATAGCTAGTGCGTGGTGCAGCACTCATACATCCTCCTTGTCACATCGCCCACGCAAATGCCTGATTGTTCGGAGCAAACGCCGTTCTGGGTGCAATCTGCAATTTTACTACGTACGTAGTTATTACTCTCTCCGTCCGACAATATTTGTCATCAAAATGGATAAAAAAGATATATGTAAAAGTAAAATACGTCTAGATACATCTCATTTCATCCATTTTGATGACAAGTTTTTCCGGACGGGGGGAGTAGTATACAAAAGAACCTTTTTACTACTCTTGCGCAAATTATTAGGTGATGTATGTGCAAAGATTGCCAGTCTTTGGTGAGAAAGATGGTGCAGCGAAACTGCTTCACACACGACAGTGTGGGCGCCTTCCTCACCAGCTGGGCCTTGGTAAGATCTACTCCCTCCGTTCCAAAATAGATGACCCAACTTTGTACTAAAGTTAGGATAAAGTTGAGTCATCTATTTTAGAACGGAGGGAGTAGCAGTGAGCAAACAATACTATACAGTACGTACATGAGTAGGCCCACTGACCAGTCAGCGTCTACTAATAAACCGTTCTTCTTCTCTCGTAAAGTTTCCACAAACAAAACCCCCATCGCGCACGGCCTCCCCGCGGGCCCACCTCGCGTTGAAACCTCGCTCGTTTCTTTTAACCCCTCATCAAGTCTCATAAGTCCTCCCTTCCGTCTCCTGCCGCTCGCCGACCCCGTCGCCGTCGCCGTCGCTGGCGTGCGCGGGCGCGATATTCCGCCGAGCACCTCGCGCGCCGCCATGTCCGGCAAGGGTTGCCTCCCTGAGGGCGAGCTCGCCGCGCTGTCCAGGGTCTGCCGCGACGGGGCCGCGGCGGCGCGGCTCAAGACGGGCTCCCTGCTCGCAATCCTCATCGCCAGCGCCGTCGGCGTCTGCCTCCCCGTCGCGCTCACCAGGGCCTTCCGGGGCCGGGACGGGTACGCGCGGGGCCTGCTCCTCGTCAAGTGCTACGCGGCCGGGGTCATCCTCTCCACCTCCCTCGTCCACGTCCTCCCGGACGCCTACGCGGCGCTCGCCGACTGCGCCGTCGCGTCGCGCCGGCCCTGGAAGGACTTCCCCTTCGCGGGGCTCCTCTGCCTCGTCGGCGCGCTGCTCGCGCTCCTCGTCGACCTCTCCGCCTCGTCGCACCTCGAAGCCCACGGCCACCAGCAGCCGCAGCAGGAGGAGGGCCAGCCCTACGCCCCAATCCCCACCACCAAGAAGGCCCCCGCCTTCGAGCTCACCGGCGAAATGAGCCCCAGGAAACGCGCTTTCCTGGACGAGAGTGACCGCGACGACAAGAATGGCGGCGACCCGGACCGGGACGACGTGGCGCTCTTCGGTCCCAAGAAAGGCGCCCGGCTGCCCCGCAGCGATGAGCCCGTGGTCCCTGTTGTCGGGTGCCATGGCGCTGGGCATGAGGTGGTGGAGGTCGGGGAGGGGGAGGAGGAGGAGGCGAGGAAGAAGCAGAAGATGGTGTCCAAGGTGCTGGAGATTGGGATAGTGTTCCATTCCGTCATCATTGGGGTGACCTTGGGGATGTCGCAGGACGTCTGCGCCATCCGGCCGCTCGTCGTCGCGCTCTCCTTCCACCAGGTCTTCGAGGGGATGGGCCTAGGCGGCTGCATCGCACAGGTCAGAATCCAACATATGCAACTCAATTTGGTGTGATGTTTCTGTGCGATTGAAGGATTCATCATTGAATTGTTATATTATTAAGAGAATTCATCATTGAAAAATTAGTCTAGTACTCCCTCTGTTCACTATTATAAGATGTTCTAAGCTTTTTTCTGATTCGGATGTATATGGATGCCATTTTAGTGTGTTTGTTCACTCGTTTCAGTCTGTATGTATATCATATTGAAATATCTAAAACATCTTAGAACGGAGGGAGTACAGTTTTGTTCATATTCTGACTTTCGGTGTGAGTTTTGTGCGGCATATTTGCAATGGTGTAATTAGGAAGTCGGCAGCTTATTTAAAAAAATTCATGTCAGTGTTGTCTTTCCTGTTGACTGATTTTCTTAAGAAAGACGAGCCTATCATGGACCTGTGGTCATACTTTATAGATTTAGTATAATAATATGTGATTAGCTACCTATGTTGATGTCGAATACAGTATTAAGCTAATGCTTTGCACATACAAACGACAACGGGTTTGTTCCCTCGTATGTTGATTTAGATGTTTGTTTTCTCTGTCTTTGAATAATCCTGTCATGTCATTGTCTTAGTTCAGAGTTGGCATGTCTGCCATATACTGTATCACTTTGTCAGCCAAGAAATACTTATAGCTGAATATGATTTGTTGAGCTCCTTGTGTTACCCTGAACCCTCCGGGTAACTTTGAAGGTGATTATCGGTGGAAGGATCCCTGCTGTACAGCGAGCCCTTTTTTCTCACAGTGGCATTTACTTTAGCAGCCAAAGTTTTGAGGCCTGAACTTTCTGTATGATATATACTCATGGAGGCCTAACTGTTTTGGTAGACATTTTTTTTCCCTTTCAATTCTGTTCGTCCATGTCCCCGTCCATTTTGTTTTTCCAAATTGACACTAGATGAGGCTGATGTGTTATGCACAGAGGAGAAGGGACAGAGGAATAGCACTTGGTAGGTCTTTAAAGTCCTTTTTAATTTGGTGGTATTGCGGTGGAGAGCAATATCCACAAAGCACTTTGACATGCTAAGGAAAATCCAAAAAAGAATAAAGGAATGAGGTTTCAAGATGCGCCCAAATGGTAGGATGACTAATCAGTTGAAACTGAAATCTCCAGTTTTAGCAAAGGCACTAGTGCAATTCCTATCCTTTTTTTCAGAGCCATTGCCATAATGTATCAAACAGAGCCACCTGCAACATTCATTTTGTATTTATGCGTGTTAAATAGTCATAACTTTAGATGGCACGACCACTGTGGAGCAATTTCCAGCTGTATACCTTACCACTTTCTGTATATGTGTATTCGCTTATAGTCATCCATACTTGCCATATGATGATCTGCTTTGGAAGTTCTCCCCTGAAATTGTAGCACCACATAAACACCAGTTAGAAGGGTTTTGTGAAGTTCATTGATGACTGAACGCATACTTGTCTATTTCTCACAGGCTGGTTTCGGAATGGCAACAGTGGGTTACATGTGCATAATGTTCTCGGTGACAACACCATTGGGAATACTTCTTGGGATGGCAGTCTTCCATATGACTGGTTATGACGATAGCAGTCCAAATGCCCTAATAATTGAGGGCCTTCTTGGTTCACTCTCTGCCGGAATCCTTGTCTACATGGCGCTCGTGGACCTCATTTCTCTTGATTTCTTCCACAACAAGATGATGTCATCATCTCTGAAACTGAAGAAGGCCTCTTATATTGCATTGGTGCTTGGATCTGCTTCTATGTCGATATTAGCTCTCTGGGCATAGGTCATAGTGAAATGTATAGAGGGATCATTCTCAGATTCCAACATCTTGCAGTGCATATCTATGGACTCATACTTCCCCTATGTATATCTGAAATGACACGTTATGGGGAACTGGAAATGGAAATCGACCAATGCTTCTGTTACTTTGCAGCTAAAACTGATGCCTGTTATACACTAATGTGTATAACCAACACCCTGATTTACCTTTCAGTTGATACCGTGCACTGTAATAGACTGGACTTTTCTTAAAGATGAAACCTTATATTGTTGCCAAATTTGGAATTCATGTTCAGAAGGAAGGCATCCTTGTGTGTAGAGTTAGTAAGTTCCTTGTATAGCTGCAATTTGCAAATTTTTCTTCACTTAATTAAGAATGTAGATCATCAACTTTCTGCCCAAGAATTGCTCTCCGGGCTACAGGTTGATGTTTACCACCAGTAAGTATGCCTGCCATGATTTATTTATTTTTAATTATCCCGCCGTTGCTCATTTTGTTCTGCATTTAGTTTTAAGAGAAAAATACTACTCCCTCCGTTCTTAAATATAAGTCTTTGTGGAGATTTCACTATGGACCACATACGGATGTATCTAGATGCATATTAGAGTATAAATTTAGTCATTTTGCTCCGTATGTGGTCCATAGTGGAATCTCTTCAAAGACTTATATTTGGAGTAATAATTCTCCTAGCATCACATTATCATCTACAGGCAGTGGTTCCGGACAAGGCAGTGGATGCTTAGTATGCTGCCCTTCATACTTTACCTCTGTATATTTCATGTACAACACCATTAGATCTTGGAGCCATTGATTTTAGTTTATCAAACCTGTCTGAATTCAGATTACCTGATAAATTGTTTAACCTAGGTCAATTGCTTGCAAATCTGAAAGCTCCTCTCTATTTCTGCTGCCCTTTGAGATCCATTACCTGAGTCATGTAAGTTGTTACTGCGGTTTTAGGACGGAGGGAATAAATCGCAATGCAAGAATTCTAAGCTGTTGGAAGTTTTCCAAGCTGCGGTGAGAAATGGTCATTAAATTGATTGCTAATGCTCCGTAGATTAAGAACCTAGAAATTTCCTTTCATATATAGCCTTACCATTGCATTGCATTGGTGATGGATGAGGCCACAAGGGGTATACAAGAAGTGTTGGAAATATGCCCTAGAGGCAATAATAAATTAGTTATTATTATATTTCCTTGTTCATGATAATTGTCTTTTATTCATGCTATAACTGTATTATCCGAAAATCGTAATACACGTGTGAATACATAGACCACAATATGTCCCTAGTGAGCCTCTAGTTGACTAGCTCGTTGTGATCAACAGATAGTCATGGTTTCCTGGCTATGGACATTGGATGTCGTTGATAACGGGATCACATCATTAGGAGAATGATGTGATGGACAAGACCCAATCCTAAGCCTAGCACTAAGATCGTGTAGTTCGTTTGCTAGAGCTTTTCCAATGTCAAGTATCTCTTCCTTAGACCATGAGATCGTGTAACTCCCGGATACCGTAGGAGTGCTTTGGGTGTATCAAACGTCACAACGTAACTGGGTGACTATAAAGGTGCACTACAGGTATCTCCGAAAGTGTCTGTTGGGTTGACACAGATCGAGACTGGGATTTGTCACTCCGTGTAAGCGGAGAGGTATCTTTGGGCCCACTCGGTAGGACATCATCATATGCGCAATGTGACCAAGGAGTTGACCACGGGATGATGTGTTACGGAACGAGTAAAGAGACTTGCCGGTAACGAGATTGAACAAGGTATAAGGATACCGACGATCGAATCTCGGGCAAGTACAATACCGCTAGACAAAGGGAATTGTATACGGGATTGATTAAGTCCTTGACATCGTGGTTCATCCGATGAGATCATCGTGGAACATGTGGGAGCCATCATGGGTATCCAGATCCCGCTGTTGGTTATTGACCGGAGAACGTCTCGGTCATGTCTACATGTCTCCCGAACCCGTAGGGTCTACACACTTAAGGTTCGATGACGCTAGGGTTATAAAGGAAGTTTGCATGTGGTTACCGAATGTTGTTCGGAGTCCCGGATGAGATCCCGGACGTCACGAGGAGTTCCGGAATGGTCCGGAGGTAAAGATTTATATATGGGAAGTCCTATTTTGGCCACCGGAAAATGTTCGGGATTTTTCGGTATTGTACCGGGAAGGTTCTAGAAGGTTCCGGAGTGGGGCCCACCTGCATGGGGGGACCCACATGAACGTGGGTAGTGGGGGAAAGGCCCCACACCCCTGGTCAAGGCGCACCAAGATCCCCCCTTAGAAGGAATAAGATCATATCCCAAAGGGATAAGATCAAGATCCCTAAAAAGGGGGGATAGCAATCGGTGGGGAAGGAAATGATGGGATTTCTTTCCTCCCACCTTTGCCAACGCCCCAATGGACTTGGAGGGCAAGAAACCAGCCCCCTCCACCCCTATATATAGTGGGGAGGCGCATGGGAGCTTCACCCTTGCCACTGGCGCAGCCCTCCCTCTCCCAAGTGCTCCTCCTCTCTCGCGGTGCTTGGCGAAGCCCTGCAGGATTGCCACGCTCCTCCACCACCATCACGCCGTTGTGCTGCTGCTGGATGGAGTCTTCATCAACCTCTCCCTCTCTCCTTGCTGGATCAAGGCTTGGGAGACGTCACCGGGCTGTACGTGTGTTGAACGCGGAGGTGCCGTGCGTTCGGCACTTGATCATCGGTGATTTGAATCACGACGAGTACGACTCCATCAACCCCGTTCACTTGAACGCTTCCGCTTAGTGATCTACAAGGGTATGTAGATGCACTCTCTTTCTACTCGTTGCTGGTCTCTCCATAGATAGATCTTGGTGATACGTAGGAAATTTTTTGAATTTCTGCTACGTTCCCCAACAGTGGCATCATGAGCTAGGTCTATTGCGTAGATTCTTTGCACAAGTAGAACACAAAGTAGTTGTGGGCGTTGATGTTGCTCAATATGCTTACCGTTACTAGTACAATCTTGTTTCGACGGTATTGTGGGATGAAGCGGCCCGGACCGACCTTACACGTACTCTTACGTGAGACAGGTTCCACTGATTGACATGCACTTGGTGCATAAGGTGGCTAGCGGGTGCCAGTCTCTCCCACTTTAGTCGGAACGGATTCGATGAAAAGGGTCCTTATGAAGGGTAAATAACAATTGGCATATCACGTTGTGGTTTTGCGTAGGTAAGAAACGTTCTTGCTAGAAACCCATAGCAGCCACGTAAAACATGCAACAACAATTAGAGGACGTCTAACTTGTTTTTGCAGGGTATGCTATGTGATGTGATATGGCCAAGAAGAATGTGATGAATGATATGTGATGTATGAGATTGATCATGTTCTTGTAATAGGATTCACGACTTGCATGTCGATGAGTATGACAACCGGCAGGAGCCATAGGAGTTGTCTTAATTTATTGTATGACCTGCGTGTCATTGAACAACGCCATGTAATTACTTTACTTTATTGCTAACCGGTAGCCATAGTAGTAGAAGTAATAAGTTGGCGAGACGGCTTCATGGAGACACGATGATGGAGATCATGATGATGGAGATCATGGTGTCATGCCGGTGACGATGATGATCATGGAGCCCCGAAGATGGAGATCAAAAGGAGCAAATTGATATTGGCCATATCATGTCACTATTTGATTGCATGTGATGTTTATCATGTTTATGCATCTTGTTTACTTAGGACGACGGTAGTAAATAAGATGATCCCTTACAACAATTTCAAGAAGTGTTCTCCCCTAACTGTGCACCGTTGCTACAGTTCGTCGCTTCTAAGCACCACGTAATGATCGGGTGTGATGGATTCTTACGTTCACATACAACGAGTGTAAGACAGTTTTACACAGCGAAAACACTTAGGGTTAACTTGACGAGCCTAGCATGTACAGACATGGCCTCGAAACACGGAGACCGAAAGGTCGAGCATGAGTCGTATAGTAGATACGATCAACATGAAGATGTTCACCGATGATGACTAGTCCGTCTCACGTGAT
This sequence comes from Triticum aestivum, assembly GCF_018294505.1. NCBI lineage: Eukaryota > Viridiplantae > Streptophyta > Magnoliopsida > Poales > Poaceae > Triticum > Triticum aestivum. The sequence goes on from NC_057795.1 coordinate 165,050,553, forward strand.
GATCGGACACGGCCTAGTTGACTCGGATCATGTAATCACTTAGATGACTAGAGGGATGTCTATCTGAGTGGGAGTTCATAAGATGAACTTAATTATCCTGAACATAGTCAAAAGACCTTTTGCAAATTATGTCATAGTTCACGCTATAGTTCTATTGTTTTAGTTATGTTCCTAGAGAAAATATAGTTGAAAGTTGACAGTAGCGATTATGCGGACAGTAGAAAGCTTATGTCCTTAATGCACCGCTCAATGTGCTGAACCCCAAACGTCGTTTGTGGATGTTTTGAACATCGAACATACACGTTTTGATAACTACGTGATAGTTCAGTTAAATGGTTTAAGTAGAGGCACCAAAGACGTTTTCGAAACATCGCGGAACATATGAGATGTTTCGAGGGCTGAAATTGGGATTTCAGGCTCGTGCTCACGTCAAGAGGTATAAGACCTCCGACGATTCTCTTAGCCTGCAAACTAAGGGAGAAAATCTCAATCGTTGAGCTTGTGCTCAGATTGTCTGAGTGCAACAATCACTTGAATTGAGTGGGAGTTGATCTTCCAAATGAGATAGTGATGTTTCTCCAAAGTCATTGCCACCGAGCTGCTAGAGCTTCGTGATGAACTATAACATATCAGGGATAAATAAGATGATCCTTGAGGTATTCACGATGTTTGACACCGCGAAAGTAGAAATCAAGAAGGAGCATCAATTGTTGATGGTTGGTGAAACCACTAGTTTCAAGAAGGGCAAGGGCAAGAAGGGATACTTCATGAAACAGCAAATCAGCTGCTGCTCTAATAAAGAAACCCAAGGTTGAACCCAAACCCGAGACTAAGTGCTTCTGTAATAAGGGGAACAGCCACTGGAGCAGCATTACCCTAGATACTTGGTAGATGAGAAGGCTGGCAAGGTCGATAGAAGTATATTGGATATACATTATGTTAATGTGTACTTTACTAGTACTCCTAGTAGCACCAGGGTATTAGATACCGGTTCGGTTGCTAAGTGTTAGTAACTCGAAATAAAAGAGCTACGGAATAAACGGAGACTAGCTAAAGGAGAGCTGACTATATGTGTTGGAAGTATTTCCAAGATTGATGTGATCAAGCATCGCACGCTCCCTCTACCATCGAGATTGGTGTTTGCGTTGAGCATAGACATGATTGGATTATGTCTATCGCAATACGGTTATTCATTTAAGGAGAATAATGGTTACTCTGAATAATACCTTCGATGGTCTTGCACCTAAAGGAATGGTTTATTGAATCTCGATCGTAGTGATACACTTTTTCATGCCAAAAGATATAAGATAGTAATGATAGTACCACTTACTTGTGGCACTGCCACGTAAGTCATATTGGTATATATGCATGAAGAAACTCCATGCAAATGGATCGTTTGGACTCACTTGATTTTGAATCACTTGAGATATGCAAATCATACCACATGGGCAAGATGACTAAAAAGCCTCGTTTTCAGTAAGATGGAACAAGATAGCAACTTGTTGGAAGTAACACATTTTGATGTGTGCAGTCCAATGAGTGATGAGGCATGCAGTGAATATCGTTATGTTCTTACTTCACAGATGATTCGAGTAGATGTTGAGAATATTTACTTGATGAAACACAAGTCTGAATTATTGAATGGTTCAAGTAATTTCAGAGTGAAGTAGAAGATCATTGTGACAGGAGAATAAAATGTCTATGATATGATCATAGAGATGAATATCTGAATCACGAGTTTGGCACAGAATTAAGACATTGTGGAAATTGTTTCACAACTAATACCGCCTGGAACACCATAGTGTGATGGTATGTCCGAACATCATAGTTGCACCCTATTGGATATGGAGTGTACCATGATGTCTCTTATCGAATTACCACTATCGTTCATGGGTTAGGCATTAGAGACAACCACATTCACTTTAAATAGGGCACCACGTAATTCCGATGAGATGACACCGTATGAACTATGGTTTAGAGAAACCTAAGCTGTCATTTCTTAAAGGTTTGAGGTTGCGACGCTTATGTGAAAAAGTTTCAGGCTGATAAGCTCGAACCCAAAGCAGATAAATGCATCTTTATAGGACACCCAAAACAGTTGGGTATACCTCCTAATTCAGATCCGAAAGCAATATGGATTGTTTCTTGAATCGGGTCCTTTCTCAAGGAAAGGTTTCTCTCGAAGAAGTTGAGTGGGAGGATGGTGGAGACTTGATGAGGTTATTGAACCGTCACTTAAACTAGTGTGTAGCAGGGCACAGGAAGTTGTTCCTGTGGAACCTACACCAATTGAAGTGGAAGCTTATGATAATGATCATGAAGTTTCGAATCAAGTCACTACCGTACCTCGTAGGGTGACAAGGATACATACTACTTTCAGAGTAGTACAGTAATCCTGTCTTGGAAGTCATGTTGCTAGACAACAATGAACCTACGAGCTATGGAGAAGCGATGGTGGGCCCGGATTCCGACGAATGGCTCAAAGCCATATAATCCGAGAAAGAATCCATATATGAAAACAAAGTGTAAACTTTGGAAGAACTACTTGATGGTTGTAAGGCTGTTAGGTACATATGGATTTTAAAAGGTAGACGGACAATGATGGTAAATGTCACCATTAAGAAAGCTCGACTTGTTGTTAAGATGTTTCTCGACAAGTTCAAGGAGTTGACTGCGATGAGATTTTCTCATCCGTAGCGATGCTTAAGTCCGTCGGATTCATGTTAGCATTAGCTGCATTTATGAAATCTGGCAGATGGATGACAAAATGAGTTTCCTTACCAGTCTTCATATGGAAAGGTTGTTTGTGATACAATCAGAAAGTTTTTGTCGATCCTAAGGATGCTAAAAGGTATGCTAGCTCCAGCGATCCTTCCATGGACTGGAGTAAGCATCTCGGAGTTGGAATGTACACTTTGATAAGATGATCAAAGATTTTGGGTTTATACAAAGTTTATGAGAAACTTGTATTTCCAAAGAAGTGAGTGGGAGCACTATGGAATTTCTGATGAGTATATGTTGTTGACATATTGATGATCAGAAATGATGTAGAATTTCTAGAAAGCATATAGGGTTATTTGAAAACTGTTTTTCAATGGAAAACCTGGATTAGGCTACTTGAACAATAAGCATCAAGATCTATAAGATAGATCAAAATGCTTAATAGTACTTTTAAATGAGCACGTACCTTGACATAATCTTGAAGGTGTTCAAGATGGATCAGTCAAAGGAGTTCTTGCCTGAGTTGTAAGGTGTGAAGTTAAGACTTAAAGCTCGACCACGGCAGAAGAAAGAGGAAGGACGAAGGTCGTCCCCTATGCTTTTATCATAGGCTCTCTACAGTATGCTATGATGTGTACCTCACCTGAAGTGTGCCTTGCCATGAGTCAGTCAAGGGGTACAAGAGTGATCCAAGAATGGATCACAGGACAGCGGTCAAAGTTATCCTTAGTAACTAGTGGACTAAGGAATTTTCTCGATTGTGGAGGTGATAAAGAGTTCGACGTAAAGAGTTACGTCGATGCAAGCTTAACACCTATCCGGATAGCTCTGAGTAGAGATACCGGATACGTATAATGGAGCAACTTCTAATATAGCTCCAAGTAGAACAGTTATTTGGAATAGCTCCAAATAGAGTGTGGTAGCTACATCTAGGAGATGACATGGAGATTTGTAAAGCACACACGGATCTAAAAGGTTCAGACCGTTGACTATAACCTCTCTCACAAGCATAACATGATCAAACCCAGAACTCATCGAGTGTTAATCACATGGTAAATGTGAACTAGATTATTGACTCTAGTAAACTCTTTGGGTGTTAGTCACATGGGGATGTGACCTTGAGTGTTAATCACATATCGATGTGAACTAGATTATTGACTCTAGTGCAAGTGGGAGACTGTTGGAAATATGCCCTAGAGGCAATAATAAATTAGTTATTATTATATTTCCTTGTTCATGATAATTGTCTTTTATTCATGCTATAACTGTATTATCCGGAAATTGTAATACACGTGTGAATACATAGACCACAATATGTCCCTAGTGAGCCTCTAGTTGACTAGCTCGTTGTGATCAACAGATAGTCATGGTTTCCTGGCTATGGACATTGGATGTCGTTGATAACGGGATCACATCATTAGGAGAATGATGTGATGGACAAGACCCAATCCTAAGCCTAGCACTAAGATCGTGTAGTTCGTTTGCTAGAGCTTTTCCAATGTCAAGTATCTCTTCCTTAGACCATGAGATCGTGTAACTCCCGGATACCGTAGGAGTGCTTTGGGTGTATCAAACGTCACAACGTAACTGGGTGACTATAAAGGTGCACTACAGGTATCTCCGAAAGTGTCTGTTGGGTTGACACAGATCGAGACTGGGATTTGTCACTCCGTGTAAGCGGAGAGGTATCTCTGGGCCCACTCGGTAGGACATCATCATATGCGCAATGTGACCAAGGAGTTGATCACGGGATGATGTGTTACAGAACGAGTAAAGAGACTTGCCGGTAACGAGATTGAACAAGGTATAAGGATACCGACGATCGAATCTCGGGCAAGTACAATACCGCTAGACAAAGGGAATTGTATACGGGATTGATTAAGTCCTTGACATCGTGGTTCATCCGATGAGATCATCGTGGAACATGTGGGAGCCATCATGGGTATCCAGATCCCGCTGTTGGTTATTGACCGGAGAACGTCTCGGTCATGTCTACATGTCTCCCGAACCCGTAGGGTCTACACACTTAAGGTTCGATGACGCTAGGGTTATAAAGGAAGTTTGCATGTGGTTACCGAATGTTGTTCGGAGTCCCGGATGAGATCCCGGACGTCACGAGGAGTTCCGGAATGGTCCGGAGGTAAAGATTTATATATGGGAAGTCCTATTTTGGCCACCGGAAAATGTTCGGGATTTTTCGGTATTATACCGGGAAGGTTCTAGAAGGTTCCGGAGTGGGGCCCACCTGCATGGGGGGACCCACATGAACGTGGGTAGTGGGGGAAAGGCCCCACACCCCTGGTCAAGGCGCACCAAGATCCCCCCTTAGAAGGAATAAGATCATATCCCAAAGGGATAAGATCAAGATCCCTAAAAAGGGGGGATAGCAATCGGTGGGGAAGGAAATGATGGGATTTCTTTCCTCCCACCTTTGCCAACGCCCCAATGGACTTGGAGGGCAAGAAACCAGCCCCCTCCACCCCTATATATAGTGGGGAGGCGCATGGGAGCTTCACCCTTGCCCCTGGCGCAGCCCTCCCTCTCCCAAGTGCTCCTCCTCTCTCGCGGTGCTTGGCGAAGCCCTGCAGGATTGCCACGCTCCTTCACCACCACCACGCCGTTGTGCTGCTGCTGGATGGAGTCTTCCTCAACCTCTGCCTCTCTCCTTGCTGGATCAAGGCTTGGGAGACGTCACCGGGCTGTACGTGTGTTGAACGCGGAGGTGCCGTGCGTTCGGCACTTGATCATCGGTGATTTGAATCACGACGAGTACGACTCCATCAACCCCGTTCACTTGAACGCTTCCGCTTAGCGATCTACAAGGGTATGTAGATGCACTCTCTTTCTACTCGTTGCTGGTCTCTCCATAGATAGATCTTGGTGATACGTAGGAAATTTTTTGAATTTCTGCTACGTTCCCCAACAAGAAGATATCCCATGGTGTATACTCTTTGCGGATGATGTGGTGCTAGTTGACGATAGTCGGACGGGGGTAATTAGGAAGTTAGAGTTATGAAGACAAACCTTGGAATCGAAAGAGTTTAGGCTTAGTAGAACTAAAACCGAGTACATGATGTGCGGTTTCAGTACTACTAGGTGTGAGGAGGAGGAGGTTAGCCTTGATGGCCAGGTGGTACCTCGGAAGGACACCTTTCGGTATTTGGGGTCAATGTTGCAGGAGGATGGGGTTATTGATGAAGATGTGAACCATCGAATCAAAGCCGGATGGATGAAGTGGCGCCAAGCTTCTGGCATTCTCTGTGACAAGAGGGTGCCACAAAAGCTAAAAGGCAAGTTCTACAGGACGGCGGTTCGACCCGCAATGTTGTATGGCGCGGAGTGTTGGCCGACTAAAAGGCGACATGTTCAACAGTTAGGTGTAGCGGAGATGCATATGTTGAGATGGATGTGTGGCCACACGAGGAAGGATCGAGTTCGGAATGATGATATACGAGATAGAGTTGGGGTAGCACCAATTGAGGAGAAGCTTGTCCAACATCGTTCGAGATAGTTTGGGCATATTCAGCGCAGGCCTCCAGAAGCTCCAGTGCATAGCGGACGGCTAAAGCGTGCGGAGAATGTCAAGAGAGGGCGGGGTCGACCGAATTTGACATGGGAGGAGTCCGTTAAGAAAGACCTGAAGGATTGGAGTATCGACAAAGAGCTAGCTATGGACAGGGGTGCATGGAAGCTTGCTATCCATGTGCCAGAGCCATGAGTTAATTGCGAGATCTTATGGGTTTCACCTCTAGCTTATCCCAACTTGTTTGGGACTAAAGACTTTGTTGTTGTTGTTGTATATAGCCTTACCAAAATGGCGGCCAAACCAAAGTATTCAGAATTTCAGATACATAAAGGGAGATGTGGTTTTTGAGGTGCACGATGCCTATAGGAGTTTCAGGCATCGGACATGGTAAGGACATCTCCAACGCCGACCCGCAAATCTCCCGCAACGGTCCGGGCCGTGCTGTCCGGACCGTGGAAGCCATCTAACGCGGGCTTCTATCGATCTGCGACGCGGTCCGGACGCAATTTCTCTCGCAAACCGGAGACAAAAGTGGGGGAGGTTTTCGAGAGTCCGGACCGATCACAAGCCCGTTTCTGATCGCCCTGGCCCACCAAAAAACCCCTCCTCTCCCGCGCTTTTTCGGTCAGCGCTCGCGTTCATGCCCGGCTAAAGCGGACGCAACCACTCACTGGCGTCGGCATTGAAGCGGCACGTCGGCCGAGAGAGCGCCGCCCGCATTGATGGTACGCAGTTGCCGAGGCATCTCCTCCGGCGCCACCCGTCCGTCCCTCTACCACCCACCGGTGTTATATAAACCGCTACCCTGATGCACCGGCCATAGCCACAGTCATCCATCTCCACACCACTCCCCGCCATGGATCCCTCCGCGGGCAAAGCTCTCTGGGACGGGCTTACGTCGGAGCAGAAGAAGGCCATGGCCGCCATTGTTGCCCCCGGCAGCCAGAGGACGTGCAAATGGAGGACGCCTCCTCCGACGAGCCAGCCCCACCTTCCCCATCCTCCGCGGCACCCTCCTCCTCCGCTCCACCCTCACCGATGCATTGCACCATGACCATCGGCGAGGCCGTGCCCATTATATTGACATGGTGCACGGAGCGGGAGGAACAGTCCCGGGAGACGCAGGCCGATGCCAACTGTAACAACAACCTCCTCCGCCGACACCGCGGTCGCGCTGGACGCGGACCGACAAAGAAGGAGGCGCTGCTCCAATCCTACCACTCCGCCCGTGAGATCTGCCTTGCCCGCTTGCGGTACCAGCAGCGGGTGGCGGAGGTGGGGGCCGCCGGCAAGGAGCGTGATGACTACGAGGGCAAGGTGTTGTTCGGCGACACCGACAACGAGGAGGCCTCGTCGGCGCCACGACGCCGGCGGCGAGGAAGAGTAGTGCATGATAGGTCACCACCGCTCGTGTCCCAGGAAGGACACCGCTCCTCCTCTCCCGTCGACGCCAAGCTTGGTGTGCTCGGCATTTTTGGGCGATTAGTCGTTTGGCGGCAACATCGAGGCGGACGGCTTCAGTTCCCGGGGCTCTGGAGGCGGAGCTGGAGAGCGCCAAGGCGGGACTGGAGACGGTGAAGCTTCAGTTCTCAGGGCTGATGGCAGGAGACTGGGACCTGACGCCGGCGATCATTTAGCTTAGGTATTAATTATACTCTAGAGCCCGCCTAGGACAATTTTGATGTATATGTAATGAAATTCGTCATGTTTATATGAAATCGGATATGTTTATATGAAATCAGGTCGTGTTTATATGAAATCTAGACTTGTTTGAACGAATTTTGTCCGATTGGTTTGAGTTATTGTGAAAATGTATGCGGCTAGCGTTGGATGGCTGCCTCCTGCATCTTTGTCCACGGACGGATGCGGGAGATTTTTTGGGGTTGGCGCTGGATATACCCCAAGTAAAGGCTAGGCCATTATAAGCGTCGCAATTTTGAACTAAAACTAAAACTGCAACACTTATTTTGGATCGAATGGAGTAGACCTCTTTATGCTACTGCTTTGTGTAAGGAAAGGTAGTTTGGGTGATGATACGACCACTTATTAGGAAAATGCTAACATCAAGAGAAAAGGACGACACATTCAGTGAATAGCCGTTCAGTTTAGAAAGTAGTGGAACTGATTGAAGATTTTGACAGGAGGAGGGGGGGGGGGGGGGGGGGGGGGGGGCAGAGGTTCTTTTTCAGAAGGTAGTTGTGGAAGCATAAGGAAGCAGCTTCCTTCATATGGACATATGCTGGTCGTGTTGGGCCTGATTGAGCAATTGTAGAGTTATAAGCACTCAAATTGAGAAAAAAAATCCAAAAATTCTGAGTATCACCCATAGCCAATTGATGTAATCTTGAAGCTGAGCTAGGCAAATCCATCTGAAGCAATCCAGTTGCTCTTAACTCTCTTTTTTTTTTGAAAAAGTGGTTGAAACACTTAACTATTACTCCCTCCGTCCCAAAATATAAGATTATTCATTTTGAACGGAGGGAGTAACATATAAGAAAGAGAAAAATAATAAAGAGTTTAGGGCTACAATCTTAGATGTAGGTTCCATGCAGTAAAGTTTTTTTTTTTGAGAACATGCAGTAAAGGTTTTCAGTCCAGGGATGTTTGGATTTTTTTACATTTAATTGGGTGCTTTTGTAGGTAGATGGTGTGTTGTGACGAGACTGTAGTTTCTCGTTTATCTTAATATAAATCAGAGAAAACCCGATTTATTTTATTTTTTACCTGGACTTTTCACAATTGTTTTTTGCATAATGAAGCTCGAGAACCAGTAAGTTTATTCAGGAATGAACCAGGAACATTGCATTTCTTCTAGGATCATCTGAGTGTGGTTCCGAGCACGCGGTTTTTCCTGGGAGATTTATTCGATTTGTACTGTTTCATATAAATTCCAGCATGTAATCCCCAGAACTCAGATGGAATTAATAACCTTAACAAGACAAAACAAAAAGAAGAGAAACACCATGCCAGCCGTCTATAGTTTACCCATGTACACTGCACTCGGCAGCTCTAGCTAGCTCACGGGGCCAGCCACTCAGGCCACCGGCGCCGCCCCATCCTCCTGCGTCCTCACCGCCGACCTGCAGACCGGGCACGTGGAGCTCAGCCGGAGCCACGCGTCGATGCACCCGACGTGGAACGCATGGCTGCACGCCGGGAGCAGCCTCCCCAGCTCGCCGTCCTCCATCTCCCCAAGGCATACGGCGCAATGCTCAGTGACGGCGGCGGCCGACACCTTGGCAGACGAAGACTCCCACACGAGCACCGGCAGCGCGCCGAGCTCCTTGGCGCCCAGCCCAGCGGGCTCCGGCGCGCACACGGCATCCACTGTGATCACCTCGAGCTCGTAGCCGTCCGGCGGCCGCTGCAGCGCCAGCGCCAGCGCGTGAGGGTTGCTCAATGCGGCGGCGGTGGTGGTGGCACGACGCTGCAGGAAGCACCGGGCGTAGAGGTGGAGCGCAGCGACGAACGCGATTGCCGCCGAGAGCGCGGTCACAGCAGCCAGGAGGACGTTGGTGTTGTATGGAGGCGCAAACGGCGACATGGCTGGATGCTGGTGGGCACGGTGCAGTGTGCAATCATGCATATGGCAGTCCAGTGACCAGCGACTGAACCATATGTACTATATATCCGAAGGCAGCGGGTAACGAGTGTCTCGGTTTCTTCTCACAAGTTGCAGATTTTGTTATCTTCAACGAACTCGTGCCTGCGCTGCGTTTCAATGCCAGCATACCCCACATGTCATCGACGTACCATCGACGTCAAATGCCGCCTTTTGCTCGCCACATAAACTATGGCTTGCCTACATACCTTTCTGCACAAAAACTATTGGCAACTTGTGGCGACCAGCCAGCCAAGCATACGTCCGTCCGGCCCCTACAGCCTTCGTAGTGCCGCATGAAATCGTGGGAGGTTTTGGCACACTGCTGCGCCCCGTGCCACCGGGTTTCTGGAGCAAGAAACTGAAACGTCTCGTGTCCTCACATGGATACGGGAACAGCACAGCAGAGGCGGTCCACAGCTTGGTGGGTAGGTCCGTCTCATGATGGCCCGAGAGTCCAAGTGAGCAGTGATCGTGCATTTCGTTCACTGACATCAGCCACAGGGAAACCAGAGGAGGACAGGGAACAATCCTTTGACTTGTTACTTTCAAGATGAACCTGCATTTTTCTTATCATTACCAGCAGTTACATCTTCTGGTACAGTATCTTTTTACAGTTACTTATTAGCGGTACTATATGTTTTCTTTTACAGTGACCAATAGGTGTTTTTGGTCGAATATTTTACACCGGGGGGGTTAGTCTTACTTCCACGCCGTCCGGAGAGGAGAGATGAATAGCTGGTTACTGTATTGAGTTAACTGTATGTATATACTGTCTGTATGGTTGTATCTGGAACAGACAATCCGGAACTTGCTGTTGTGCTGAGCCTACCTGCATCTCAGATTCTCAATCCATGAGCTTGTACCTCTTCTCCTCGACGCCGGTGACGCCCATTTGTATCTCGATTATGGTATGGAGTGGCATCTAGGGTACATTAGAAATGTGTTCAATTGGTTTAGCAATGCTTTTGCCAGTTTTCAGATACAGTGTTGATGCAACAAGAGAAGATCAAAATGCCATGTTACCTCCATGTCTGGAACTTCCCTCAAAGGCCTGTCCGCAAAATACGAGTACAGCGCTCGTAATACGGCCTATAAATAAGATAGACATTTTAAGATCAGCGCTTCTGATCAATGAATGATACGCAAGCTTTGCGTATTCGCGAAAAAAGATCAGCGCTTCTGCACAAGAGAGTTTCATCAACGGTAGCAATTTACCTGGTGGGATATAACGACCACTGGTGCTCGCTGGCGTTCGAGCTCGATGATAACAGGCTCCAACCTGAGGATTGTTAACACAGTGTAGCACGTTGGTTAGGATGGAGGTAATAACAGAACCGATCCCTCCCCCCCCCCCCCCCCCCCCCCCCAGTTTTATGTATAGTAAAGTCCAGTAACACTACACAGCATTTTGAATAATTCAGCAGATTGTTTTACCTCTGAATCACATCAAGGTAAGACTCCCCACGTGGGTACCGATAACGCAGCTTGTCCTTCTTGCGTGACCTGGTTGCAAGTTGCAGCACGCATTACAAAACCATCATAACAGCATGTTCGAATAATATATATTCAATAAATATGTAAAGGCCAAAATATTGTGGAAGAAATCATGCAATATACAGGTCCGCTCAGTTTAGCAACTCAGATATGTCTAAATGTCTAATGTAACTTCTACATTTTAGCATGCCATGATTAATAGGGAAAACAATGTAGCTTTGTGGCATGGTAATTAGCAAAATGGCATGACACTGTACATAAACTACCAATAAGATATTCCAGAACACTTGTTGTGAAAGTCCCAGAGAAATGTTACTACATACTCATATTCCTCAGGCATAATTTTCTTTATCTCTTCATACGTCATCCCATCACATACACCAGAATTGATCTCATCAAGAGCACGCCATTGTATCTACAAGGTTGAACCTATGTCAGTATACATAGGTAGCAACAGGTCCATAAGAGAACTCACAAACTTTCAAGGAACTACCTTTGGGAATCCAACAATTGGAGTTGCTGTCAAAATTGTTCTCTGTAGAGTGCTAGTCCAAATCTAAACAACAGGACAGCCACAAAATAAAGCATCTTGCTCTGTTAGCTCACTTGATAGGATCACAGACACCATCTATTTCTTAAGTAAAATATTGACAACACTAAGTTGCCCTTGTAAAATAGTGTAACTAAATTTAAGGGGATTACTTACAGTTGCAGTTTTCTCATTTTTGAGGCGCTTTTCAATAAAGTTGGCTAGTTTCTTTGAGTAAAGCTCTCCGTCTTCACTGCATAATTATCAGGCAGGTTGAAGTGGTCTTCATTAGGTGAATACAATAGGCTAATTCCCATAAGAGGAATGATTCTACCCATGCTTTCCTGACAAATAAAATAATCAAAATTAAAAAGGACAGACCCAGTGCATAGAAGCTCCCACACAAGGTGGGGTCTGGGGAGGGATTATAGGAACCTAGTCTTACCCCTGCAAAGTGCAATGCAGAGAGGCTGGTTCGAACCCAGGACCTCTTGGCACAAGTGGGGAGGACTTCACCACTGCGCCAGGCCTGCCCTCTTTAAAATAATCAAAATTTCTAATGTAAAATTTCCATATATGTTACCACTTGCCTGTTACTTCAATAACTTAAAAATGGTGACTTAAGCATATAAAGGTATCATTGGAAGGTATCAGATTAGAGAAGCAAACCTTAGCACCGTGTCACCACCAACTCTTCCTCTAACATTGTGTAAACTCTCACCATGCCTGGTAAGCAAAATAGGCCGAGGCGCAAGATGAGAATTCACCTGCAGTTGCATATTAAGGAAGGATGTGTCACAAATTAAAAGTGCACTAATGCCACTCCATTGTTAACACTTCAAATAAACTTTGAAGCAACCACAAAATATGAGCATTTCCATAATGGGAAGATATTATACTTGCGTCCGAAACGGCAGTTGACTATTTACACTGTAAGAAACTAAGCATTGAAGTACATACCAAGAAAAAGACAATACGCCCAGGGAGATAGCCACTGATATTGTTCACCTGGTACAAGGTGGCAAGAAGTTAGAAATTCAAAGAAACAAGTACCAAACAAATTTAGAATGCTAAGTTTCAAAAGTTACAAGCCCACGATGACAAAACTCAACCAAAATGCTCGGTTTTGTGTAAAGAACCTAGTTTTCCCAGTTATAAAGAGGAACCAACCCTAGAACACTTAAAGGTATAACTGGAAACCTAGCCACCCTTTTTACAAGAATAGGAGATAGCCAGTAGTATCATCTTTGTTACCTGTAACTGGCCACCCTCCCCTTTTACCATATCAATCATTTTGATATATGAGCCTTCCTGCACTGGCTCGTAGACCTGCAAGAGGAATACTACTTGGTTCAATATTAAGTAGTTCAGAGAGCTCAAGAACTTTACTTGACAACGCATGCACTACTAGAACATAATATAACTCGCAGAGCATTGAGACCTTTTCATAATTTGTCAAACGTTCAAGGAAGTCCTGCAATCCAGCTTCATAATCCGGCCTACAAAATTTTACACAGAAATAAGCTTATGCATATTATATTTGTAAGTACAGGGCGAGTTTTGAGGGATTGTCGGTTTCTAACTGGTCAGCATAATCAGGGCTTTGCTGAATTTTCAGGCGTACATTCCTTTCGATTATGTTTCGATCATTACATATTGTCTCCAGAAATATTATCTGCAGAAAGTGCATCCAGTTAGCAAGCATTGTCCAAGATGACAAATGACAGAAATGTACCCAATGCACAAAAGCACATTAATTAGACTGACCCACAAACTGTCAGTGGTGTGACAGTATTATAAGTATGTTATAACTTTCATCAACATGATACAATTTTAGCTCAAGATAATCACAGAAGAAAGGTCAAAGAACCAAGTCTACTGTAAATCCAAATGTTCAAGCTTCCGTCGGCTCCATAAGTGCAAGACTCCGTCGCTCCTGTTCAAGCTTGACATCCGAAAGGCATTTGATTCGGTCAGATGGGAGTATGTGCTGGACCTCCTCCGACGCCGTGGGTTCCCATGCAAATTTCGTAACTGGATTGCGGCGCTTCTTTGCTCCTCTTCCTCGAGGATCATCCTAAATGGTGTGCCCGGCCCGCCAATCATTCACGGTCAGGGCCTTCGCCAGGGGGACCCAATTTCACCGTTGCTATTCGTCATCGCCATTGATCCGCTACAACGGCTCCTTGACTTGGCTACCCGCAAGAAATTGCTCCACCGGATCCGTGGAAGAGGTGTCATGGTGCGTACCTCGCTTTATGCGGATGATGCCGCGGTGTTCATGGCCCCTATAAAAAAAGACATTGACATCTTCTCGGCAATTTTACGTGGTTTTGGGGAGGTCACCGAGCTATGCACCAACTTTCACAAGAGCTCCGTTGTGCCTATCCGGTGCAATAACCTTAACTTGGGACACATTCTGCAAAGCATGCCGGCCACTGTGGCTTCCTTCCCTCTACGGTACTTAGGCCTCCCGCTATCCGTCTGGCAGCTGAGAAAGGCGGATTTCCAATTTCTTGAAGACAAGGTGGCGAGCAAATTGGTTACGTATGAGGGGCAGAACATTACTACCATTGGGCGCACGACATTAGTAAAATCGGTCATCTCCTCACTTGCGGTCTACTTCATCACCTCCTTGATTGTCCCTCCGTCCATCTTGCAAAATGTGAACAAGCTGGAGCGTGCTTTCCTGTGGTCCGGGTCGGATAAGACCACGGGAGCAAAGTGCAAGGTTAATTGGAATATTGTCTGCCGCCCATCGGAGTACGGTGGCCTTGGAGTCCTTAACACCGCCAAGTTTGCTCGCGCCTTGCGACTGAGATGGCCTTGGTTCGAATGGACGGAGCCAAATAAGATGTGGGTCGGTTTGGGCAACCCTTGTGACGAGGCGGACATGTCTTTCTTCTATGCCTCAACCACCATTTCTGTGGGGAATGGGGCCAAAACGCCCTTCTGGGAATCCCCTTGGCTACAGGGAGCCAAACCAAAAGATGTTGCTCCCCTAATTTTCGAGGCCTCCATGAGGAAAAATTGGAAGGTGCGCGAGGCCCTCAAAAACAATGATTGGATTCTCAAGATCAACCCCTCCACGACCGTCTCCATCGAGCACATCCGGCAATTCTTCACCCTTTGGATGCTCTTGCACAACTTCCATCTTGATGAGCTTTCCGAGGATTCCATTATATGGAAGCACACGGCCGATGGGTGCTACACCGCCGCCTCCGCATATCAAGCGCAATTCCTCGGGCTAGTTCTCTCCCCCATGGAGCACATGATTTGGAAGGCTTGGGCGCCTCCAAAGGCAAAGTTCTTCGCTTGGTTGGCAACCCAAGATAGAATCTGGACGGCGGATAGGCTCGCCAAGCGGGGTTGGCCGAACTGTGGTCTTTGCCCTCTTTGCAAAAGGGAGCAAGAGAGCGGTCCTCATCTTTTTTTCAAGTGTCGTTACACCATCCGCCTTTGGAAGATGGTCATTGAGAAATTTCAGCTTACGCATTTGGACACCTCTTCATGGCATTTGGAGGCTTCAGTCAAGAGTTGGTGGGAAAATTTGACCGGCACAGGAGTACCCGACAGAAAGGCGATGGCCTCGATGACTATGCTCGTGTCGTGGACCGTCTGGAACGAAAGGAATGCACGGGTCTTCCGGCATAAGTGTGCTCCACCGCCTATTTTACTAGCTTCCATTGCCAATGAGGCAAAGCTTTGGGTCACCGCCGGGGCAAAGAAATTAGGGGCATTATTTTGCGCGAGTAATCACTCATGCCGTGTAAGGGTGCCTATTGTAACAAAACCTCTTCTCTGCTTAATTAATATATGAGGCAAATCTTTTGCCTCGGTTTCAAAAAAAAATAAAAATCCAAATGTTACGAAATACCTTGCAGTTCCCTTCAGCCATCTTCATTAGCATATATCTTCTTTTCCTTGTGCTGTTTGTTGCATCAAATATACCAACCTACACACAATAGGAACTGGTCAGAAGAAACATTATTGTTAGAAGACTACGCAGCATAAAGCCAGCTTACCTGACCTCCTCCGTGCATCCAGTCTATCATGTCTTCCATTGCTAAAGTAGCCACCTGGAAACATTTCAGACAGAAAGATAATGTGCAAACTTGCTTATACAAAATTCGATGTTAATATTCATCTTGTGGTGCTGTTGGTCAGCAAATCAAATTTTACATCTGAAGTAGTATGCTAAATTGAATTATTATGGCCTTTATGGAACTTTCAAGAGAAGCATTCAGAATAATCCAAGCCAAAGAACATAGCATGAGTTTAAGGTGGCAGAGTAATCTTAGTATCAAATCCTAATACGGTAATGGGAAAATGTGAGTATAATATGACAATATTGCGGGGTCAAGATGTGCCAAATACTCCTGTTCATAAATAAATTTTGGTCTAGCAATCACAAGGACTAAATGGTTCAAAACTACCATGGTAGATATGTGTATAAAACAAGTTGTTAAATGGGAGGGTATAAAACGAAAATTGTGAGGCATTTGTGTTCAAAACATAGAATGATGTATTTGTGAGCACGAAGAGTTATATAGAATTTAGAGTTCTACTACTTAGCAATAAATTGTAGAACAAAACCTGCTGACCTCATTACGTGCCTCAATCCCCTCTTGGTTATCAGGACGGAAAAAATCTGCAGACTGAACCAATGAAACTACAAAATTGTCAGATTTCTCTACAGTAAATAACTGTAACTTTACTAACATAGACTCAAATAACTGCATTGCAAAAAACAAGATATAAAGGCATCCATGTGACATGAACAAGCAGTATCACAACAAGAATGAGAGCCAAAGATATATTCATGTGTACAGTAACAATGTAGATAGAAGTATGAACAAAATAAGAAACTTGCTCAGCCAACGTGCGAATGAATTTAATAAATGCCTAGCTGGTGACATTCAATGTTTACTGAGAAGACTGATGGACCTATATACACAATACGAAAAAGATGTTGAAAATTATTTTCTTTATACTAGTGAACAATGAAACAGCATGATAACAAGATAGCTGTGATAACAATCAGTATTAATACACCGACAGATCAGTGACGTATAAAGGCAAATATGGATAGAGTAACTGAAAATAAAATACGGTGTCATGTAAAGAATATAAATGCCATATACTTAGACAAAAAAGTGTGAAGATAATTGTATCAAATGACAGATCTTAGTACCTGATTCGCTCCATGCTTCAGACGGCGGTACTACACATACAGTTTCAACAGGGAGAGAGTTCAGTGCATTTTCCATAATCCAAGAATATGTGCCGGTTGTACACGATAATTAATGTGAACTAGAATATAATCACCTTTCCAACGTTGAAATGTTTTGTTTCATGACCTAGCCAACGAAGGTACCTTGTAAGCTTAACTGCGGTGAAGGTTTTCCCACGAGCTGGTAGGCCAACCTAATTAGGAGTAAAAAAAATCAGAAGGAGATCTTCCCAAAGAAGCATAGAAAAAAATATATGAGTGTGCTCCAGCACAATAGTGAATCTTAATACATGATGCCAATTATGCTCAGCAGCAGGCAAATCATACTCCGTCAAGGGGCGTCAAAATTGCCGTTGCAATATACTGATATTATGTCTAAAAACTCCTAATAATCCCTTTTAAAAGAAATTGCACTAGTCCAAAAAAATCAAGGAAAATCTCACATGCGAATGGCTCAGTTTCCAGATTTCAAGTTTCCTGATAATCACAACTAATTTGTGAGCAGTGGAAAAATAACAAACCCAAAGCACTTTTTCAAAACCTGAATATGCCATTCCAGCTCCCCAGTTCTGTTTTTTTACCCAGACCACAAATGAACACTTATTTACAAAAACTTTCAGGTACATGACTCGTTACCTCTAATATCTACGCACTGGATTTTTTTTTCTTCATTTTCTTTAAAACTTTTTGCCTCAGTTTTTGAATTTTGTGAAAAAAGAAATCATGTGATCCCAAGAGCCAAAAATCTGTGTCCACATTACATTTTCCTGATTAAACAGTATAACAAGATTAAACTGTATAACACGGAATAATTAGAAATTTATTTTATCCATGGAATTATTTATTTGTCAGTAAGCATCTAGGTGTTACGTTAGTACCGCCACTAGATATTATAGAAGGAAATGGTAGGTGCTATGTAGTAACAATGCAACAGTCAAATATTTATCTTGTGATGGTATCTGATGATCATAGTTTACCAGAACAATAGCCAGTTTCCGGTCCTCCTTTGATCCGTGCAACCTATCAGCTACAGCTGCAGCTGCAACAGCTCCTGCTGCTTCTGGCATGGCCTTCAAATATGTCAACAATAAGAAAGAATCAGATATAAACTTTATTCAGTAATCTGGTAAAATATTTGTTCAACTACATCAAACCAAATAAATGAAGAAATGGACATAATAGAGGTAACTGTACTAGCAATATCTGAACCTTTCACGCGGGTTCAGTTTATTACATCAACTTACAAAATGCAACTAACTAGTCCATAAACTTGGCCTGCATTATCATTTTGATCCAAATCACACTAGATTGTGCTAACAAAGCATACGTGACATGCCACGCTGGTGCACGAGAGCCATTTCTACACCCCTTCCAGCCCAGGAAATTTGCAAATAACTCCCTGTTCTATCTTTGAATTGCATCAGATGGTCCTTCTCCTCTATCTCACTCTCCTCTCTTTCGAAATTTAGGGCCCAAAATTGCGATAACGACGGCGGCCCCTTGGGGTGACGTCAACGGTGACTGAGGGGCTTAATCAACGACGACGCCGTTTATCGCTCCTGGCTCCCCATCTGCCCCGTCTCCGCTACCCTGGTGGCGTACTCGCAGCGGTAATTTGTACTGAGATGGGCTCGATCGATGAAGGATCATGGGTTAAGGTCACCTTAGTGATGTATTGCAAGTTTACAACTAACAGGTGCGGGTAAAAATCTATGATTTGCTCAGTTTGGGTTAATTTAGACCGCGCTAAAAATCGTCAGTGCACCACATGCACATCCTTTGCCAACCATGTGGACACAGTTAGCCTGAGCTAGCGCCATTTGGACCAAAATGAACACCAGAGCCAAGTTTGTGGACTAGTTGGTTACATTTTGCAAGTTCGTGTACTAAATTGCAAGTTCATGTACTGCCAGTGCAATTACCTCATCATAATTTATTCAAGCTCGCATACAGCCACACACCTGTTCAACAATCTGAACTGGGCATACAGAAGTTTCTAGTTGTTCATTTGGGCACTTACTACACGATTTGCTCAAGACTGATTCCGGCAGAAAGCTCTTTACCGTTTAGGATTGACTGTTTCCCTAATTATTTCAGTTTTCTTTTGTTACCTCATACTGGTTGAGGATACGAACAATACTGACCTTTGTTGATCCAAAATTAAGGCCAGATGCCAGGGAACATGCACTAAATGATTTTCCAAGCTTAGGAGAGACAACACCCCTGTCAATGTAAAGCCCTTGTGGCCTGTCCTTCTTTTGCAGTTGTATTAAGGTACCAACTGATTTTGACTCTACCATTCCAGAAACTTGTAACTTCTTAGAATTAGAAAAATCTGCTATTGAAGCCTCAGTATCCTACAAAAGGACCAAAACAATGTGGCATGGCTCTTTTAGAAAACTAATTCTGGTTCGGAGAAATACATGATATATTTTACTGCGCATAACTTGGCAATGCTGATAAAACAAAACAAAATACGTTTTCACTCAAAAAGTCCAAAAACATGTACTCCCTCCGTACTAAATCAGCGACACGTATTTTGGGACGGAGGGAGTAATGGATATCAAATAAATATATTTTAATGCCCGTAACCTGGCAATGCTGATATAACAAAACAAAATACATTTTCACTCCGAAAGTCTAAAAATATGTAACTGCTATCAAAATAAATATATTTTACTGCACATAACTTGGCAATGGTGATATAACGAAACAAAATACGTTTTCACTCCAAAAGTCCAAAAACATGTAATGGATATCAAATAAATGCAAAGTAACAAAAATCATGAATCATTATATGAAATGATAACTAGTTAACCACACATGACACTAGTTCAATATTAGTTGGAGGATCAATTTCAGGGAACATGAAGTTGATTATACTAGTGAGAAAATGACAATTGAGAAGTGATATATCAACGAAAAGTAGATGCATCAGACCTTTTCATCAAGTACATCAGACCCTTTTCTTCAAGTACACAATATAATTAATAGTTATAGTATAACCAACATGTTCGAAAATTGCTTTTGGAGGCCGAGCTCCATGGAGGCCTCCTTTTGCAAAATTCATATTTTTACATTTGAAAAAAAATACAGATATACATGGAGGCATAATGTACATGTGTGTAAATTTTCAAACAAAATACGGTGAAATGAGGCCGTGTAAAAAAACAAATCTGGGGCTTTCTAACACATGGTACTATTCATCCTCAAAGTCCAGAAATTTGTCTTTTTTGTACAGGTCGCATTTCAAGGTACTTCATCCTAAATTTTTACACACATATACATTTCATCCTTGTCTACTTTCATTTTTTTTCAATTTTTTTCTGAAACCAGGAATTTTGAATTTTGAATTTTTCAAAAATAAAGTGCTCCATGGAGCTTGGTCACCAAAACGTCATTCTCCAACATGTTAGCATACCAACTTTTCCAGATTAGATCTTACCTTATTATGGTAACTATCATCTTTAAAATCTGCAGCAGCACTTCTTGGACTCTGAATGCCATCACTAAGAAGCATATCATTTGTCCACAGTCCTTCAGGTTGATCTAAGGATGCTGGGGTTGCAGCAAGGTTTGCTGCATATTCAGTTGGTGGTGCAGTTGGCGTTGGAACAACATAATGCTCTAAGTCAAGCTCCAAACTAGAACCAGATCCATCCTGCAGAATGGCATGGAACCACAATACTTAATTAGCTTGCTATCAGCATTGAAGTGCAAAAATCATGCAAGTGTTAAAATGAAGAAATGGTAAGCATGTATTGATTTTGCTAGTGTAGAGATTATCTTAATAAGCAATAGTACAGATAAGGTAGCACAGAAAACAGCATGGGAAAGGAAGGAAATACGAAAAATCAGCTCCCATTCATGTCCTTCAAATGGCCAATTATATTGTAAAGATTGAACTTCAAATGAAGGAGTCAAAACCATTCAAAGTTGTTACCCTTTTTCGTCCGCCTGTTCGACTTCAGAGATACTTAGGATACCAATATACCAGCTATTTGAGCAGAAGGATGGTACAACAAAATGCAAGCCTAGTAGTGAAGCATAAGCATTGCAAAATCGAAATCAGGTGTTGACTCCTGTACTCACCTCGGTCGCATGAGTGGGTGCTTCATTTATACTGATATCAGGAATTCCTCGGACCTTGGAAGGCTGGAAATTTTCCTTGTATACCCTCCAGCTCGCGGCAAGATCAAGCGGAGACACGATGTCGGCCTTGTTGAAAACCCTGAACTCAAGCAACTCATCGTCTCCGTTAAGCCTGAAGTTTGCAAGCCTCACATCACCCTCGAGCATGCCCCCGGTGAGAAGCCGCGTCGGCCCTTCCTCAATGATGCAAGGGGTCTCCGCATCCTTGGGCTTGAGCAAGAATTTGAAGTCCAGTGTTTCTGCAGTAAATTCCACAGAGCACAATTGTTAGGAACAGTGCACACGTGCAGCAGTTTGCAATAGAGTTTGCAGAAGTGTATCATACAGTTGTATTCAGTTGAGTCAAACAGACCGGTGGAACAGAATAGAGAATACTATAGGAAAACACAAAATCCTGAAGGTTTATTATTGTTGAGACGAGAAACGCAACTTGAGAGGTACAGCAACTAAGCAGTTCAGTTCGGGTTTCCCAGACGAGATCACAAAGCCCATTTCAGACCAAAATCAAACCGATTAAACAGGAAAGGGCAGCACAAGCGCAATTAGGTAGGTAGGTAGTAGGTGTGTAGCGTGCATACCATGGTCCGGCGGCACGACGAAGCTGAGCTCCCACATGGACGCCAGCTCCCTCTCCATCGCGAGCTGCGAAACCGGAACCTAATCAATGTAAACCGGAACTGGCAAGCATGGGAGCAGTTGTAATCAGGAGCTGGTGGCGGGGTCCGTACGGCGCGGGCGGGCTCCCATGAGCCGATGATGGGCTCGGAGCCGTAGACGTGCGGCACGAGGTCGCCGATGATCCGCGCGTTCTCCATCTTGAGCGACACGTAGAGCTGCGCGCCGCCGTGCCACGACCCCGTCACGGCGCCGTCGCCCTCGTCCCCGCCCATTCCGCCGCCGCCGCCGCCGGCGAGCGCCGCCGCGCCGAGGCCCCCGACGCCGTCCAGCCCCTTGGAGCCCGACGTGCCCATGGCTGCCGAGCGTGTGCGTGCGTGAGGCTGAGGCGTGTGACGGTGGTGGTTTATGAATTTAATGGAGCAGGGGGGTTTGGCTGGATTGGGGTGGATCCGGGAGAGCGATGGGAGTGGTGGTGGTGCGGGTGCCGAGTCCGAGGCCTCGGAGCTCGCAGTCGCAGGATAAAATGTGGGGACCACCTGGCAGCGGCGGCCGCCCTGTTCCTGTGGACGTGGCGGGGCGTCGACGGGCGACGGCGCGCGGCGCGGCCGCTCCCCATTCGCGAGCCGGAGAGTGTGTCCTGCCGGCGTTTACGGCACTAGCCGATTTTTTACGAAAAAGATAATGCCCATATGTGGGTGTCTAGCAACTCTTCCACACGCATGGATTCCTGTTCAACTATTTCTGCAGAATCCTGGCATGTTCTAGCAGATTTTTTATGTCACGTAGAGCTGGACTGGTGTGTGATCATTCATCCGGTCGCCCACACGCCCGTTTCACTACGCGGAGGGGCTGGGGTGTGGACGTTAGCAGTTCGCCCAGACGTCAGTTTTCACGCACGCAGAAGGGCTGGTGTGTGGGCGTTTATCAGTTCGCCCACACGCCCGTCTCTTTTCCCACACCCAAAGCTGTCAGTTGCCATGTGTGTTGCAGCGTACATGGCAACTACCCTAGCGTGCTTGTAAGCAGATGGCAACTCTCTTTTTTTACCTCGAGTTGCCATGGGTTTTGCAGGATACATGGCAACTGCCCTAGTGTGCTTGTAAGCAGATGGCAACTTCCTCTTTATTTGAACATGTTTTTTTGCGATGTTTTTTTAGTGCTACATGGCAGCTGCCTAGTGTTAGTAGGTGGCAACTCCTAAAGTTTTTAAATCATGGCAATTGTAGTAGACCAGATCATACATGGCAACAACTGCAGTTGTCCAAAAATGGCATCTAGCACTTGACCTGAGATGACAACTGCAGTTGAGCAACCATGGTAACTGTAGTTGTCAGACATGGCAACTATACTTCAGCAACATGGCAACTGCAGTTATACGAACATGAAAGAGGGTCCGGACCATGGCAACTGCGTGGACGCGTGATGACTGTCACGCGGAGCGTGCGGGGCCGTGAGTACGGGCGTGTGGGCGTTATCTATTTTGGCCACACGTAAGCGTGTGGGAGAGACCGCGAGGCAAAAGACCGGACGTGTGGGCATTTCTTGTTTTGCCCACACGCAGACGTGTGGACTGGTTCTTTAGATACCACACGAAACGTGTGGCCAGACCCCTTAACGCCCACACGTGTGGGTGTTATCGGGACCCTTCTTTTTAACATTTTTACTAGTTTGACTCGGACACAGACATGACTTGATACGCCTGCTGCAGTCGGTGAAATCGATCTGCTGTTCATCTCGGCGGATTGCAAGTCGCCACAATCGACGTTTAACTCCACAGATTGTAAATCTAAACTGATGACCTTGAAGCTGATGCTGATCCTTCCAAGCTGGGTCTTTCTTCATCCCGAAAATTGTGAACCTCTTAATCCCTGGGAGAGATCCCTCCGAGGACACAATACCACCGTGCGATGGCCTCACGTGAAGGAAATATGCCCTAGAGGCAATAATAAAGTTATTATTTATTTCCTCATATCATGGTAAATGTTTATTATTCATGCTAGAATTGTATTACCCGGAAACATAATACATGTGTGAATACATAGACAAACAGTGTCACTAGTATGCCTCTACTTGACTAGCTCGTGAATCAAAGATGGTTAAGTTTCCTAACCATAGACATGAGTTGTCATTTGATTAACGAGATCACATCATTAGGAGAATGATGTGATTGACTTGACCCATTCCGTTAGCTTAGCACTTGATCATTTAGTATGTTGTTATTGCTTTCTTCATGACTTATACATGTTCCTATGACTATGAGATTATGTAACTCCCGTTTACCGGAGGAACACTTTGTGTGCTACCAAACGTCACAATGTAACTGGGTGATTATAAAGGTGCTCTACAGGTGTCTCCAAAGGTACTTGTTGAGTTGACGTATTTCGAGATTAGGATTTGTCACTCCGATTGTCGGAGAGGTATCTCTGGGCCCTCTCGGTAATGCACATCACTATAAGCCTTGCAAGCAATGTAGCTAATGAGTTAGTTACGGGATGATGCATTACGTAACGAGTAAAGAGACTTGCCGGTAACGAGATTGAACTAGGTATTGAGATACCTACGATCGAATCTCAGGCAAGTAACATACCGATGACAAAGGGAACAACGTATGTTGTTATGCGGTTTGACCGATAAAGATCTTCGTAGAATATGTAGGAGCCAATATGAGCATCCAGGTTCCGCGATTGGTTATTGACCGGAGACGTGTCTCGGTCATGTCTACATAGTTCTCGAACCCGTAGGGTCCGCACGCTTAAAGCTATATGACGGTTATATTATGAGTTTATGTGTTTTGATGTACCGAAGGTAGTTCGGAGTCCCGGATGTGATCATGGACATGACGAGGAGTCTCGAAATGGTCGAGACATGAAGATTGATATATTGGACGACTATATTCGGACACCGGAATGGTTCCGGGGTTATCGGATATATACCGGAGTACCGGGGGGTTACCGGAACCCCCCCGGAGGTTAATGGGCCTCATGGGCCCAAGTGGTGGAAGAGGAGAGGCGGCCAAGGGGCAGCTGAGCCCCCCCCCCCCCCAAGTCCGAATTGGACAAGGAGGGGGGCGCCCTCCCCCTTTCCTTTCCCCCTCTCTCTCCTTCCCTCTCCTCTCCTACTCCAACAAGGAAGGGGGGGAGTCCTACTCCCGCTGGGAGTAGGACTCCTCATGGGGTGCCCCAAGGGTGGCCGGCTCCCTCCCCCTCCTCCACTCCTTTACATACGGGGAGGGAGGCACCCCCTAGAGACACAACAATTGATCCCTTGGATCTCTTAGCCGTGTGCGGTGCCCCCCTCCACCATAATCCACCTCGATAATATCGTAGCGGTGCTTAGGAGAAGCCCTGCGTCCGTAGAACATCATCATCGTCACCACGCTGTTGTGCTGACGGAACTCTCCCTCAAAGCTCGGCTAGATCGGAGATCAAGGGACATCATCGATTTGAACGTGTGCAGAACTTGGAGGTGTCGTGCGTTCGGTACTTGATCGGCCGGATCGTGAAGACGTACGACTACATCAACTGCGTTGTGCTAACGCTTCCGCTTTCAGTCTACGAGGGTACGTGGACACACTCTCCCATCTCGTTGCTATGCATCACCATGATCCGGCGTGTGCGTAGGATTTTTTTTGAAATTACTACGTTCCCCAGCAGTGGTTTCAGAGCCAGGTTTATGCGTAGATGTTATATGCACGAGTAGAACACAAGTGAGTTGTGGGCGATACAAGTCATACTGCTTACCAGCATGCCATACTTTGGTTCGACGGTATTGTTGGATGGAGCGGCCCGGAGCAACATTACGCGTACGCTTACGCAAGACTGGTTTTACCGCTGTGCTTTGCACACAGGTGACTAGCGGGTGTCAGTTTCTCCAACTTTAGTTGAACCGAGTGTGGCTACGCCCGGTCCTTGAGAAGGTTAAAACAACACTAACTTGACGAACTATCTTTGTGGTTTTGATGCGTAGGTAAGAACGGTTCTTGCTCAGCCCATAGCAGCCACGTAAAACTTGCAACAACAAAGTAGAGGACGTCTAACTTGTTTTTGCAGGGCGTGTTGTGATGTGATATGGTCAAGACATGATGCTATATTTTATTGTATGAGATGATCATGTTTTGTAACTGAGTTATCGGCAACTGGCAGGAGCCATATGGTTGTCGCTTTGTTGTATGCAATGCAATCACCCTGTAATTGCTTTACTTTATCACTAAGCGGTAGCGATAGTCGTAGAAGCAATAGTTGGCGAGACGACAACGATGCTACGATGGAGATCAAGGTGTCGCGACGGTGACGATGGTGATCATGACGGTGCTTCGGAGATGGAGATCACAAGCACAAGATGATGATGGCCATATCATATCACTTATATTGATTGCATGTGATGTTTATCTTTTATGCATCTTATCTTGCTTTGATTGACGGTAGCATTATAAGATGATCTCTCACTAAATTTTAAGATAAAAGTGTTATCCCTGAGTATGCACCGTTGCCAAAGTTCGTCGTGCCCAGACACCACGTGATGATCGGGTGTGATAAGCTCTACGTCCATCTACGATGGGTGCAAGCCAGTTTTGCACACGCAGAATACTCAGGTTAAACTTGACGAGCCTTAGCATATGCAGATATGGCCTTGGAACACTGAGACCGAAAGGTCGAGCGTGAATCATATAGTAGATATGATCAACATAATGATGTTCACCATTGATAACTACTCCATTTCACGTGATGATCGATTGTGGTTTAGTTGATTTGGATCACGTGATCACTTAGATGATTAGAGGGATGTCTATCTAAGTGGGAGTTCTTAAGTAATATGATTAATTGAACTTAAATTTATCATGAACTTAGTACCTGATAGTATTTTGCTTTTCTATGTTTGTTGTAGATAGATAGCCCGTGTTGTTGTTCCATTGAATTTTAATGCGTTCCTTGAGAAAGCAAAATTAAAAGATGATGGTAGCAATTACACGGATTGGGTCCGTAACTTGAGGATTATCCTCATTGCTGCACAGAAAAGTTATGTCCTGGAAGCACCGCTAGGTGTACCACCTGCGCCAGCAACTACAGACATTGTGAATGCCTGGCAGTCGCGTGTTGATGACTACTTAATAGTTCACTGTGCCATGCTTTGCGGCTTAGAACCGGGACTTCAACGATGTTTTGAACGTCATGGAGCATATGAGATGTTCCAGGAGTTGAAGTTAATATTTCAAGCAAATGCCCGGATTGAGAGATATGAAGTCTCCAATAAGTTCTACAGCTGCAAGATGGAGGAGAATAGTTCTGTCAGTGAACATATACTCAAAATGTCTGGGTATTGCAATCACTTGATTCAACTGGGAGTTAATCTTCCGGATAATAGTGTCATTGACAGAATTCTTCAATCACTGCCACCAAGCTACAAGAGCTTCGTGAT
This sequence comes from Triticum aestivum, assembly GCF_018294505.1. Classification (NCBI taxonomy): domain Eukaryota; kingdom Viridiplantae; phylum Streptophyta; class Magnoliopsida; order Poales; family Poaceae; genus Triticum; species Triticum aestivum. The sequence goes on from NC_057795.1 coordinate 165,077,845, forward strand.
GAACTATAACATGCAAGGGATGAACAAGACAATTCCCGAGCTCTTCGCAATGCTAAAGGCTGCGGAGGTAGAAATCAAGAAGGATCATCAAGTGTTGATGGTCAATAAGACCACCAGTTTCAAGAAAAAGGGTAAAGGGAAGAAGAAGGGGAACTTCAAGAAGAAGGGCAAACAAGTTGCTACTCAAGAGAAGAAACCCAAGTCTGGACCTAAGCCTGAAACTGAGTGCTTCTACTGAAGCAGACTGGACACTGGAAGCGGAACTGCCCCAAGTATTTGGCGGATAAGAAGGATGGCAAGGTGAACAAAGGTATATGTGATATACATGTTATTGATGTGTACCTTACCAGAGCTCGCAGTAGCACCTGGGTATTTGATACTGGTTCTGTTGCTAATATTTGCAACTCAAAACAGGGACTACGGATTAAGTGGACACTGGCTAAGGACGAGGTGACGATGCACGTGGGAAATGGTTCCAAAGTCGATGTGATCACCGTCGGCACGCTACCTTTACATCTACCTTCCGGATTAGTTTTAGACCTAAATAATTGTTATTTGGTGCCAGCGTTGAGCATGAACATTATATCTGGATCTTGTTTGATGCGAGACGGTTATTCATTTAAATCTGAGAATAATGGTTGTTCTATTTATATGAGTAATATCTTTTATGGTCATGCACCCTTAATGAGTTGTCTATTTTTGATGAATCTCGATAGTAGTGATACACATATTCATAATGTTGAAGCCAAAAGATGTAGAGTCGATAATGATAGTGCAACTTATTTGTGGCACTGTCGTTTGGGTCATATTGGTATAAAGCGCATGAAGAAACTCCATACTGATGGACTATTGGAACCACTTGATTATGAATCACTTGGTACTTGCGAACCATGCCTCATGGGCAAGATGACTAAAACGCCATTCTCCGGGACTATGGAGCGAGCAACTGATTTGTTGGAGATCATACATACTGATGTATGTGGTCCAATGAATGTTGAGGCTCGCGGGGGTATCGTTATTTTCTCACCTTCACAGATGATTTGAGCAGATATGGGTATATCTACTTAATGAAACATAAGTCTGAAACATTTGAAAAGTTCAAAGAATTTCAGAGTGAAGTTGAAAATCATTGTAACAAGAAAATAAAGTTTCTATGATCTTATTGTGGAGGAGAATATTTGAGTTACGAGTTTGGTCTACATTTGAAACAATGCAGAATAGTTTCGCAACTCACGCCACCCGGAACACCACAGTGTAATGGTGTGTCCGTACGTCGTAATCATACTTTACTAGATATGGTGCGATCTATGATGTCTCTTACTGATTTACCGCTATCATTTTGGGGTTATGCTTTAGAGACGGCTGCATTCACGTTAAATAGGGCACCATCAAAATCCGTTGAGACGACGCCTTATGAACTATGGTTTGGCAAGAAACCAAAGTTGTCGTTTCTTAAAGTTTGGGGCTGCGATGCTTATGTGAAAAAACTTCAACCTGATAAGGTCAAACCCAAATCAGAGAAATGTGTCTTCATAGGATACCCAAAGGAAACTATTGGGTACACCTTCTATCACAGATCCGAAGGCAAGACATTTGTTGCCAAGAATGGATCCTTTCTAGAGAAGGAGTTTCTCTCGAAAGAAGTGAGTGGGAGGAAAGTAGAAATTGATGAGGTAACTGTACCTGCTCCTTTATTGAAAAATAGTTCATCACAGAAACTGGTTCCTGTGACGACTACACCAATTAGTGAGGAACCTAATGATGTTGATCATGAAACTTCAGATCAAGTTACTACCGAACCTCGTAGGTCAACCAGAGTAAGATCCGCACCAGAGTGGTACGGTAATCCTATTCTGGAGGTCATGTTACTTGACCATGGCGAACCTACGAACTATGAGGAATCGATGATGAGCCCAGATTCCGCAAAATGGCTTGAGGCCATGAGATCTGAGATGGGATCCATGTATGAGAACAAAGTGTGGACTTTGGTTGACTTGCCCGATGATCGGCAAGCCATCGAGAATAAATGGATCTTCAAGAAGAAGACTGACGCTGATGGTAATGTTACTGTCTACAAAGCTCGACTTGTTGCGAAAGGTTTTTGACAAATTCAAGGGGTTGACTACGATGAGACTTTCTCACCCGTAGCGATGCTTAAGTCTGTCTGAATCATGTTAGCAATTGCCGCATTTTATGATTATGAAATTTGGCAAATGGATGTCAAAACTGCATTCCTGAATGGATTTCTGGAAGAAGAGTTGTATATGATGCAACCATAAGGTTTTGTCGATCCAAAGGGTGCTAACAAAGTGTGCAAGCTCCAGCGATCCATTTATGGACTGGTGCAAGCCTCTCGGAGTTGGAATAAACGCTTTGACAGTGTGATCAAAGCATATGGTTTTATATAGACTTTTGGAAAAGCCTATATTTACAAGAAAGTGAGTGGGAGCTTTATAGTATTTCTAATATTATATGTGGACGACATATTATTGATTGGAAATGATATAGAATTTCTGGAGAGCATAAAAGGATACTTGAATAAAAGTTCTTCAATGAAAGACCTCGGTGAAGCTGCTTATATATTGGGCATCAAGATCTATAGAGATAGATCAAGACGCTTAATTGGACTTTCACAAAGTACATACCTTGATAAAGTTTTGAAAAATTTCAAAATGGATCAAGCAAAGAAAGGGTTCTTGCCTGTAATACAAGGTGTGAAATTGAGTGAGACTCAATGCCCGACCACTGCAGAAGATAGAGAGAAACCGAAATAAGTTCCCTATGCTTCAGCCATAGGCTCTATCATGTATGCAATGTTGTGTACCAGACCTGATGTGTGCCTTGCTATTAGTTTAGCAGGGAGTACCAAAGTAATCCAGGAGTGGATCACTGGACAGCGGTCAAGAACATCCTGAAATACCTGAAAGGGACTAAGGATATGTTTCTCGTTGATGGAGGTGACAAAGAGCTAGTCGTAAATGGTTACGTCGATGCAAGCTTTGACACTGATCCAGACGATTCTAAATTGCAAACCGGATACGTGTTTATATTGAACAGTGGAGCTGTCAGTTGGTGCATGAGGGAGTCCTGGACTAGGGGGTGTCCGGATAGCCGAACTATCATCATCGGCCGGACTCCAAGACTATGAAGATACAAGATTGAAGACTCCGTCCCGTGTCCGGATGGGACTTTCCTTGGCATGGAAAGCAAGCTTGGCGATACGGATATGTAGATCTCCTACCATTGTAACCGACTCTGTGTAACCCTAGCCCTCTCCGGTGTCTATATAAACCGGATGGCTTTAGTCCGTAGGACGAACAACAATCATACCATAGGCTAGCTTCTAGGGTTTAGCCTCCTTGATCTCGTGGTAGATCTACTCTTGTAACACACATCATCAATATTAATCAAGCAGGACGTAGGGTTTTACCTCCATCAAGAGGGCCCGAACCTGGGTAAAACATCGTGTCCCTTACCTCCTATTACCATCTGCCTAGACGCACAGTTCGGGACCCCCTACCCGAGATCCGCCGGTTTTGACACCGACATTGGTGCTTTCATTGAGAGTTCCTCTATGTCGTCACCGATAGGCTCGATGGCTTCTTCGATCATCATCAACGATGCAGTCCAGGGTGAGACCTTCCTCCCCGAACAGATCTTCGTATTTGGCGGCTTTGCACTGCGGGCCAACTCGCTTGGCCATCTGGAGCAGATCGAAAGCTACGCCCCTGGCCGTCAGGTCAGATTTGGAAGTTTAAACTTCACGGCTGACATCCGCGGGGACTTGATCTTCGACGGATTCGAGCCACAGCCAAGCACGCCGCACTGTCACGATGGGCACGATTTAGCTCTGCAGCCAGACAGTACCCTGGAGGCCGCACTCGAGCCCGCTCCGATCTTCAAATCGGAGCCGGCTCTGCAGATCGAGAACGGATGGCTAGACACCTCCTCGGGGGCTGCAACCTCTACGGTGATAGAGCTGAACACTGACCTTGTCCCTCATGAAGTTCGTGACTCCGAGGTGCCAGACTCCTTGCTGGACTCCGAACCTCCCGCGCCCCTTCCAATCGAATCCGATTGGGCGCCGGTCATGGAGTTCACCGCAGCGGACATCTTTCAACACTCACCTTTCGGCGACATCTTGAGTTCGCTAAAGTGTCTCTCGTTATTAGGAGAGCCCTGGCCGGACTGCGGTCAGGACGGTTGGGATGCGGACGACGAAGAAATTCAAAGCCCACCCACCACCCACTTAGTAGCCACTGTCGACGATCTAACCGACATGCTAGACTACGACTCCAAAGACATCGACGGTATGGACGACGATGCCGGAGACGACCAAGAACCAGCGCCTACCGGGCACTGGAAAGCCACCTCATCATATGACATATACATGGTGGATATCCCAAAGGATGGGAATGGCGAAGCAACAGCGGAGGATGACCCCTCCAAGAAACAGCCCAAGCGCCAGCGTCAGCGGCGCCGCTCTAAATCCCGCCACAGCAAGAATGAAGATTCCGGCACCGGAGATAATAACACACCGGACAGTGCCGAAGACAACCCACTCCAGCAAGATTCAGCGCAGGAGGATAGAGACGCCAGCCCTCATGAGAGAGCGGCAGAAGAAGAGGTAGAGGATTATATGCCTCCCTCCGGAGACGAGGCAAGCCTCGACGATGACGAATTCGTCGTGCCTGAGGATCCCGTCGAACAAGAGCGTTTTAAACGCAGGCTTATGGCCACAACAAACAGCCTCAAGAAAAAGCAGCAACAGCTTAGAGCTGATCAAGATCTGCTAGCCGACAGATGGACTGAAGTCCTCGCGGCTGAAGAGCATGAGCTCGAGCGCCCCTCCAAAAGCTACCCGAAACGCAAGCTGCTCCCCTAATTAGAGGAGGAGGCGTATGAACCTGCATCACCAGCAGACAATACGGCTGACCGACCACCCCGTGGTCGCGACAGAGAGGCCCCTAGGCCCTTCACTAGAACCGTACCCCGACATCGCTCGAAAAGCACAAAGCCACAGGGGAACGCTCTGGACTTGCGAGATATATTGGAGGATAAGGCAAGACAATCAAGATCGATCTATGGATCGCGTGGGCGCCCATGATACATGACGACAACCGTCGTGCCGGACACAGTAAGTCCAGCCGGGCCGAACAAAATAGACAAAGCTCTTTTGAGCTACGTCGTGATATCGCCCAGTACAGAGGCGCCGCACACCCACTATGCTTCACAGATGAAGTAATGGATCATCAAATCCCCGAAGGGTTTAAACCCGTGGATATTGAATCTTACGATGGAACAACAGACCCGCGGTTTGGATCGAAGACTATCTCCTTCACATCCACATGGCCCGCGGTGAAGATCTTCACGCCATCAAATATCTCCCACTCAAACTTAAAGGACCAGCCCGACATTGGCTTAACAGCTTGCCAGCAGAGTCAATCGGGAGTTGGGAAGACCTGGAAGCCGCATTCCTCAATAACTTCCAAGGCATGTATGTGCGACCACCAGACGCCGATGACCTAAGCCACATAATTCAGTAGCCAGATGAATCGGCCAGACAATTCTGGACACGGTTCTTCACCAAGAAAAACCAAATTCTTGACTGTCCGGATGCGGAGGCCCTCGCGGCCTTCAAGCATAACATCCGAGATGAGTGGCTTGCCCGGCACCTAGGACAGGAAAAGCCGAAATCCATGGCAGCCCTCACATCACTCATGACCCGCTTCTGCGCAGGTGAGGACAGCTGGCTAGCACGCAGCAACAACCTCAGCAAAAATTCTGGCAGTCCGGATATCAAGGACCGAAATGGCAGGTCGCGTCGTAACAAAAACAAACGCCGCATTAACGGCGATAATAGTGAAGATACGGCAATCAATGCCGGATTCAGAGGCTCTAAACCCGGTCAACGGAAAAATCCATTCAAAAGAACTACTCCGGGTCCGTCCAATTTGGACCGAATACTCGACCGCTCATGTCAGATACACGACACCCCCGAAAAGCCAGCCAACCACACCAATAGGGACTGTTGGGTATTCAAGCAGACAGGCAAGTTAATTGCCGAAAACAATGACAAGGGGCTGCATAGCGATGACGAGGAAGAGACCCGACCGCCGAACAATAGAGGACAGAAGGGTTTTCCCCCACAGGTGCGGACGATGAACATGATATACGCAACGCACATACCCAAAAGGGAGCGGAAGCGTGCACTCAGGGATGTATACACGATGGAGCCAGTTACCCCGAAGTTCAATCCATGGTCCTCCTGCCCGATCACTTTTGACCGAAGGGACCACCCCACCAGCATCCGCCATGGCGGATTCGCCGCATTGGTTTTAGACCCAATCGTCGATGGATTTCACCTCACCAGAGTCCTGATGGACGGCGGCAGCAGCCTGAACCTGCTTTATCAGGATACAGTGTGCAAAATGGGCATAGACCCCTCAAGGATTAAACCTACCAAGACGACCTTTAAAGGCATCATACCAGGTGTAGAAGCCAATTGTACAGGCTCAGTTACACTAGAAGTGGTCTTCGGATCCCCGGATAACTTCCGAAGCGAGGAGTTAATCTTCGACATAGTTCCGTTCCGCAGCGGCTATCATGCTCTGCTTGGACGTACCATGTTCGCAAAGTTCAACGCGGTGCCGCACTACGCATACCTCAAGCTCAAGATGCCAGGCCCTCGAGGAGTCATCACGGTCAACGGAAACACTGAACGCTCTCTCCGAACGGAGGAACATACAGCGGCTCTCGCGGCAGAAGTACAATGCAGCCTCTTAAGGCAATTCTCGAGTCCGACCGTTAAGCGACCGGACACGGCTAAACACGCCCGGAGTAACCTACAACAAGACCACCTGGCACGTTCCGAGCACGCGTAGCAGTGCGGCCCCAACCCCAGCCCCTGCAAAACGTCAAGTCAAGTCCTTCGCGCACACCATTACGCTCTGAAGATACCATGGGCATGGGGAGAGGGGCACGACCACGATAGGCCTAGCATGCGGCTCAACCACACCAAGGGCTATCAAGTGTGTCGTTCTTTTTTCTTTTTTTATTTTTACCCACAGGACTCCGTTCGTCAGAGGCCCTGTCCGGCAGCAGACCTGCCGAACTCACGATGCAACAGCCAGGGAAGAAGAAAGGCTACAACGAATATCCAGGTGGTCTCCATTACGAGCATTAAATCTATTTTATGCACCATTCCGCAGCCTACCCCTGGAGGGGGACATGTTTAATAGTCCCACCCCTTGCTTATCGCACCATTTGTATCGTTCTGCATTTACAGCAGTTTTTCTTGAATAAGTAATGCATCACCTTTTTGCTTCCAATTGCATTTCTTTATTATACATATGTTCATTTATGACATGTTGCATCCATACATTTTGGTACGGCTAAATACACCAGGGGCTTATGCTTCCCGCATCATGGTGTGATAAGTCCGACCACTTTCACAAGTGCGGCACCCCGAACTTATAGCATTATATGCATCGGCTCCGAATCATGTCTTGGGTCAATAGTTGGGTTTGCCCGGCTCCCATGTTTTGGTACCTTATGTTCCGTTGTATCGGCTAAGGTAGCACTGGGAGAACCACTGCGATTGCGCCCCGGTTGAGCTGGGCGAGCACCTCAGTGGAGAAAGCTAAAACTGCGTCATGATGAGGCGAGAGCTGGTCGCTGTCCGAGAGGTTTTTTGCGAGTCCCTAAAGACTTATGCCGCTTAGAGCGAGGAGCCGGCTTTTGTCCGGCCCAGGCGTGGATAGCGCCCTAAATTCGGCCTTCCGAAGACTAGGGGCTTCGCCGAAATTTAAAATTATAGAATTCTATGGCTAAGTGAGAGTGTTCAAGCATTATAAGTCCGGTTGGCTTGTTCGCTGTGTTGAGCGCCTCCCTAGATGGACCCAAAAATGGGAACAAGAGTGCTCAAGTTTATCCCGAACACCCCAGCACTCGTGGCATGGGGGCTGAAGCCGACGACTTGCCATCTCTCAGATTTGATAAACAGCCGCACAGAAGGTAATATTTTAAATTAACAAGCATTGCTTAGCGCATATGAACTAAGTTTTCAGCGCACAGGATAACAAAATGCGAGTCTACTCAAATATTACATCTTTGGAGCACTCACCCGCAATAGTGCGGGCACCCTTCAGGACACTCTTATAATACATCTCGGGCGTGCGGTGCTCCTTGCCCTGCGGTGGCGGGTCCGTCACAAGCTTCTGGGCATCCATCCTGCCCCAGTGCACCTTTGCGCGGGCAAGGGCCCGACGGGCACCTTCAATACAGGCGGAGTGCTTGATGACTTCAACCCACGGGCACGCATCCACTAGCTGCCGCACCAGGCCGAAGTAGCTCCCAGGCATGGCCTCCTTAGGCCACAGCTGAACTATGAGGCCCTTCATGGCCTGCTTGGCCGCCTTGTGGAGCTCGACCAGCTGCTTCAGCTGGTCGCTAAGGGGCACCGGATGTCCGGCCTCAGCATACTGAGACCAGAAGACCTTCTCCATCGAGCTCCCCTCCTCGGCCCGGTAGAACGCGGCAACATCGGACACGCTGCGAGGAAGATCTGCGAATGCTCCTGGAGAGCTCCGAATTCGGGTAAGCAACAGGTAATTAACACTCACATGCTTACTTTGCATGAAAAATGCCTTACCCGCTGCTATTTTCTTCAACGCCTCGATTTCTTGGAGGGCTTTGTAGGCTTCGGACTTAGCAGCTTTGGCACTCTCAAGAGCCGATGCAAGCTCAGACTCTCGAGTCTTCGAGTCACGCTCCAGGCTCTCATGTTTTTTCACGAGATCCTGGAGCTCTTGCTGTACCTCCGCCACCCGCGCCTCCTGCTTCGCTCGCTCGGTGCGCTCCGCGGCCGCATTACGTTCGGCCGCGGCCACTGCCTCCTTCAGGGTAGCTGCCTCATTAGTGGCCCCTGCAATACCCATGTTATCCTTGTCATTCTTCTTGCAACCAAAATCCTTTTCTGTAAGGTACAATTTTAATAAGGTGTTACTCACCTTCCTTGTCCTCGAGCTGCTTCTTGGCACGACCGAGCTCGTTCTCGGACCGCTCGAGGCTTTCCTTCAAAGTATTGACCTCCACAGTAAGTGCGACAGAGGTCAGCAGCACATCCTGCAATCCCATATTGACATATTTTTTATGACTCCTGCGTATATCTTTTTAAAGATCCTCAGTCCGGCTTTTCTTTCTGAACACCGAACCGAGCATCAGGGGCTACTGTCTATGTGGTACTATTTTACATATATCAAAATTATTACCTCAAAGCCTGTTAGAAGGCTGCTGCAGGCTTCGGTCAACCCGCTCTTGGCGAGCTGAACCTTCTGAATCACCGCACTCATAACAGTGCGGTGTTCCTCTTCGATGGAGGCGCCATTGAGCGCCTCCAGTAAGCTATCCGGCGCCTCCGGTTGGACGGAGGCTGCCGGCGTCACGGTCTTGCCCTTCTTATGAAGGGGCCGCCCGCCGGACTCTGGAGCCACTATGGGTTCCGGGGCCGAGTCCGGCGCAAAGTCCGGGAGGTTGTCTTGCGACACCTCCGGGGCCTCCTCCTCCTGGTGGGTCCCTTCCCGGGATCCCACCTCGGCATCGTCCGCATCACGGGGGTGGAGGCGGTTGGAAGAGAATCCATATCCGACGCACCTAAGGACCCGCTCGACGAAGCGGGAAGATCATCCTTGGGCGGACTGCAGGGTTGTATGCGGTATTAGAAAGACATTGTGTGGCAAAAAATAAAAATCATGAAGTTATTCGGGAGTCCGGATACTTATGATCTCGCCAGGGGCTTGGCCCTTGGAGGCCAGTCCTCGTCGTCGTCACTGGCGTTAGCAGAGCAGTCCGGGGAAAGAGTTTTTCCCTTCTTGGACCCTTCAGCCTCCCTCGTTGGGGAGGCCTTTCTTTTCTTCCCTCCCCCCGCTGGGGGAGAGGCTTTCTTCTTCTCCTCCTCACCTTTGTGAGAGGAGTCGGCCTCGGAGTCATCATCCGATAACACCTGAAAACGGGAACTCTTCCGAGTCCACGTGGTGCCGGAGCCAGCAGCCCCGTTAAGCGGGCGTCCGCTGGGTCCTCTGGCAATGGGGCCAGACAGATAGTCTGTTCGGCCTTCGTTAGCCAGTCCTGTCAAAGGAAAGGGAGTTTAGATCCCGCATAGAGTCAAACTATGGAAAACAAACGTCCCGTAAAGGACAAAATCACTTACCTCGTTAGCCGGACGCTGCGAGCTAAATCCACGATCTTCGGTAGCGGATGCAGGAGCCTCGACGCCCTTGAACAGCACCTTCCAGACATCTTCGTACGTAGTGTCGAAGAGCCCGCTCAAAGTCTAGTGTTGTGCCAGATCGAACTCCCACATGTTGAAGCCTCGGCGTTGGCACGGGAGAATCTGGCGAATGAGCATGACCTAGACTACGTTGACAAGCTTGAGCTTCTTGTCCACTAGCTTTTGGATACATGCTTGGAGTCCGGTCAGCTCCTCCGAATCACCCCAAGTCCGGCCGCTCTCTTTCCAGGAGGTGAGCCGTGTGGGGATGCCAGATCTGAATTCGGGGGCCGCTGCCCATTCAGGGTCACGCGGCTCGGTGATGTAGAACCACCCCGATTGCCACCCCTTGATGGTTTCCACGAAAGTGCCCTCAAGCCAAGTGACGTGGGACATCCTGCCCACCATGGCACCTCCGCACTCCGCTTGGCTGCCCTTCACAACCTTCGGCTTGACACTGAAGGTCTTGAGCCACAAGCCGAAGTGGGGCTGGATGCAGAGGAAGGCCTCACACACGACGATAAACACCGAGATGTTGAGGATGAAATTCGGGGCCAGATCATGGAAATCCAGGCCGTAATAGAACATGAGCCCCCGGACAAATGGATGGAGTGGGAAGCCCAGTCCACGGAGGAAATGGGGAAGAAATACTACCCTCTCATGGGGCCTGGGGGTGGGGATGAGCTCTCCCTCGTCAAGGAGCCGGTGCGTGATGTTGCTGGACAAATATCCGGCGCTGCGCAGCTTCTGGATCTGCCCCTCCGTGACGGAGGAGGCCATCCACTTGCCTCCCGCTCCGGACATAGTTGGAGGAGGTTGAGGTGAGATGTGCGAACTTGGGCGCTGGAGCTCGAGTTCGCGGAGATGGATAAGCCAAGGAGGAAGAAGGCGCAGGTAAAAGGGTTGGATCTTTATCCCCTTATGTGGGCGGTCACAAACATGCGTCCCCACCGGCCTGATAAAACTCGTTTACCCCCCAAGCGCCGCAAACAATGGCGCGTTTGGGTTACCCACGTCCATATTTATGAGAATCCCGGAATAAGGGGAACACGATCTCTGCTTCGACAGGACGTGCCAAGGAAACCGCTTCGCTAAACGCACTGAGGTGGTACGATAAAAACAATTCTAGTAAAGGCTTGGTAGTGGTGTGACGTCATGCCACCAAATACGTCATCAGATTGAACTTGTGTAATGTTATTCTCTCTACAGTGGTATGTGGAATTTATTTTGCAGAGTCGGACACTATCCTGGCATTCACAATCTTCTATGAATTATTCGGAGGAGGAACCCGCCTTGCAATGCCGAAGACAATATGCGCGTCGGACTCGTCGTCATTGAAGCCTGGTTCAGGGGCTACTGAGGGAGTCCTGGACTAGGGGGTGTCCGGATAGCCGAACTATCATCATCGGCCGGACTCCAAGACTATGAAGATACAAGATTGAAGACTTCGTCCCGTGTCTGGATGGGACTTTCCTTGGCGTTGAAGGCAAGCTTGGCGATACGGGTATGTAGACCTCCTACCATTGTAACCGACTCTGTGTAACCCTAGCCCTCTCCGGTGTCTATATAAACCGGATGGCTTTAGTCCGTAGGACGAACAACAATCATACCATAGGCTAGCTTCTAGGGTTTAGCCTCCTTGATCTCGTGGTAGATCTACTCTTGTAACACACATCATCAATATTAATCAAGCAGGACGTAGGGTTTTACCTCCATCAAGAGGGCCCGAACCTAGGTAAAACATCGTGTCCCTTGCCTCCTGTTACCATCCGCCTAGACGCATAGTTCGGGACCCCTACCCGAGATCCGCCGGTTTTGACACCGACAGTGCAGTTCTAAACAAAGCATCATGGCGGGATCTACATGTGAAGCAGAGTACATAGCTGCTTCGGAAGCAACAAATGAAGGAGTCTAGATGAAGGAGTTCATATCCGATCTAGGTGTCATACCTAGTGCATCGGGTCCAATGAAAATCTTTTGTGACAATACTGGTGCAATTGCCTTGGCAAAGGAATCCAGATTTCACAAGAGAACCAAGCACATCAAGAGATGCTTCAATTCCATCCGGGACCAAGTCCAGGTGGGAGACATAGAGATTTGCAAGATACATACAGAACTGAATGTTGCAGACCCGTTAACTAAGCCTCTTCCACGAGCAAAACATGATCAACACCAAGGCTCCATGGGTGTTAGAATCATTACTGTGTAATCTATATTATTGACTCTAGTGCAAGTGGGAGACTGAAGGAAATATGCCCTAGAGGCAATAATAAAGTTATTATTTATTTCCTCATATCATGATAAATGTTTATTATTCATGCTAGAATTGTATTACCCGGAAACATAATACATATGTGAATACATAGACAAACAGAGTGTCACTAGTATGCCTCTACTTGACTAGCTCGTGAATCAAAGATGGTTAAGTTTCCTAACCATAGACATGAGTTGTCATTTGATTAACGGGATCACATCATTAGGAGAATGATGTGATTGACTTGACCCATTCCGTTAGCTTAGCACTTGATCGTTTAGTATGTTGCTATTGCTTTCTTCATGACTTATACATGTTCCTGTGACTATGAGATTATGCAACTCCCGTTTACCGAAGGAACACTTTGTGTGCTACCAAACATCATAACGTAACTGGGTGATTATAAAGGTGTTCTACAGGTGTCTCTGAAGGTACTTGTTGAGTTGACGTATTTTGAGATTAGGATCTGTCACTCCGATTGTCGGAGAGGTATCTCTGGGCCCTCTCGGTAATGCACATCACTATAAGCCTTGCGAGCAATGTAGCTAATGAGTTAGTTATAGGATGATGCATTACGTAGCGAGTAAAGAGACTTGTCGGTAACGAGATTGAACTAGGTATTGAGATACCTATGATCGAATCTCGGGCAAGTAACATACCGATGACAAAGGGAACAACATATGTTGTTATGCGGTTTGACCAATAAAGATCTTCATAGAATATGTAGGAGCCAATATGAGCATCCAAGTTCTGCTATTGGTTATTGACCGGAGACGTGTCTCGGTCATGTCTACATAGTTCTCGAACCCGTAGGGTCCACACGGTTAAAGTTAGATGACGATTATATTATGAGTTTATGTGTTTGGATGTACCGAAGGTAGTTCGGAGTCCCGGATGTGATCACGGACATGATGAGGAGTCTCGAAATGGTCGAGACATGAATATTGATATATTGGACGACTATATTCAGACACCGGAATGGTTCCGGGGGTTATCGGATATATACCGGAGTACCGGGGGGTTACCGAAACCCCCCCGGAGGTTAATGGGCCTCATGGGCCCAAGTGGTGGAAGACGAGAGGCGGCCAAGGGGCAGCCGCGCGCCCCTCCCCCCCAAGTCCGAATTGGAAAAGGACGGGGGGCGGTGCCCCCCTTTCCTTTCCCCCTCTCTCTCCTTCCCTCTCCTCTCTTACTCCAACAAGGAAGGGGGGAGTCCTACTCCCGGTGGGAGTAGGACTCCTCATGGGGCGCGCCAAAGGTGGCCGCCCCCTCCCTCTCCTCCACTCCTTTATATACGGGGAGGGAGGCACCCCCTAGAGACACAACAATTGATCCCTTGGATCTCTTAGCCGTGTGCGGTGCCCCCCTCCACCATAATCCACCTCGATAATATTGTAGTGGTGCTTAGGTGAAGCCCTGCGTCGGTAGAACATCATCATCATCACCACGCCGTCATGCTGACGGAACTCTCCCTCAAAGCTCGACTGGATCGGAGTTCGAGGGACATCATCGAGTTGAACGTGTGCAGAACTCGGAGGTGCCGTGCGTTCGGTACTTGATCAGTCGGATTGTGAAGACATACGGCTACATCAACCGTGCTGTGCTAACGCTTCCGCTTTCGGTCTACGAGGGTACGTGTACACACTCTCCCCTCTCATTGCTATGCATCACCATGATCCGGCGCGTGCGTAGGAATTTTTTTGAAATTACTACGTTCCCCAACACCACGGTGGGCGCCGACTGTCGTGGTTTTGTCACGGCAGATGTCCTTAGTGTGAGGACTTAGTCGTGAGGCCGACACATCTAGGTAGTAGCTTGAAAGGGGTTGAGTGAGACGAGAGACGCGAGGTTTTACCCAGGTTCAACTCCTCACGGTGGAGGTAAAAGCCTACATCCCGCTTCATTGATATCGATCGGGACAATTGCATTTTTGCCCCTAGTTGGAACCTACCCCTGGGGTTTGCCCTTACTTTTCGACTCCACTTAGTTTTGCCCTTAGATTTGCCCCCGAGGTCACCCGAATGCCCTTTGACCATTTGACCAATACTTTGAAAATTCATAACAAATTCATATGAACACGGAAAAATGCAAATAAGATATCAAAATGTTCAGACAAACATCATCTTTATCTGCATATCATTTGCATTAAGTACAAAAGTATCATTTAAACTACCCGAGGTTAATAATGTTATTAACATTATTGAAAATAAAAAGGTATAAAAATACTTTTTTCATGAATAAAAATTACATGCAAATGTAGGTGATGTTTTCCGAACATCCTGATATCCTTTTTGCATTTTTCCGAGTACATATCAACTTGTTATGAATGTTCGAACGATTTTGACCAATATTTTGAAACTTCATAAAAAGTTGATAAGAACTCAAAAAATGCAAATAATGTATTAGGATGTTTAGAAAACGTCACCTACATTTGCATGTAATTTTTATTCCTGAAAAAAACATTGTTTATACCTTTTTATTTTTAATAATGTTAATAACATTAATAACCTTAGGTAGTTTAAAGAGTACTTTTGTCCTGAATGCAAATGACATACATATAAAGGTAATATTTAGCTGAACATTTTGATGTCCTATTTGCATTTTTCTGAGCTCATATCAATTTGTTATGAATTTTCAAAGTATTGGTCAAATGGTCAAAGGGCATTCGGGCGACCTGGGAGGAAAATCTAAGGGCAAAACTGAGCAGAGTCGAAAAGTAAGGGCAAAACCCGTGGGTAGGTTCCAACTAGGGGCAAAACTGCATTTGTCCCATATCTATCATGGTGCTCAGGATTACAAGGGTGCTCTTTTTCTACCTCTCTCTCGACTCTCGAGAGTTATTGACTTGTCTCAACTTGTCCCTCTTGGGGTGCCCCGACCCTCCTTATATAAGTTTAAGGGGCGGGTTACATGAGTAGTCCTAGTAGGATTAGGATTACTCTATTACAAGTGGAGTCCTAGTCTTGCTTCCTTTGTAAAGGAATGTTCCTTATGCCTTTCCTTTTAAGCCGGCCTACCATAACATGAGTCGGCCTTCTGGGCCTTGAGCCATGTCATCTATCTGACCCGCCATCGGGGTCATCAGTGAGTCACCAGTCTTCGGTGGGTCATCCGTCAGTCGCCAAGCTATGGGTGGGTCACCAATGAGTGGCCAAGCTCCAGCCGGATCATACATTAGGCTGGGTTACACCGCGGGGTATATCCCCGACAATTGGGATATGCATGTTGGTGACTGAATGTTGTTAGGAGCCTCGGGTGAGATCTCGGATGTCACGAGGAGCTCCAGAATGGTCTGGAGGTAAAGATTTATATATGGAAAGTTTTTTCAGGGTTACGGAAAAAGTTTTAGTTTTTCGGTATTGTACTAGGAAACTTCCAGAAGGTTCTAGAAACTTTCGAAGGTGTCCGGAAGTCCACCAGGGGTTCCATCACATCCCAACGGTCAGCATGGGCTAAGGGGAGGCTCCTTGGCCTTATTGGGCCAGGCGCAGAAGTCCCTCAAGGCCCATGTGGCTAGGAAAGGTGGAAAGTCCACCTGTGTATGGAAAGGAGGCATTGGACTAGGAGTCGAACTCCTCCCCTTGGTGCGCTAGCTCTAGGGCTTGGAGGGCTGGCCACCACGCCCCTCCACCTATATATAGAGGGGAAGGGGCGCCCTGTAACGCCCTCGATGCGGCTATAGCTCCCACGTGTCGAGGCACGACTTTGAGGCATAACCGCATTGAAAGCAATGTCGCAAGTCAGGCAATCATTACAACATCCCATGTAATAAATATAATAAAAGGGGAAGAAGACATAGTTGGCTTACACTCGCCACGTCACATCAGAGTACATAAATAACATCCATCAAACAAACACTCATGGCCCGACTACGGCGCCAAAATAGAAAAGACCCCCAACATGCGACAAGGTCCTGAATCGATAACCCCAACTAGGCACCACTACTGATCATCTGGAAAGGACACGTAGTATCGCTGAGAGTCCTCGTCGAACTCCCACCTGAGCTCGTAATCGTCAACTGGAGCGGAATCACCTGGACCTGCATCTGGAGTTGTAGTATCTGTGAGCCACAGGGACTCAGCAATCTCACACCCACGCGATCAAGACTATTTAAGCTCATAGGAATGGGTAAGGCAAATATAAGTGGAGCTGCAGCAAGCGACTAGTATATGTGGTGGCTAACTTATGCGCAAAAGAGAGCGAGAAGAGAAGGCGAAGCACGCGCGAGAAGCTAAAGGAACATCCTGCGCAAGCATAACTCCAACGCCGTGTCCACTTCCCGGACTCCGCCGAGAAGGGGCCATCACGGCAACACACACGGTTGATTCATTTTAATTTAAGTTTAGTTCAAGTCATCTACAACCGGACATTAACAAATTCCCATCCGCCCATAACCGCGGGCACGGCTTTCGAAAGATCAATCCCTGCAGGGGGGTCCCAACTTAGCCCATAACAAGCTCTCACGGTCAACGAAGGAATAGACCTCCACCCAAGACACACCGATCAGACTCGGTATCTCGGTACAACAAGATAATTCGACAGGTTAAAACAAGTCCAGCAACACCGCCCGAATGTGCCGACAAATCCCGATAGGAGCTGCACATATCTCTTTCTCAGGGCACACTCAGATGAGCAATCCGTACAGCTAAAACCAAACCTTGAGTTTCCCCGAGGTGGCACTGCACAGGGCTCTAGTTCGGACCAACACTCAGAGGAGCACTGGCCCGTGGGGGGCTAAAATAAGATGACCCTCGGGCTCCGGAAACCCAAGGGAAAAAGAGGCTAGGTGGCAAATGGTAAAACCAATGTTGGGCATTGCTGGAAAAGCTTTAATCAAGGCGAACTATCAAGGGGTTCCCATTATAGCCCAACCGCGTAAGGGACGCACAATCCGGGAACATAACACCGATATGACGGAAACTAGGGCGGCAAGAGTGGAACAAAACACTAGGCGAGAGGCCCAGCCTTCCACCCTTTACCAAGTATATAGATGCATTAAGATAACATAGCAATATAATGATATCCCAACAAGAATATAAATGTTCCAACAAGGAACGGCTCCAATCTTCACCTGCAACTAACAACGCTATAAGAAGGGCTGAGCAAAGCGGTAACATAGCCAATCAACGGTTTGCTAGGACAATGGTGGGTTAGAGGTTTAACATGGCAATTGGGAGGCTGACAAGCAAAAGGTAGGCATCGTAGCAGTGGCAAAGCAAAAGAGCGAGCAGACTAGCATAGCAAAGATAGTAGTGATTTCGAGGGTATGATCATCTTGCCTGCACAGTTGTCAGAGTTGACTGGATCCTCACAAGCAAACTCAACGGGCTCCTCGGTAGCAAACTCGTCTCCCGGCTCTACCCAACAAGACAAACAAGCAACAAGGATACAATCAACCACGGGCAAGAACAAGCAATACGATGAAATGACGATATGCTATGCGGGATGCGATGCGGGATGCAAGATGCAAGATATGACAGGAAATGCATGAACCTGGCATCAACTTGGAAAACCAAGTGTGCCACTGGATAGAGGGGATGAAATCGCTTGAAAACGATATAAAGATCATTGGAATCGGAGTTACGGTTTGGAAATGGCAAGCGTTTTAAGATACGACACCGGTATGCGACTTACAGCAAGTAGGCATCTAAATGCAACGGAATGAACATGCTACAGCCACCAAACATGAAAACAAAATACATGGCAGTGAAGTACACAAGATGGTCGACAAAACACTAGCACTGAGCCACAGGCAAATTCATCCATTAAGAGGTTCAAACAAGCATGGCTAAAACGCAAATGCAAAACAGATTTCAGACTTAGTGAAATTAACACTAGTCTGAAATTTCAGATCACGAAGCCCTCTTCGGAGCAGCAAAACAACATGATAGAAAACCTGAACATGACAAGTAAGAACATGGCATGGAGCTACTCAACAAGCTTTAAAAAACACCCAAAGTGACCTGGGGCCAAAAGGGTTCACAAAATACTCTACCGAGCTCACGAACATCGCTCGAACACAATCAGTTTTCAGACTTAGTGAAAACTGAGACATACTGAAATTTAACTCACGAAGGCATGTAAACGAGCTCGATGCACTCACTACGGTGCAAGTCATGGCAAGGAAGCATATAACCAGCAAGAAGGCACAAAGTGCTAGCTACACATGGCAAGAACGAAGGCATAGCATGCATGGAACACTAACGGTAGCATCGGCGAAATCGCAAACAAGTTGACGATCTGCCCAGATTAACAACGAAGCAAAAGTTGAGCTCGATTGAGTCAACCTAGAGCACTCCACAAATGCCAACAAAGACATGGATGGATAGAGCATGACATAAATATCAAAACTCCCTTACTGATCATCCTCAAAAGAGGCACGGATCACTAGGAAACAAGCTGGACATATGGCATCATGAACTAAAATATCCCAGACTTAGTGAAAATCACTAAGTCCCTGAAATCTGCAATCTCAGGTACCTCTCTTCGCAAGCTTGCACAAGACAACACACACATCCTAAAAATGCATGGGTGGCACCTCTGGAAAGAAGACAAAATGCTTCACAAAACATCCCAAAGGGGCACAGGCATATCATGCACGAATTAAATATAGCAAAAATGACAAAAGTGCATGATGAACTAACGGATCTGCAATTTAACTCACGAAGCCTCCTTCTCACAGCATTTTGGGTATCAAGATGACCTCAAATGCAAATTATGCAATGGAATGAAATGATGTACATGTCGAGACGAAGATTTTGATATATTATATGCCCAAAACGGAGTTTCGGTTGCGGAGATACAAGCAGTCAAAGAATGCATAAAAATTAGAGGGAGAGGGAAAAAGTCAACCCTCGGTTTAGATCTCAGATCTAGGGTTCGGGCACTGTAGCAGCCGGGTCGGGGCGCGCCTCCCGAGGCGACGCCGGCGAAGGCGGGGACGACGGCCGGCGGGGCGGCGTCCGGTGGCCGGGACGGCGGCGGGGCGGACGGTGTCCGGTCCGATCCGGACACGTCCGTCGGCGGCGGAGGAAGGAAATCTTTTTTTTTTAGGGTTTCGGGGAGAGGGAGAGATCCGAAAACGGAGGGGTGTATATATAGGCATAGAGGGAGCTAGGAGAGTCCAAATGAGGTGCGGTTTTCGCCCACACGATCGTGATCGAACGCTCTAGGACATGGAGCAGAGTTTGGTGGGTTTTGGGCCAAATTTGGGGGGTGTTGGGCTGCAACACACACGAGGCCTTTTCGGTCCCTCGGTTAACCGTTGGGGTATCAAACGAAGTCCAAATGACCCGAAACTTGACAGGCGGTCTACCGGTAGTAAACCAAGACCGCTTGGCAAGACTCGGTCCAATCCGGAAATGTTTAAACCCCACACAAGAAAGAAAGGTAGAAATGACCACCGGAGGAGAACGAAACGCCGGAATGCAAAACGGACAACGGGGAAAATGCTCGAATGCATGAGGTGAACATGTATGCAAATGCAATGCACGTGATGACCTGATATGAGATGCATGAAAACGAAAACAACACACACGAAGACAAAGACCCAAACCCGAGAAATAAATATAACTTAGCGCCGGAGACGGCAAGAGTTGGATACAAATATGGAAAGTATAACTGGGGCGTTACAACACTCCACCACTACGAAAAGATCTCGTCCCGAGATCTAGGACTGAAAGAACTCCGGGTACTCAGAACGAAGGTGATCCTCGCGTTCCCAGGTAGCTTCACGGTCGGAATGGTGTGACCACTTGACTTTGAGAAATTTGATTGACTTGTTGCGAGTCTTGCGTTCAGTCTCTTCGAGAATAGCAACTGGGTGCTCACGATAGGAGAGATCTTCTTGGAGCTCAATGTCCTCGAAGTTGACGGTGCGGTCAGGAGTCTTGAAGCACTTTCGAAGCTGAGAGACATGGAACACATCATGAACATTTGCAAAGTTTGAAGGAAGCTCGAGT
The DNA here is from genome assembly GCF_018294505.1 of Triticum aestivum. Classification (NCBI taxonomy): domain Eukaryota; kingdom Viridiplantae; phylum Streptophyta; class Magnoliopsida; order Poales; family Poaceae; genus Triticum; species Triticum aestivum. The sequence continues at coordinate 165,098,330 of NC_057795.1, forward strand.
TGGTAGGCGAGGTCGCCTCTCTTGCTGACAATCTTGAAAGGTCCCACGTATCTAGGGGCAAGCTTCCCTTTGATACCGAAGCGACGAGTACCTTTCATGGGAGAGACGCGGAGGTAAACATGATCTCCAATCTCGAAAACCAGATCACGATGCTTACTATCATAGTAGCTCTTCTGGCGGGATTGAGCTGCTTTGAGGTTATCACGAATGACTTTGCACATTTCTTCTGCTTCTGTGATTAAGTCATTACCCAGCAGCTGACGTTCACCGGTTTCAGACCAGTTGAGAGGGGTACGGCACTTCCTGCCATACAGAATTTCGAAGGGGGCCTTGCCCGAACTTGCTTGAAAGCTGTTGTTGTATGAGAATTCAGCATAAGGAAGACAATCCTCCCACTTCATGCCGAAGGAGATCACACAAGCCCTGAGCATATCTTCACGAATTTGGTTGACACGCTCGACTTGACCGCTTGTTTGAGGATGGAAAGCTGTGCTGAAGCGGATGTTGGTGCCCATAGCCTTCTGAAAAGAATCCCAAAACTTGGAGGTAAAGATGCTGCCACGGTCTGAAGATATCACTTGAGGAATACCGTGCAGAGAGACAATGCGAGAGGTATAGAGTTCCGCCAATTGAGCTGCAGTGATTGACTCTTTGATAGGCAGAAAATGAGCCACTTTGGTGAGCTTGTCGATGACAACGAAGATAGCATCATTGCCACGCTTGGACTTTGGAAACCCAGTCACGAAGTCCATTTCAATGTGGTCAAACTTCCATTCTGGAATGGCAAGAGGTTGGAGGAGACCAGCTGGCCTTTGGTGTTCTGCCTTCACTCTTCTGCAGACATCACATTCGTTCACGAATTGAGCGATCTCGCGCTTCATTCGAGTCCACCAATAAGCTTGCTTGAGGTCCTGATACATCTTCGTACTACCAGGGTGGATGGAGAGGAGAGAGTTGTGAGCCTCGTTCATGATCACCTTACGGAGTTCACCTTTGGGCACAACAATTCGATCCTCGAAGAAGAGAGTGTCCTTGTCATCAAGTCGGTAGCACTTGTACTTGGACTGACTCTTTGCAATACCAATCTTCACCTTCTTCACCATAGCATCAAGAAGTTGGGCTTGGCGAATCTGGTCTTCTAAGGTAGGAGAGACTTGAAGGTTGGCGAGGAAACCTTGAGGAACAACTTGCAGATTAAGTTTGCGGAAAGCTTCACAAAGCTCGGGTTGATAAGGCTTGAGAATCAGACTGTTGCAATATGCTTTTCTGCTCAAAGCGTCAGCAATCACATTAGCCTTGCCTGGAGTATACTCGATACTCGGATTGTACTCTTGAATCATTTCGACCCATCGAGTCTGCCTTAGGTTGAGATTAGGCTGAGTGAAGATGTACTTGAGACTCTTGTGATCAGTGAAAATATCCACTTTCCTTCCCAATAGAAGATGTCTCCAAGTCAACAAAGCGTGTACAACTGCCGCCAACTCGAGATCATGAGTGGGGTAGTTCTTCTCATTAGGTTTCAACTGGCGAGAGGTATAAGCAACAACTTTCTTCTCTTGCATCAGTACAGCACCGAGACCTTGGAGAGAGGCATCACAAAAGACCTCGTACGGCTTGGTTTCATCAGGCGGAGTCAGAACTGGAGCAGTGACCAATTTCTCTTTCAAAGAGTTGAAAGCAATATCACACTCCGGAGACCAAACGTACTTGACGTGCTTCTGAAGAAGATTTGAGAGAGGCTTGGCGATCTTAGAAAAGTTTTCAACGAATCTTCTGCAATAGCTTGCGAGACCGAGAAAACTGCGGAGTTGCTTCACGTTCTGAGGAGGTTCCCAATTCACAATTGCGGACACCTTCTCAGGATTCACGGAAATGCCCTTGGCGGAGATGATATGACCAAGATAAAGAACCTCATCGAGCCAAAATTCACACTTGGAGAACTTGGCGTAGAACTGATGTTCTCTGAGCTTGTCAAGAACCAAACGCAAGTGCTTGGCATGATCTTTCTTGTTCTTCGAGAAAACCAGAATGTCGTCGAGATAGACCAAAACGAATTCATTGGTGTAGGGGTTGAAGATGAAATTCATCATGCGAGAGAACGTCGGAGGAGCGTTGGCGAGGCCAAAAGACACGACGGTGTATTCATATGAACCAAAGCTTGTTCTGAACGCCGTCTTGGGAATATCTTGCTCACGAATACGAATCTGATGATAACCCATACGGAGATCGAGCTTGGAGAATACTTGAGCACCCTTGAGTTGTTCAAACAGCTCATTTATGTTGGGAAGTGGGTATTTGTTCTTGATGGTCTTCTTGTTTACTGGACGGTAATCAACACAAAGTCGACTCGTTCCATCCTTCTTCTTCACAAAAAGAACACCACAACCCCACGGAGAAGTACTAGGCCGAATGAGACCCAATCTTTCTTGCTCATCGAGTTGTTTCTTCAGCTCCTTCAACTCTTCTGGGCCGAGCTTGTAAGGGCGTTTGCACACAGGTTCCGTACCGGGCTCAAGTTCAATAACAAATTCGACCGGCCGGTTTGGAGGCATCCCTGGAAGTTCTTCTGGAAAGACGTCTTGATATTCGCAAACGACAGGAATTTGCGAAATAGCATCCAATTCACCCTTCTCATTGAGAGAAAACAACCGGATTGAATTATCTCGAGCGGCAAAGACAATGACATCCTCAGACGAATGAGTCAGTTGAATCTGCCTGGCTGCACAATCAAGCTGAGCTTTATGCTTAGAGAGCCAGTCCATCCCGAGAATAAGATCGATATCGGAATTACCAAGAACCACCGGAGAAGAGAGAAACTTGCAGTCGCCCAAAGTGATTGTAACATCCGGAACACACACTCGAGATGTCAAGAGGCTGGCCGGAGAGTCAATAGACAACGGTCTCGGCAACATTTGAGTAACAAAATCATGCTTGGAAGCAAAAGGTCTCGAGATGAAACAATGCGATGCACCAGTGTCAAAAAGAACTTTTGCAGGAATATCATTAACAAGAAGGTTACCCATGATCACATCTGAAGAATCCTCTGCCTGAGCTGCATTCACCATATTGACCTTGGCATGCTTGGGATTGTGCTTGACCACAGCTGTACTTGCCGATCTGACAGGAGGAGGAGGAGGAAGACGCCTCTGGTTGGTACACTTGTTGGCATAGTGACCCTTCTGTTGGCACTTGTTGCACGTGACCTCTGAAAGCGGACGGTGATACGGAGCACTCGATCTTGGAGCTTGAGACGAAGCCTTGTTCTGAAAGCCTGGGTTGGGTGGGTGGGAGAAACCACTGCCACCTTTGCTCTTCTGCTGATACGGCTGACGGAACGGAGGAGGAGGAAGCCAATACTTCTGCTGCTTGACCACTTGAGTAGAGGAAGACGGAGTAACATCTCTGGCACGCTTCCTGGAAGCATCACATCTCATCTGAGCAGCCTCTTGCTTCAGTGCCATGTTGTAGAACTCATCGTATCTCAACGGCTCAAAGAGGACAAGAGCGAGCTGAATTTCCTCACGAAGACCACCCCTGAACTGATAGATCATACTCTTCTCATCAGGAACATCCTGCTTGGCAAAACGGGCGAGCTTCTGGAACAACTTGTTGTAGTCATAGACAGACAAAGAGCCTTGCTTCAGATTGCGGAATTCCTGACGCTTACTCTCAACCACACTTTGAGGGATGTGATGAGCGCGGAAATCTTGACGGAAATCGTCCCAAGTGATAACACGTCCACCTCTGGAATCCTTGTACTGCTGGAACCACTCTGCAGCCTGATCTTTGAGCTGGAAAGAAGCGAACTTGACGAAATCTTCAGGCCTGACGTTGCTGCATTCAAAATGCTTGCCCAGATCCACTAGCCAATCGTCAGCATCTGTAGCCTCAACACAACCGCTGAACGTCTTTGGACCATTAGCAAGGAACTGGTTCAGAGTAGCAAAGTGGTGCTGATTATGGCCTTGATTCCCTTGATTGCCTTGATTGCGCTCTTGGAGAATTTGCATGATCAACTGTGTGTTTGCATTAGTAGCGGCCATCACAGCTTGCCATGCCTCCGGAGGAGGCGGAGGTGGAGGCGGATTAGGATTCGGAGTCGTGCGCGTTGGAGGAGCCATCCTGAACAGGTTGACCACCATTAGCACATAGATAGACAACAATACAGAAGCTGAATCCAACGGAATGAAAATTGCAACATATAGTCTTCATATCTGAACAAAATGAACGAATGCATTCCTCTTCAAATGATCACATATCCATAAATTGAGAAGCCACGAAGAATTAAGGTATAGAAATAAATCAACAAGGTACGGATCAAGAACGAATAATCGGTAAGAAATCCCAATCTCAAACCAATATCCGTGGAAGAAGAACTAGAGCTACTAGAATTCCCACCTATGATACTCCCGAACCTTTCCGGTTATGCAATCAGGTGTTGGGGATACAGGGGAAGCACAATATCTCACCCAAACTAGCAAATCCTACATCCAGCTGTATCCATCCTTCAACACATAACCAGGAAAACTTCGGAAACCATCTACCTCAACCTTCGAAAAGCATCCGTTATACAAGTTATGGCGATACTCCCGAACTCCCGCCCCAGTACTGGGTGGCGTCGAGGTTATCTCACCAACGAACTGCATAAAAGAGATTTTCGATGTCGGCGAACATATCTCAAGTATACCAGAATTGCAATGATGAAATTGTGACGACAACACCTCGGAGCTCAACTCCCCGGGACACTGCCACAACCCCTAAAGACAGGAGGCACCAAGAACAATGTTCTCGTCACAAAACCATCGGAACAAAACCAAGATACTCGCGTGATCCTAAAAATTTTTTTTGTGAAATTTGAGAAGAGAAGAGTCAAAACTCTACGCCAGGATGCCTTACCAGAGCGATGAGGAGACTGGGAAGTAAAAAGAATTCCTAAGCTCTCCGAAATATAATTCCTAAGGACTCAAAACATTTTTCTAGACACAACTCGGCTGCTAAAAACGATCAAGCAATGGGGCTCCTAAGGTCGGGGATGGCTCTGATTACCAACTTGTAACGCCCTCGATGCGGCTATAGCTCCCACGTGTCGAGGCACGACTTTGAGGCATAACCGCATTGAAAGCAATGTCGCAAGTCAGGCAATCATTACAACATCCCATGTAATAAATATAATAAAAGGGGAAGAAGACATAGTTGGCTTACACTCGCCACGTCACATCAGAGTACATAAATAACATCCATCAAACAAACACTCATGGCCCGACTACGGCGCCAAAATAGAAAAGACCCCCAACATGCGACAAGGTCCTGAATCGATAACCCCAACTAGGCACCACTACTGATCATCTGGAAAGGACACGTAGTATCGCTGAGAGTCCTCGTCGAACTCCCACCTGAGCTCGTAATCGTCAACTGGAGCGGAATCACCTGGACCTGCATCTGGAGTTGTAGTATCTGTGAGCCACAGGGACTCAGCAATCTCACACCCACGCGATCAAGACTATTTAAGCTCATAGGAATGGGTAAGGCAAATATAAGTGGAGCTGCAGCAAGCGACTAGTATATGTGGTGGCTAACTTATGCGCAAAAGAGAGCGAGAAGAGAAGGCGAAGCACGCGCGAGAAGCTAAAGGAACATCCTGCGCAAGCATAACTCCAACGCCGTGTCCACTTCCCGGACTCCGCCGAGAAGGGGCCATCACGGCAACACACACGGTTGATTCATTTTAATTTAAGTTTAGTTCAAGTCATCTACAACCGGACATTAACAAATTCCCATCCGCCCATAACCGCGGGCACGGCTTTCGAAAGATCAATCCCTGCAGGGGGGTCCCAACTTAGCCCATAACAAGCTCTCACGGTCAACGAAGGAATAGACCTCCACCCAAGACACACCGATCAGACTCGGTATCTCGGTACAACAAGATAATTCGACAGGTTAAAACAAGTCCAGCAACACCGCCCGAATGTGCCGACAAATCCCGATAGGAGCTGCACATATCTCTTTCTCAGGGCACACTCAGATGAGCAATCCGTACAGCTAAAACCAAACCTTGAGTTTCCCCGAGGTGGCACTGCACAGGGCTCTAGTTCGGACCAACACTCAGAGGAGCACTGGCCCGTGGGGGGCTAAAATAAGATGACCCTCGGGCTCCGGAAACCCAAGGGAAAAAGAGGCTAGGTGGCAAATGGTAAAACCAATGTTGGGCATTGCTGGAAAAGCTTTAATCAAGGCGAACTATCAAGGGGTTCCCATTATAGCCCAACCGCGTAAGGGACGCACAATCCGGGAACATAACACCGATATGACGGAAACTAGGGCGGCAAGAGTGGAACAAAACACTAGGCGAGAGGCCCAGCCTTCCACCCTTTACCAAGTATATAGATGCATTAAGATAACATAGCAATATAATGATATCCCAACAAGAATATAAATGTTCCAACAAGGAACGGCTCCAATCTTCACCTGCAACTAACAACGCTATAAGAAGGGCTGAGCAAAGCGGTAACATAGCCAATCAACGGTTTGCTAGGACAATGGTGGGTTAGAGGTTTAACATGGCAATTGGGAGGCTGACAAGCAAAAGGTAGGCATCGTAGCAGTGGCAAAGCAAAAGAGCGAGCAGACTAGCATAGCAAAGATAGTAGTGATTTCGAGGGTATGATCATCTTGCCTGCACAGTTGTCAGAGTTGACTGGATCCTCACAAGCAAACTCAACGGGCTCCTCGGTAGCAAACTCGTCTCCCGGCTCTACCCAACAAGACAAACAAGCAACAAGGATACAATCAACCACGGGCAAGAACAAGCAATACGATGAAATGACGATATGCTATGCGGGATGCGATGCGGGATGCAAGATGCAAGATATGACAGGAAATGCATGAACCTGGCATCAACTTGGAAAACCAAGTGTGCCACTGGATAGAGGGGATGAAATCGCTTGAAAACGATATAAAGATCATTGGAATCGGAGTTACGGTTTGGAAATGGCAAGCGTTTTAAGATACGACACCGGTATGCGACTTACAGCAAGTAGGCATCTAAATGCAACGGAATGAACATGCTACAGCCACCAAACATGAAAACAAAATACATGGCAGTGAAGTACACAAGATGGTCGACAAAACACTAGCACTGAGCCACAGGCAAATTCATCCATTAAGAGGTTCAAACAAGCATGGCTAAAACGCAAATGCAAAACAGATTTCAGACTTAGTGAAATTAACACTAGTCTGAAATTTCAGATCACGAAGCCCTCTTCGGAGCAGCAAAACAACATGATAGAAAACCTGAACATGACAAGTAAGAACATGGCATGGAGCTACTCAACAAGCTTTAAAAAACACCCAAAGTGACCTGGGGCCAAAAGGGTTCACAAAATACTCTACCGAGCTCACGAACATCGCTCGAACACAATCAGTTTTCAGACTTAGTGAAAACTGAGACATACTGAAATTTAACTCACGAAGGCATGTAAACGAGCTCGATGCACTCACTACGGTGCAAGTCATGGCAAGGGAAGCATATAACCAGCAAGAAGGCACAAAGTGCTAGCTACACATGGCAAGAACGAAGGCATAGCATGCATGGAACACTAACGGTAGCATCGGCGAAATCGCAAACAAGTTGACGATCTGCCCAGATTAACAACGAAGCAAAAGTTGAGCTCGATTGAGTCAACCTAGAGCACTCCACAAATGCCAACAAAGACATGGATGGATAGAGCATGACATAAATATCAAAACTCCCTTACTGATCATCCTCAAAAGAGGCACGGATCACTAGGAAACAAGCTAGACATATGGCATCATGAACTAAAATATCCCAGACTTAGTGAAAATCACTAAGTCCCTGAAATCTGCAATCTCAGGTACCTCTCTTCGCAAGCTTGCACAAGACAACACACACATCCTAAAAATGCATGGGTGGCACCTCTGGAAAGAAGACAAAATTCTTCACAAAACATCCCAAAGGGGCACAGGCATATCATGCACGAATTAAATATAGCAAAAATGACAAAAGTGCATGATGAACTAACGGATCTGCAATTTAACTCACGAAGCCTCCTTCTCACAGCATTTTGGGTATCAAGATGACCTCAAATGCAAATTATGCAATGGAATGAAATGATGTACATGTCGAGACGAAGATTTTGATATATTATATGCCCAAAACGGAGTTTCGGTTGCGGAGATACAAGCAGTCAAAGAATGCATAAAAATTAGAGGGAGAGGGAAAAAGTCAACCCTCGGTTTAGATCTCAGATCTAGGGTTCGGGCACTGTAGCAGCCGGGTCGGGGCGCGCCTCCCGAGGCGACGCCGGCGAAGGCGGGGACGACGGCCGGCGGGGCGGCGTCCGGTGGCCGGGACGGCGGCGGGGCGGACGGTGTCCGGTCCGATCCGGACACGTCCGTCGGCGGCGGAGGAAGGAAATCTTTTTTTTTTTAGGGTTTCGGGGAGAGGGAGAGATCCGAAAACGGAGGGGTGTATATATAGGCATAGAGGGAGCTAGGAGAGTCCAAATGAGGTGCGGTTTTCGCCCACACGATCGTGATCGAACGCTCTAGGACATGGAGCAGAGTTTGGTGGGTTTTGGGCCAAATTTGGGGGGTGTTGGGCTGCAACACACACGAGGCCTTTTCGGTCCCTCGGTTAACCGTTGGGGTATCAAACGAAGTCCAAATGACCCGAAACTTGACAGGCGGTCTACCGGTAGTAAACCAAGACCGCTTGGCAAGACTCGGTCCAATCCGGAAATGTTTAAACCCCACACAAGAAAGAAAGGTAGAAATGACCACCGGAGGAGAACGAAACGCCGGAATGCAAAACGGACAACGGGGAAAATGCTCGAATGCATGAGGTGAACATGTATGCAAATGCAATGCACGTGATGACCTGATATGAGATGCATGAAAACGAAAACAACACACACGAAGACAAAGACCCAAACCCGAGAAATAAATATAACTTAGCGCCGGAGACGGCAAGAGTTGGATACAAATATGGAAAGTATAACTGGGGCGTTACACGCCCCAAGAGGACAAACAAGCCCTTGACCCCCCTCGTTCTCCTGTTACTTTGTAACTCCTCCGTCTTCATTGTTTCGGTAGCGCTCAGCGTAACCCTGCGAGAATCACTCCACCACCATCACTGTCACGCCGTCGTGCTGCCGGTGATCCCATCTACTTCTTCTCCCTCGTTTGTTGGATCAAGGAGGAGGAGACATCATCGATCCGTACGTGTGCTGAACGCGAAGGTGCCGTCCGTTCGGTACTTCATAAGTTTGGATCGCGATTGGATCATGACGGGTACGACTAGATCAACCGCATGATATATGCTTCCGCTTAACGGTCTTTGAGGGTACGTAGACATACTCTCCCCTCTCGTTGCTATGCTTCTCCTAGATAGATCTTGGCTGTTCATAGGATTTTTTTGATTTTCATGCTTCATTCCCCAATAGTGGCATCATGAGCTGGGTCTATACGTAAATGTATATGCACGAGTAGAACACAAAGAGTTGTGGAATTGATGCTCAAATTTCTTGCCTCTATTTTCTTATTTGGATTCGACGGTATTGTGCGAAGAAGCGGCTTGAACCAACTTTACATGTCCTCGCACATGAGACTGGTTTCACCGCCTGACATGCAACTTGTTTTGCATAAGGTGGCTAGCGGGTGTCTGTCTCTCCTACTTTAGTTGAATCTAATTTGACGAAGGCGGTCCTTCTAGAAGGTTAAAAGGCAACTTTATTATCACTGTTGTGGCTTCGGTAGGTAAGAACAGTTCTTGCTAGTTGCCCATAGCAGTCACGTAAAATTTGCAACAACAAAGTAGAGGACGTCTAACTTGATTTTACAAGGCATTTTGTGATGTGGTATGGCCAAAAACGTGATGTGATATATGTTGATGTATGAGATGATCATATTTTGTAATAGGTTCACAACTTGCATGCCGAGTTCGGCAATCGGTATGAGCCATAGGGTTGTCTTTAATTTACTAATCGTCATTCAATTGCTTTAATTTATCGCTATGCGTTAGCAATAGTTGTAGAAGCAATAGTTGGCATGACGGCCACGTGACGACACGATGATGGAGATCATGGTGTCTTGCCAGTCACGATGGAGATCATGCCAGTACTTTGGAGATGGATATCAAAGGCATCAGATGATAATGGTCATATCATGTCACCTATTGATTGCATGTGATGTTTATCTATTTATGCATCTTATTTTGCTCAGGACTATGATAGCAGTATGAGATGATCCCTTCACCTAATTTCAAGGAATTGCGTTCTCCCTAAGTATGTGATGACCCACAAGTATAGGGGATCTATCGTAGTCCTTTCTATAACTAAGAGTGTCGAACCCAACGAGGAGCAGAACGAAATGAAAAGTGGTTTTCAGTAAGGTATTCCCTGCAAGCACTGAAATTATCGGTAACAGATAGTTTTGTGATAAGGTAATTTGTAATGGGTAATAAGTAACAAAAGTAACTAAGGTGCAGCAAGGTGACACAATCCTTTTTATAGCAAAGGACAAGCCTGGACGAACTCTTATATAAAGCAAAGTGCTCCCGAGGACACATGGGAATTATCGTCAAGCTAGTTTTCATCATGCTCATATGATTCACGTTCGTTACTTTGATAATTTGATATGTGGGTGGACTGGTGCTTGGGTGTTGTCCTTACTTGGACAAGCCTCCCACTTATGATTAACCCCTCCCGCGAGCATCCGCAACTATGAAAGAAGAATTAAGGTAAACCTAACCATACACTACAAAAAAATACACTTCCGTGATGATATGTGTTTGTCACAGTAGGTCGCGTTTTTTATCATGCATGTACATCCATGACGATTTTATTACATAATCAAGATAGTCATACCTATGCTGTCGTAGAAGTGTTCCATGACATTGCCAAAATTATCATCACGGAAGTGTCCACTTCCATGACGATAAATCGCGCGTCACAGAAGTGCTTTCGTCAAGGGTGACCGACACGTGGCATCCACCGTAACGGGACGCCGTTAAGCTATCGGGTCCGGTTTTGGATCTGATAATCCGTTAACAGCCAGGACCAATGGGGATTTTCCACGTGTAAAATTCTCATTGCCCAGAGGAAACACGTGTTGGCTCACCGTTGGGACAGATGTCATCCACTCATTGGATAGGAGGCGTCTATGATACATCGACACGTGGCACGGCCCAACAGAGGCCCATTCTGGTGAAAAGGCTGACCCGTTTGACTTTGTCAAAAGGTAATGGGCCGGCCCACAAAAAGCCTATTAACGACCTGTTCGTATATAGCCCATTTACGGCCCGCTAACTCCCGGCCCGTTACGGCCTATCGGAATTAAGCCCAGTACCTTCATTTGGGCCGTCCAATATGATTCCAGCCCGTTGTAACTTCCGGTCCATGTATGGCCCATGATGTCTTTCGGCCCATATGAGGCCCTTTGTAACTCTTGGCCCATTAAAGGCCAGAGATGAAACTAGACCATAATGAACAGTGTATCGCTTTATACCCATCAACGACCCATTATTCCGTCGGCCGTTTCCATCCCATGTTAACTTTCGGCCTTCTAAGGGCACATTTATTCTTAGGCTCATTTCTAGAATTTGGTTAGTTAGAGTCCTTTATTGGCCTCTTCCGTTTGTGGGCCAAATTCAGCATGTGGTAACATTCGGCTCGTTTGTGGCCCGTTAACCCGTTGGGCTGTTTTCATAGCGTTATCAAATGTGGCCTATTAACAGCCCGTTATGGTCCATGAATAGTACGACCCATGTTTTGCAAAATGATTATACGCCCCGTAGAAGGCCCATGGATCCTACGGCCCGTAGAAGACCAATGGATCCTACGACCCGTAGAAGGCCCATGGATCATACGGCCCGTAGAAAGTCCATGGATCCTACGGCCCGTAGAAGGCCCACAGATCCTACGGCCCGTAGGAGGCCCGCAGATCCTACGACCGCAGGAGGCCCATGGTTACAACAGTCCGTGTGTTGCCAAGATTATTGTGGCCTAGTTACCAAAAATAGGTTATTGTGGCCACTAGAAAAACGCAGAAAAAGAACTACAGTGACTACAAGCAAACAACCAAACAAGACAATAAGGAAATAAATAAGCAAGCAACTAACGCTAGCCTATTACAGCTATTACACATATTACATCCACTGGGCATCAAAGTTCGCCACCAGTGCAAATATAGGGAACAAAGCAGCATATTACATACACTGGCCGTCAAAATTGGCCACCAGTGCAAATAAATGAGGTAGCAAAACAAGTCCATAACTGAAATAACTTCAAAAGAGCTCAAGAAACGTTATCCTGGGTATCCACCATCCTGGCAATAAGCTTAGCAAGCTTATTAGCTTTGTCCTATTTGGCGCTAAAATCCCCCAACACTTATTGTTGCACCAGAAAGTATGCATCTGAATGCTCCAGGGACTTCTGCGGTCCTTCTGCTTCTTGTCGCAGCACAGCTGATCGATGTATTTCAGCTTGTAGTTGAGACCCAAGAAACCGAACTGATTCAGATAATGAGTTTGAATAGTGAGGGAGTCCTGGATTAGGGGGTCCTCGGAGAGCCGGACTATGTACTTGTGCCGGACTATTGGACTACGAAGATACTAGATTGAAGACTTCGTCCCGTGTCCGGGTGGGACTCTCCTTTGCGTGGAAGGCAAGCTTGGCAATTCGGATGTGTAGATTTCCTTCTCTGTAACCGACTCTATGTAACCCTAGCCCCCCCGGTGTCTATATAAACCGGAGGGTTTGGTCCGTAGGACAACAATAATCATAATTATAGGCTAGCTTCTAGGGTTTAGCCTATACGATCTCGTGGTAGATCAACTCTTGTAATACTCATATCATCAAGATCAATCAAGCAGGAAGTAGGGTATTACCTCCATAGAGAGGGCCCGAACCTGGGTAAACATTGAGTCCCCCGCCTCTTGTTACCGTTAGCCTTAGACACACAGTTTGGGACCCCCTACCCGAGATCCGTCGGTTTTGACACCGACATTGGTGCTTTCATTGAGAGTTCCACTGTGTCGTCACGGTAAGGCTTGATATCTCGCCTTGTTATCAAGGACAACACCACCTCTGGGGGAGCCCTGGCTTTAGGCCAAACTCTCCGACTAGGCGGCTTCATCATGACCGCCCGTTCGGTCGCCGCGCCGACGGCGACTTCTCGGGTCATCAAAAACAGCATCCACGTCAGCTTGGAATACACCGAACAGATGGATATAATGGAGCTCTCGTCCTTGAATGAGCTCTTGGATCGCATCGCCGCCTTGGGAATCACTACGGACTATGATCAGATCGGGCTTAAACCCGACCAAAGAGAGATTAACTGTCTGCTAGTCACCCATCAGATAGCGGTGGTGGAGGAGCAATGCAGCGATTCTTCCTCTATTTTGAGGATGAACTATGTCTGTATTCCCAAGCTCTCCGAGCCGGATACCCGTCTGCGGGAGGACATGACCCAGGCTCCGAACTTAGAATCGAGCAGCGGGCCAGAAAAATTGGGCAACATCCCAGAGCCCGAACTGCCAAGTTTGGAAGCTCCTCTGCCACTGGGTCTTAGATTGGGTCAGGGTTCGGACTTAAATCTACCCACACACCCAGATACAAGCGATCTTTCCCACATTAGACAAGAGTTCCAAGAGACAGTACATCACTTTTGGCCCAGATTCCTATTGGAAATATGCCCTAGAGGTAATAATAAAATGGTTATTATTATATTTCTTTGTTCATGGTAATAGTCTATTATTCATACTACAATTGTGTTATCCAGAAATCGTAATACACGTGTGAATACATAGACCACAACGCGTCCCTAGTGAGCCTCTAGTTGACTAGCTCGTTGATCAACAGATAGTCATGGTTTCCTGACTATGGGCATTGGATGTCATTGATAACGGGATCACATCATTAGGAGAATGGTGATGGACAAGACCCAATCCTAAGCATAGCTCAAAAATTGTGTAGTTCGTTTAGCTAGAGCTTTTCCAAATGTCAAGTATCATTTCCTTAGACCATGAGATTGTGCAACTCCCGGATACCGTAAGAGTGCTTTGGGTGTGCCAAACGTCACAACGTAACTGGGTGACTATAAAGGTGCACTACGGGTATCTCTGAAATTGTCTGTTGGGTTGGCACGAACCGAGACTGGGATTTGTCACTCCGTATGATGGAGAGGTATGTCTGGGCCCACTCGGTAATGCATCCTCATAATGAGCTCAATGTGACCAAGTGTCTGGTCACGGGATCATGCATTGCGGTACAAGTAAAGTGACTTGCCGGTAACGAGATTAAAAGAGGTATTGGGATATCGACGATCGAGTCTCGGGCAAGTAACGTACCGATTGACAAAGGGAATTGTATACGGGGTTGCTTAAATCCTCGACATCGTGGTTCATCCGATGAGATCATCGAGGAGCATGTGGGAGCCAAAATGGGTATCCAGATCCCGCTGTTGGTTATTGACCGGAGAGGCGTCTCCGTCATGTCTGCATGTCTCCCGAACCCGTAGGGTCTACACACTTAAGGTTCGGTGACGCTAGGGTTGTAGAGATATGAGTATGCAATAAACCGAAAGTTGTTCGGAGTCCTGGATGAGATCCTGGACGTCACGAGGAGTTCCGAAATGGTCCGGAGGTAAAGAATTATATATAGGAAGTCAGGTTTCGGCCATTGGGAAAGTTTCGGGGGTCACCAGTATTGTACCGGGACCATCGGAAGGGTCCCGGGGGTCCACCGGGTGGGGCCACCTATCCCGGAGGACCCCATGGGCTGAAGTGGGAGGGGAACCAGCCCCTGGTGGGCTGGTGCGCCCCCCCTTGGGGCCCCCTTGCGCCTAGGGTTGGGAAACCCTAGGGATGGGGGCGCCTCCACCTGGCTTGGGGGGCAAGCCTCCCCCCTGGCCGCCCCCCTAGGAGATCCCATCTCCTAGGGCCAGCGCCCCCCTAGGGGCCATATATAAAGAGGGGGGGGGGAGGGAGGGCAGCCGCACCCTTGCACTTGGCGCCTCCCTTCCCCCTTGCTACACCTCTCCCTCCCGTAGACGCTTGGCGAAGCCCTGCCGGGATCCCTGCTGCATCCACCACCACGCCGTCGTGCTGCTGGATCTTCATCAACCTCTCCTTCCCCCTTGCTGGATCAAGAAGGAGGAGATGTCTCGCTGACCATAGTGTGTTGAACGCGGAGGTGCCGTCCGTTCGGTGCTAGGATCTCCGGTGATTTGGATCACAACGAGTATGACTCCCTTAACCCCGTTCTCTTGAATGCTTCCGCTCGATCTACAAGGGTATGTAGATGCACTCCTCTCTCTCATTGCTAGATGAACTCATAGATTGATCTTGGTGAAACCGTAGGAATTTTTTTGTTTTCTGCAACGTTCCCCAACAGTGGCATCATGAGCTAGGTCTATGCGTAGTTCTCTTTGCGCGAGTAGACCACAAATTGTTGTGGGCGTAGATGTTGTCAACTTTCTTGCCACTACTAGTCTTATTTTGCTTCAGCAGTATTGTGGGATGAAGCGGCCCGGACCGACCTTACACGTATGCTTACATGAGACAGGTTCCACCGACTGACATGCACTAGTTGCATAAGGTGGCTAGCGGGTGTCTGTCTCTCCCACTTTAATGGGAGCGGATTTGATGAAAAGGGTCCTTATGAAGGGTAAATAGAAGTTGACAAATCACGTTGTGGCTTTTACGTAGGTAAGAAAACGTTCTTGCTAGAACCCTATTGCAGCCACGTAAAACATGCAACAACAATTAGAGGACGTCTAACTTGTTTTTGCAACATATGATTTGTGATATGATATGGCCAAAAGTTGTGATGTGATGTGGCCAAAAGTTGTGATGAATGATGAATGATATATTGTGATGTATGAGATCATGTGCTTGTAATAGGAATCACGACTTGCATGTCGATGAGTATGACAACCGGCAGGAGCCATAGGAGTTGTCTTAATTATTGTATGACCTGCGTGTCAATGATTTAACGCCATGTAATTACTTTAATTTATTGCTAAACCATTAGCTATAGTAGTAGAAGTAATAGTTGGCGAGCAACTTCATGGAGACACGATGATGGAGATCATGGTGTCATGCCGATGACGAAGATGATCATGGAGCCCCGAAGATGGAGATCAAAGGAGCTATATGATATTGGCCATATCATGTCACTACTATTTGATTGCATGTGATGTTTATCATGTTTTTACATCTTGTTTACTTAGAACGACGGTAGTAAATAAGATGATCCCTCAT
Source organism: Triticum aestivum (assembly GCF_018294505.1). Lineage (NCBI taxonomy): Eukaryota > Viridiplantae > Streptophyta > Magnoliopsida > Poales > Poaceae > Triticum > Triticum aestivum. Next base: position 165,114,609 of record NC_057795.1, read on the forward strand.
AATAATTTCAAGAAAGTGTTCCCCCTAACTGTGCGCCGTTGCGACAGTTTGTTGTTTCAAAGCACCACATGATGATCGGGTATGATAGATTCTAACGTTCACATACAACGGGTGTAAAACAGATTTACACATGCAAAACACTTAGGTTAACTTGACAAGCCTAGCATGTACAGACATGGCCTCGGAACACAAGAGACTGAAAGGTCAAACATGAGTCGTATGGAAGATACGATCAACATGGAGATGTTCACCGATGATGACTAGTCCGTCTCACATGATGATCGGACACGGCCTAGTCGACTCGGATCATGTAACACTTAGATGACTAGAGGGATGTCTAATCTGAGTGGGAGTTCATTAAATAATTTGATTAGATGAACTTAGTCTAAAATCTTTGCAAAAATCTCTTGTAGATCAAATGGCCAACGCTCATGTCAACATGAACTTCAACGCGTTCCTAGAGAAAACCAAGCTGAAAGATGATGGCAACAACTATACGGACTGGGTCCGGAACCTGAGGATCATCCTCATAGCTGCCAAGAAAGCATATGTCCTAGAAGGACCGCTAGGTGAAGCACCCATCCCAGAGAACCAAGACGTTATGAACGCTTGGCAGTCACGTGCTGATGATTACTCCCTCGTTCAGTGCGGCATGCTTTACAGCTTAGAACCGGGGCTCCAAAAGCGTTTTGAGCAACACGGAGCATATGAGATGTTCGAGGAGCTGAAAATGGTTTTCCAAGCTCACGCCCGGGTCAAGAGATATGAAGTCTCCGACAAGTTCTATAGTTGTAAGATGGAGGAAAATAGTTCTGTCAGTGAGCACATACTCAAAATGTCTGGGTTGCACAACCGCCTGTCCCAGCTGGACATTAACCTCCCGGACGAGGCGGTCATTGACAGAATCCTTTAGTCGCTCCCACCGAGCTAAAAGAGCTTTGTGATGAACTACAATATGCAGGGGATGGTGAAAGCTATTCCTGAAGTATTTTCAATGCTGAAGTCAGCAGAGGTAGAAATCAAAAAGGAACATCAAGTGTTGATGGTCAATAAAACCACCAAGTTCAAGAAAGGCAATGGTAAGAAGAACTTCAAGAAGGACGGCAAGGATGTTGCCGCGCCCGATAAGCCAGTTGCCGGGAAGAAGTCAAAGAATGGACCCAAGCCTGAGACTGAGTGCTTTTATTGCAAAGGGAAGGGTCACTGGAAGCGGAACTGCCCCAAATACTTAGCGGACAAGAAGGCCGGCAACACTAAAGGTATATGTGATATACATGTAATTGATGTGTACCTTACCAGTGCTCATAGTAGCTCCTGGGTATTTGATACCGGTGTCGTTGCTCATATTTGTAACTCAAAGCTGGAGCTACGGAATAAGCGGAGACTGGCGAAGGACGAGGTGACAATGCGCGTCAGGAATGGTTCCAAGGTCGATGTGATCACCGTCGGCACGCTACCTCTACATTTACCCACGTGATTAGTTTTAAACCTCAATAATTGTTATTTAGTGCCAAGTTTGAGCATGGACATTGTATCTGGATCTCATTTAATACGAGATGGCTACTCATTTAAATCCGAGAATAATGGTTGTTCTATTTATATGAGAGATATGTTTTATGGTCATGCCCTGATGGTCAATGGTTTATTCTTAATGAATCTCGAACGTAATGTTACACATATTCATAGTGTGAATACCAAAAGATGTTGATAATGATAGTCCCACATACTTGTGGCACTGCCGCCTTGGTCACATTGGTGTCAAGCGCATGAAGAAGCTCCATGCAGATGGACTTTTAGAGTCTCTCGATTATGAATCATTTGACACATGCGAACCATGCCTCATGGGCAAAATGACCAAGACTCCGTTCTCCGGAACAATGGAGCGAGCAACCAACTTATTGGAAATCATACATACTGATGTGTGTGGTCCAATGAGCATTGAGGCCCACGGAGGATATCATTATGTTCTCACTCTCACTGATGACTTGAGTAGATATGGGTATGTCTACTTGATGAAACACAAGTCTGAGACCTTTGAAAAGTTCAAGGAATTTCAGAATGAAGTAGAGAATCAACGTGACCGAAAAATAAAGTTCTTATGATCAGATCACGGAGGAGAATATTTAAGTCACGAATTTGGTACGCACTTAAGAAAATGTGGAATCGTTTCACAACTCACGCTGCCTGGAACACCTCAACGTAACGGTGTGTCCGAACGTCGTAGTCACACTCTATTGGATATGGTGCAATCTATGATGTCTCTTACCAATTTACCGCTATCATTTTGGGGATACGCTCTAGAGACAGCTACATTCACTTTAAATAGGGCTTCGTCTAAATCCATTGAGACGACACCGTATGAATTATGGTTTGGGAAGAAACCTAAGCTGTCATTTCTAAAAGTTTGGGGATGCGATGCTTATGTCAAGAAACTTCAACCTGAAAAGCTCGAACCCAAGTCGGAAAAATGCGTCTTCATAGGATAGCCTAAGGAAACCATTGGGTATATCTTCTACCTTAGATCCGAAGGCAAGATCTTTGTTGCCAAGAATGGATCCTTTCTGGAAAAAGAGTTTCTCTCGAAAGGAGTAAGTGGGAGGAAAGTAGAACTCGATGAAGTACTACCTCTTGAACTGGAAAGTAGTGCAGCTCAGGAAAATGTTCATGTGGTGCCTACACCGACTGGAGAGGAAATTAATGATGATGATCAAGGTACTTTGGATCAAGTTGCTACTGAACTTCGTAGGTCCACAACGACACGTTCCATGCCAGAGTGATATGGCAACCCTGTCCTGGAAATCATGTTGTTAGACAACGGTGAACCATCAAACTATGAAGAAGCGATGGCGGGCCCATATTCCAACAAATGGCTTGAAGCCATGCAATCCGAGATAGAATCCATGTATGAAAACAAAGTATGGACTTTGACAGACTTGCCCGATGATCTGCGAGCGATAGAAAACAAATGGATCTTTAAGAAGAAGACGGACGCGGATGGTAATGTTACCATCTATAAAGCTCGACTTGTCGCTAAGGGTTATCGGCAAGTTCAAGGGGTTGACTACGATGAGACTTTCTCTCCCGCAGCGAAGCTGAAGTCCGTCCGAATCATGTTAGCAATTGCCGCATACTATGATTATGAGATATGGCAGATGGGCGTCAAAACGACATTCCTTAACGGCTATCTTAAGGAAGAACTGTATATGATGCAGCCGGAAGGTTTTGTCGACCCTAAGAATGCTAACAAGGTATGCAAGCTCCAGTGATCCATTTATGGGCTGGTGCAAGCATCTCGGAGTTGGAACATTCGCTTTGATGAGATGATCAAAGCGTTAGGGTTTATGCAGACTTATGGAGAAGCCTGCGTTTACAAGAAAGTGAGTGGGAGCTCTGTAGCATTTCTCATATTATATGTAGATGACATACTTCTGATGGGAAATGATATAGAACTTTTGGACAGCATTAAGGCCTACTTGAATAAGTATTTTTCAATGAAGGACCTTGGAGAAGTTGCTTACATATTAGGCATCAAGATCTATAGGGATAGATCAAGACGCCTCATAGGTCTTTCACAAAGCACACACCTTGATAAGATATTGAAGAAGTTCAATATGGATCAGTCCAAGAAAGGGTTCTTGCCTGTATTGCAAGGTGTGAGATTGAGCTCGGCTCAATGCCCGACCACGGAAGAAGATAAAGAAGAGATGAGTGTCATCCCCTATGCCTCAGCCATCGGATCTATTATGTATGCCATGCTGTGTACCAGACCTGATGTAAACCTTGCCGTAAGTTTGGTAGGAAGGTACCAAAGTAATCCCGGCAAGGAACACTGGGCAACGGTCAAGAATATCCTAAAGTACCTGAAAAGGACAAAGGACATGTTTCTCGTTTATGGAGGTGACAAAGAGCTCGTCGTAAAGGGTTATGTTGATGCTAGCTTCGACACAGATCTAGATGACTCTAAGTCACAAACCGGATACGTGTATATGTTGAATCGTGGAGCAATAAGCTGGTGCAGTTGCAAGCAGAGTGTCGTGGCGGGATCTACATGTGAAGCGGAGTACATGGCAGCCTCGGAGGCAGCGCATGAAGCAATATGGATGAAGGAGTTCATCACCGACCTAGGAGTCATACCCAATGCGTCGGGGCCGATCAAACTCTTCTGTGACAACACTGGAGCTATTGCACTTGCCAAGGAGCCCAGGTTTCACAAGAAGACCAGGCACATCAAGCGTCGCTTCAACTCCATACGTGAAAATGTTCAAGATGGAGACATAGATATTTATAAAGTACACACAGACCTGAATGTAGCAGATCCGTTGACTAAACCTCTCCCAAGGGCAAAACATGATCAACACCAAAATTCCATGGGTGTTCGATTCATCACAATGTAACTAGATGATTGACTCTAGTGCAAGTGGGAGACTGTTGGAAATATGCCCTAGAGGCAATAATAAAATGGTTATTATTATATTTCTTTGTTCATGGTAATAGTCTATTATTCATGCTACAATTGTGTTATCTGGAAATCGTAATACACGTGTGAATACATAGACCACAACGTGTCCCTAGTGAGCCTCTAGTTGACTAGCTCGTTGATCAACAGATAGTCATGGTTTCCTGACTATGGGCATTGGATGTCATTGATAACGGGATCACATCATTAGGAGAATGATGTGATGGACAAGACCCAATCCTAAGCATAGCTCAAAGATCGTGTAGTTCGTTTAGCTAGAGCTTTTCCAAATGTCAAGTATCATTTCCTTAGACCATGAGATTGTGCAACTCCCGGATACCGTAAGAGTGCTTTGGGTGTGCCAAACGTCACAATGTAACTGGGTGACTATAAAGGTGCACTACGGGTATCTCCGAAATTGTCTGTTGGGTTGGCACGAACCAAGACTGGGATTTTTCACTCCGTATGACGGAGAGGTATCTCTAGGCCCACTCGGTAATGCATCATCATAATGAGCTCAATGTGACAAAATGTCTGGTCACGGGATCATGCATTGTGGTACGAGTAAAGTGACTTGCCGGTAACGAGATTAAACGAGGTATTGGGATACCGACGATCGAGTCTCGGGCAAGTAACGTACCGATTGACAAAGGGAATTGTATACGGGGTTGCTTAAATCCTCGACATCATGGTTCATCCGATGAGATCATCGAGGAACATGTGGGAGCCAACATGGGTATCTAGATCCCGCTGTTGGTTATTGACCGGAGAGGCGTCTCGGTCATGTCTGCATGTCTCCCGAACCCGTAGGGTCTACACACTTAAGGTTCGGTGACGCTAGGGTTGTAGAGATATGAGTATGCAGTAAACCAAAAGTTGTTCGGAGTCCCGGATGAGATCCCGGACGTCACGAGGAGTTCCGGAATGGTCTGTAGGTAAAGAATTATATATAGGAAGTCAGGTTTCGGCCATCGGGAAAGTTTTGGGGGTCATCGATATTGTACCGGGACCACCGGAAGGGTCCCGGGGGTCCACCGGCTGGGGCCACCTATCCCGGAGGGCCCCATGGGCTGAAGTGGGAGGGGAACCAGCCCCTGGTGGGCTGGTGCGCCCCCCTTGGCCCCCCTGCGCCTAGGGTTGGGAAACCCTAGGGGTGGGGGCGCCTCCACCTGGCTTGGGGGGCAAGCCACCCCCCTGGCCGGCGTCCCCCCTAGGAGATCCCATATCCTAGGGCCGACGCCCCCCTAGGGGCCCTATATAAAGAGGGGGGAGGGAGGGCAACCGCACCCTTGCACTTGGCGCCTCCCTTCCCCTTGCTACACCTCTCCCTCCCGCAGACGCTTGGTGAAGCCCTGCCGGGATCCCTGCTGCATCCACCACCACGCCGTCGTGCTGCTGGATCTTCATCAACCTCTCCTTCCCCCTTGCTGGATCAAGAAGGAGGAGACATCTCGCTGACCGTACGTGCATTGAACGCGGAGGTGCCGTCCGTTCGGCACTAGGATCTCCGGTGATTTGGATCACGACGAGTATGACTCCCTCAACCCCGTTCTCTTGAACGCTTCCGCTCGATCTACAAGGGTATCTAGATGCAGTCCTCTCTCTCGTTGCTAGATGAACTCATAGATTGATCTTGGTGAAACCGTAAGAAATTTTTTGTTTTCTGCAATGTTCCCCAACAATTCCTCCTTGTAATGAGCAAGGCCAAGGACTATCGCGAGGAAGACGCAATCTCATTGTTTTGCAAAAATTGCACGGACAAGGGAATCCTCAACGCCATAAGTCGCCGTGACATAGCACACTTTGCCGACTTGGCGGCCATAGTACAGAAGTACTGTGCAATGGAAAGCGCCTGGAAAACCCAAGCAAAATTCTGGGATCCTCTGGCCCTCACTAAACCCCTCGTCTGAACTAAAAGGGTGCACTCTCGCAAGTCACCCGATCCAATTACGAAGAAACCAAAGCCCACTACAGGGCGTGGAACTGTTTTGGAGGGATGGCTCAATGGGCCATGCAAAATTCACACCACACCGGATACCATACCAACACACAGCCTTAGAGCATGTTGGATACTTCGGCAGGTGGCCAAGAGCGGCGAGGATCTCCTCATTAATATACCGTAGAGCATCATCCCGCAGAAACCAACAATACAGTATTGACAGTCTTCGAGACTTTCGCCTCAAATAATAGGTGCAAGAGAGCACTCCGCAGCCTCGCCGAAGTCTTCCACGTTGCAACAATAAACCCATGGAACGACACGGCCATAACCTTCAATGCCAGTGACGAACCTCAATTTCGCATAGTCCTTGCACCAGCCGCTCTGGTCCTTAGTCCAATTGTGGATGGCTTCCGGCTTACTAAAGTGCTCATGGATGGTGGCAGCGGATTAAACCTCATCTACGAGGAAAACCCTCAACAAAATGGAAATAGACAAGAGCCGCATTAAGCAAAGCAGGACAACCTTCAGAGGAATTATCCCTAGTCGGGAGGCACGATGTGCGGGAAAAATCACACTAGATGTGGTATTCGGCACACCGGAGAATTACAGGTCCGAAGAAATCACATTCCAAGTGGCCCTGTTCAGTAGCGGATACCACGCCCTTTTAGGGCAGGATGCATTCACGAGCTTCCAAGCTATACCCCATTACGGGTACATGAAGCTCAAGATGCCCGGGCCCAATGGAATCATCACTCTAGCCAGTGATCCGGATGTAGCACTCCGTGTCAAAAACAAAACCGCCGCCCTGGCCCTTGAGGCATTATTCGAAACCCTCGCGGCTGAAGAACTAACTGCGCTGCGCTCCACAGTGGACAGGGACAACGTGATACTCGAAAAACAGTCCAAGTCCACCTCTTTCAAACCAGCGGACGAAATAGTCAAATTCCAAGTCCACCCAACGGACTCTACAGAAACAGCATCCATCGGGGCACAGCTGAACCCTACAATAGATGCCGCACTGCAGGCGTTCTTGCGCGAGAATTGGGACATCTTCGCCTGGCACCCTTCAGACATGCCAGGTATCCCGCGCAGGCTGGCCAAGCACATCCTAAACATACTGAAGGGATACAAGCCGGTCAAGCAGACTCTTCGGCGCTTTTCAGAACCTAAACGACAAGCCATGGGAGAGGAGCTAGCCAAGTTACTCGAAGCCGGATTCATCAGAGAAATAAAACACCCTGACTGCCTAGCAAACCTAGTGATGGTACCAAAGAAGGACAAATCCTGGCACCTATGCGTCGATTTTAAGGACCTCAATAAGGCTTGCCCCAAGGATCCCTTCCCTCTCCCCCGCATCGACACTACCGCATGACACGACTCATTGTGCTTCCTCGACGCATACTCCGGATACCATCAAATCAAGAAGGCGGAGTCCGATCAAGCCACAACGACATTCATCACTCCATACGGCCCCTTCTGTTTTAACACCATGCCTTTCGGGCTCAAAAATGCCGGTGCAACCTATCAACGCATGATTCAGACATGCCTGGAAACACAAATAGGCAAAACAGTTGAGGCATACATAGACGACATGGTCATCAAAACCAGACACATTGAGTCTTTAATAGACGACCCAAGGCTTACGTTCGACAATCTCCGAACATATGACATCAAGCTCAATCCGGAAAAATGCGTTTTCGGCGTTCCTGCCAGAAAGCTCCTGGGTTTCATTATTTCCAATAAAGGAATTGAAGCAAATCCGGCTAAAATCCAAGCTTTGTCATGGTTGGCTACCCCCAACAGACCTCAAGCAAATCCAGAAATTAACTGGATGCGTGGCTGCCTTAAGCCGCTTTATCTCCCGATTGGGAGAAAAGGCACTACCTCTCTATCGCCGTCTTCGACGCACCGAACACTTCGAGTGGACGGATGCGGCTACGGCCGGACTGGAAGAAATAAAGGCCCTCTTGTCCAGCAATCCAATCCTGGACACACCAAACATCGGTGAACCCATGCTGTTATATATAGCTGCAACACACCAAGTTGTAAGCGCAGTACTCATCGTCGAACGAGAGGAGGACAGACATAAGTTCCCGCTTCAAATGTCGGTATACTATGTATCCACTGTCCTCACACCATGCAAGTCACGGTACCCACATTATCAAAAGATAGCATACGCGGTCTTCATGGCATCCTGGAAACTACGACACTACTTTCAAGAGTGTTCAATCACGGTGGCCTCCGAAGTACCACTCAACGATATAATAAATAACCGCGATGCCACGGGCCGAATTGCTAAGTGGGCCATCGAGCTCCTCCTGTTCGACATCATATGTAAACCACGGCGAGCCATTAAGTCGCAAGTACTGGCTGACTTCATCGCCGAATGGACAGAAGCCGAACTCCCTAAAGAGTACGGCACATAGTCCAATTGGATCATGCACTTTGACGGCTCTAATATGCTGGCTGGTCTGGGAGCAGGTGTCGTCCTGACATCCCCCACCGGAGATACAGTCCAATACGTACTCCAAATACTATACACAGACTCCAACAATGCAGCCGAATACGAGGCTTTGTTGCATGGTCTTCGGATGTGAGTCTCCATGGGCATCCAACGCCTAGAAGTGCATGGGGATTCAAACCTCGCAATATCTCAAATAAATGGAGACTTTGACGCCAAGGACACGAAAATGGCGGCTTACCGCAATGCCGTCCTCAAGATGTCAGCTCGGTTCGAGGGGCTCGAATTCCATCATGTGGTCCGAGAAAACAATCAAGCGACGGTTATCCTCTCCCGCATCAGTGCTAAGCGCGACCCCGTCCCACCCAATATCTTCTTGGAAAGGTTGTTCAAGCCATCCGTGGTGTGGGAAGGGGAGACCAACAATACTAGTCCGGATCCGACCACAACCCCAGATCCCGAACACACTGACATAATCGGAGGCTCCGCCACCGAAATAATACCTTCGGCCCACGTGATCATGGTTGTCATCGCCCCGTGGACAGAACCCTTCTTAGCCTACCTAAATAGGCAAGAACTCCTCGAGGACCAAAATGAGGCACGTTGCATTGTGTGGCGCTCTAAAGCCTACAAGGTTCACGAGGGAGAGCTTTATAAGAAAAGCGCTACCGGAGTACTCCAAAGGTGCATCTCCGAAGAGGAAGGGCGACAGCTCTTGGCCGAAATTCATGCTGGACTCGGCAGCCACCACGCCGCAGCCCGGGCCCTTGTAAGCAAGGCCTTCCGTACATGTTTCTACTGGCCGATAGCCCGAGCAGACGCACATGACCTCGTCCAACATTGTGTCGGTTGCCAGCTTTTCGCAAACCAAAGCCATATGCCACCTACCGCTCTCCAAACAATCCCCATAACTTGGCCCTTTGCGGTCTGAGGGCTCGATATGGTCGGACCCCTTAAAGGAGGAAGCCATAAGAAAAAATACCTATTGGTTATGGCGGATAAATTCACCAAATGGATAGAGGCCAAACCAGTTAAAACGGCCGAATCTAGACCAGTGATAGACTTCATATCTGGGGTTGTACACCGTTACGGTGTCCCCCATAGCATCATCACCGATAATGGCTCCAACTTCACAGCCGACAAGGTGAAAACTTGGTGCAACAACATGGGCATTAAGCTCGATTACGCCTCCGTCTATCACCCTCAAACAAACGGTCAAGTCGAATGAGCAAACGGTCTTATTATGAGCGGCATCAAACCCATACTAGTGCGATCCTTGAAGGAATTGGATACGCACTGGGTCGAGGAGCTCGACTCCGTACTATGAGGACTACGGACCACGCCGAATCGCACTACCGGATACACACCATTCTTCATGGTGTACGGTGCAGAGGCGGTATTGCCCTGCGATATCATTCATGACTCACCACGAGTCCGCATGTATGAAGAAAGAGAAGCCGAGCTCGATCGGCAGGACAGTCTAGATGCCCTGGAGGAGGAGCATGATGTCACAAAAGCCCGTTCTGCATTCTATCAGCAACAGGCTCGAAGGTATCAAAGCAGAGAAGTATGGGCCAAAACTTATAACATTGGCGAACTCGTTCTACGCCTACTAGAGAAGAAAAAGGACAAGCTCAAGCCCAAGTGGGAGGGTCCCTTCATCATTGATAAAGTTCTCACCAGAGGAGTGTACCGCCTGCGTGATGCATCCGACAATCGACTCGAGCCGAACCCATGGAACGTGGCCAGACTTTGAAGATTCTACGCCTAGCACCGAACTCTGTGTTTGTCTCCTTACCTCTGCCCTTTTTAAATTATATCATCTTTCTTTTTCTTATGGCCCTAAAAAGCTTCAATTGTGACTTGACCACACAATCTTGACATGCCATGCACGCTCATTATACCTGGGGGCTTCTTATACATAAGCTTAATATAATTATCTTCCGGGCTTTATGCTCACTACATATGTGTCACTTTTCCATATGTACCTTTTTTCGCCATTATATGCATCGATATGACTTAAGTTTTGGCCAAGTTGGGTTGCATGGCTCCTGTGATTATGCCCTATGTTCCCGTTAGTTTGGCTAGGGCATAAGGGGAGCACCTCTGCGATTGTTACTGCCGGGTCAGCCGGACGTGTACCTCAGATTGGGTGAAGCCGAAAGCTAGCATTCTTAAGGGAATATTCGATCGGTGAACAAAAGATGTTTCTTACCTATTTACAATATAAAACCCCAGATGTTTCATATCCCGCGTCTCTGTTCGCAGTTCGGACATGCACATTAATCCATGCGTACCCAGGGAAAGGAACCCTTAACGGAACTATTCTCCCTGGAAGATGTTTCTTACTATCCATGTAATATAACATAACTAGTTGGGTACTTGTCTGTTCAAGCACTTATGACCCCTACACCTGGTTTCCACGCGTACCCTGGTTTACATAACTGAGCGGGTATTCGGATACACTCCGGACTGTCGGGTCCGGAGGTTGAAGCGAAAAGGTCCGCCAGGACAAATGATTGACAATCCAGCTAGGCACAAACTATGTCAATTGAAGTACACAGTCACTTAGACTGACTAAATTCTTCTTCTATACCATCCAACAGGTTGTCTAGCCTACAATCCTGTTTGGAATACTTTGCGGCTAATCCTACCTGGTCATATACCAGACTAACGGGAATCTCTTTCCCATCTGACCCTACAGGCCCGACCTGGGCCATGTGATTCGGATCAACCTTAGTGTACCGCGTCTTTACCATGGCCCAGGCTTCCCTCACACCTTGTCAGCAGGCCGATATTTTCCATAATGAGAAGCGCCGCCGCGCTCCCTTGAGCATCTCCACAAGCTCCCCCATGCCTCCTGGCAGGGAGGCGGATGGCCACAAGGCCTGAGCAATACCCTGCATCACCTACCGAACTTGTTCATGCAGTTGTGAAAGTTCTTTCAGAAGATCGCCTGCGGAGCCGGGCATTTCCTCTTCAGGACGACCTATCAGCATACCTACAGACATAACTCTATTAGCCCGTTTCTTCGCCGAACTGTATAAAGGTTCATTCGAGCACTTACTAAAAATGCCGCGTCGAAGCCTCTTATTCTCCTTCATGGAGTCAGCAAGCTGGGCCCGAACATCTTCTAATTCAACGCCCAACCGGGTATTGGCATCCTGGAGATCGTTTTTCTGTCGCCTAACCCGTGTAACCACGCGCTCGCGAGCCTCTAGCTGTCGTTGAGCATGTTGCTCATCCTCTTGCACGATATCCGGATTCACTCCGGGATTGTCTGCAAAATCTATTGTTAGATTTGCGAGCATGCCGAATACTAACTGGTGCACATAATTACATTCTTTTTGATCAAGACAAGTATTACCAGACAAGGACTTCTTGGATTCCTCCATTCCGGCAACAGCGGCCCGTAGCTGGGCTTGTCACTCCTCCAGCTCTTGAGACAAATGGGTATTCTTCTCTGTAAGAACCTATGCATACAATGATCCTTAAATCAGTTGTGCCAACTGTTTCAAGTCTCAGGGGCTACTGATATACATAATTATCAGATTTTTCTTACCCGTGTATCCTTTAAATACTATTCTATGGCTCTAGCAAGCCCACCTTGAGCAGCTCGGATGTACGCGTCTCCCAAGTTGAAGGCATTGAATGCCTCTACGGAGAAATTAGGGTCACAGAGTACGGCCCGTCGGCACCTGTGATTCATAGCGCTCTCCACTTTGAAATTTGTAGCGAATATTCTATCCGCATCCTCTGTAGGAGGACCGTCCGACATTGTCCCCATGTTAGCCTCCGCCCTTGGGTCCGGTTCTGGAGTCCGGCTGGTGGAGGCGTGGCCGGTAGGATCTCCGGACACAGTCCGGTGGGTGCTTTTTTGCCAGGAGACAATGGACATTGTTATATTTTAAAGACGATAATCATGGAGCAGGTTTTAAATCATACCTCTGTGACGGCGTCTCGGTCCTGACCGCCTTCCTTTTAAGCCTACCTGGCTTGGGCGCCCCTCGTTGGTGAGTCGCTGCGGGTTCGGCACGGCGCCCCGATGGCCTTCCCTATAAAGCACAATACGTGTGCGGTGGGTAAGGCGTAAAGAAGGGATCCTTCTCGGAAGATAGGACTTCGGTTTTACTTACATGTGATGCAGGGAGTAGGCCAGAATAGTCGGCTATGATGGCCACCAAGGCACTGTCACAGCTTGCCTGGTAAAACATCCTGTCGACGAGCTCCATAGATACATCCGGATCTTCTTCAAGTCTGGGGTCGAGGGCCCGGTTGTGGTCCTCTGGCTGTGGAGGCGGCCTGTGGACCTCCTCACTGCTTTTCGCAGTTCCTGCTATGAATTAGCAAGGTAAATATTCATGATGAAAGAATGTGGGAAGGAATAGAGTTGAGTAAGAGATAGCAGCTCACCCAGCTTGGGGGGTTGTACATGGAAAATCCATCCCGTGGCTTAATGCAGGTAAACTCCTCTTCTTATCTTTTATATAAATCGGACAATATTTTCGCTAGGGCGATGGCAGAGTCCAGACCTTTTTGACCGCAACGGGTGGCATCGTCCTCTCCATTGAAGTGCCACATGGGACGCCCCCGATACTAGAGTGGCTGCACCCCTCGCATTATGCATATTGACATAACCTCGATTATTGTCAATCCGGATTTGGCCAGCGTTTTTATCCTTCCCATCAGATAAAGGACCTCTTTGTTATCTTCCTCCTGGGGGCTCCGGGGGTGCCAGCTGCGGCGTTTCTTCAACGGGGCATTGGTAAACTCAGGAAGACCCGTCCGGATAGGGTCCGGAAGGGGGACGTCCTCCAAATAAAACCACTCCGAAGGCCAGTCTTCGGATGTCTTCTTCGGAGTGCTGGACAGGTATCCGGTCTCGGCGATGCGCCATATTTCGGCTCCGCCCACTTGATATATTGATCCCTCCTGATTGCGGGGGATGAGGCAGAATAGCCTCTTCCATAGCTCGAAATGAGCTTCGCAGCCCAGAAATAGCTCACAAAGGGCTACATAACCTGCGATGTGCAGTATGGAGGCAGGAATGAAGTTATGTAGCTGGAGGCTGTAATACTCCAGGAGCCCGCGGAGGAACGGATGGATTGGAAATTCGAGGCCCCTCAGCAAGTAAGGGACAAAGCATACTCGCTCCCCCTGGATGGGTTGGGGAAACTCTCTGCTTGCTCCCCGCCATCATAAGTGGCTAGTTCGGCTCGAACGGGGACGAGATATGCAGGCGGGAGAAACCCCAGGGTCTGCAACTCCACCAACCGGCCGTGGGATACGGTGCACTTCACCCAATCACCTGCTTAGCACTGTGGGAGCGAGAGGAGGAGCTGCGGGGCCGGCCATGATGGGATGGTTTTTTCGGGCGTGCTCTGATGAATCCTCGCTTGGGGAAGATGGTGTGATTTGGATCTGAGGATCCCCGTCTCTTTAATAGATGATTTACTAACATGGTCAGGGTGGCAAATGTAAAAATGCCCCGACTTCTCGCATTCTCTCGACACGTGGAGATTGCCATTATTAAAGTATAGAAGCCGAGGAGTGCAACATTAATGGGAAGCCGGACACTACTCGTTACAACAGGTACTCTGGATTTGGAGAAGAACCCACCTTGCAATGCCGAAGACAATCTGCACGCCGGACTCATCGTCATTGAAGCCTGGTTTAGGGGCTACTGAGGGAGTCCTGGATTAGGGGGTCCTCGGACAGCCGGACTATGTACTTGTGCCGGACTGTTGGACTATGAAGATACTAGATTGAAGACTTCGTCCCGTGTCCGGGTGGGACTCTCCTTTGCGTGGAAGGCAAGCTTGGCAATCTAGATGTGTAGATTTCCTTCTCTGTAACCGACTCTGTGTAACTCTAGCCCCCTCCGGTTTCTATATAAACCGGAGGATTTGGTCCGTAGGACAACAACAATCATAATTATAGGCTAGCTTCTAGGGTTTAGCCTATACAATCTCGTGGTAGATCAACTCTTGTAATACTCATATCATCAAGATCAATCAAGCAGGAAGTAGGGTATTACCTCCATAGAGAGGGCCCGAACCTGGGTAAACATTGTGTCCCCCGCCTCCTGTTACCATTAGCCTTAGACGCACAGTTCGGGACCCCCTACCCGAGATCCGCCGGTTTTGACACCGACAAATAGCTTGTGCAAGCGGTAGTGGCCAGTAACTCAAACACTAAACCAAGACAAGACTTTGGGGTTGTCTCACTGTCTTCAAGATAGTCTTCCTTCACTGTTTTATCAGCTTTGTTTATAGATCAACAAGGATGTCTCACTATCCTGAACCTTATCTGCATTACTTCCTTTACCATTGCTTTATAAGGCACTCTTCCCCAATATTCTATCAGCATCCTAAAAGAAGAAACAAGCAGACACATAACAGGTTTAGCATGTACTAGTATATGAAACTCATTTCAGTGAACCAGTTCATTAGTAAGGTGGACAGGATTAAACTACCAAGTCTTCTATTGCCAAATACTGGTACATAATAAAAGCATCAAACAAACATATATCTATGTCCTATGGACACTGCATTGTCTTGCCATATCAAAGTAGAGACACGGTTCAAATCATATTAGTTCAAGACAAAGCAGTAGTGAAAGAATACAAAGCACAGGAAACTACACGGCACAACAAGATTTCAGATGGGTACCACGGGTCTACATGTACAACAACACTATTGGCTCTATTGTGATGCTAGTAATGTGCATGATATGAGAAGTCAACTGTATACACAATTGAAATTGAAATCAACAGAGCTATTGATAAGAGCAAACCTGTTAAAGAAACATGCGTGAACATACGTGCTGTGCTATTGTAGTTTCGATTGGATCCTTCAATTTAAAAATAAGTTTGTATGAGTAAATACAGTGATACAAGAGCAAAGCAGTATGCACGATAGCAATGGAATCTTAAATTAGAACAGTTGTTCTTCAGTTTAGGCACTTGTTCTACATGAACAGAGTACAATAAGATGCAGGAATATAGTACTTAAAATAGAAAATGAGCTCATAGACCTTACCACATTCTTGGTTCGGGACCAATACAGAACAAGGCGTTCCCACTCATCGTCCAGTAAATGTGTCTCAGGAGAACGTAAGGGAATTTGATGAGTTTCTTTACCGATGAAGTACATTTCCTTCAGGTAATTCCGATACTGCCACCTGATACGTCTCTGTCGTATCTACTTTTCCAAACACTTTTGCCCTTGTTTTGGACTCTAACTTGCATGATTTGAATGGAACTAACCCGGACTGATGATGTTTTCAGTAGAACTGCCATGGTGTTATTTTTGTGGAGAAATAAAAGTTCTTGGAATGACCTGAAACTTCACGGAGAATATTTTTGGAAATAATAAAAAATACTGGCGAAAGAATCAAGACTAGGGGGCCCACACCCTGTCCATGAGGGTGGGGGCGCACCTGCCTCGTGGCCCCCTGGAACTCCACCGACCTCAAGTCCAACTCCATATATTCACGTCCGGGAGAAAAAAATCAGAGAGAAGGATTCATCACGTTTTACGATATGGAGCCACCTCCAAGCCCTAAACTCTCTCGAGAGGGCTGATCTGGAGTCCATTTGGGGCTCCGGAGAGGGGAATCCGTCGCTGTCGTCATCATCAACCATCCTCGATCACCAATTTCATGATGCTCACCACCGTGCGTGAGTAATTCCATCATAGGCTTGTTGGACGGTGATGGGTTGGATGAGATTTATCATGTAATCGAGTTAGTTTTGTTAGGGTTTGATCCCTGGTATCCACTATGTTCTGAGATTGATGTTGCTATGACTTTGCTATGCTTAATGCTTGTCACTAGGGCCCGAGTGCCATGATTTCAGATCTGAACCTATTATGTTTCCATGAATATATGTGAGTTCTTGATCCTATATTGCAAGTCTATAGTCACCTATTATGTGTTATGATCCGTTAACCCCGAAGTGACAATAATCGGGATACTTACCGGTGATGACCGTAGTTTGAGGAGTTCATGTATTCACTAAGTGTTAATGCTTTGGTCCGGTACTCTATTAAAAGGAGGCCTTAATATCTCTTAGTTTCCAATAGGGCCCTGCTGCCACGGGAGGGTAGGACAAAAGATGTCATGCAAGTTCTTTTCCATAAGCATGTATGACTATATTCGGAATACATGCCTACATTACATTGATGAAGAGCTAGTTCTGTGTCACCCTATGTTATAACTATTACATGAGGAATCGCATCCGACATAATTATCCATCACTGATCCAATGCCTACGAGCTTTTCACATATTGTTCTTTACTTATTTACTTTGCCGTTGCCACTGTTATAATTACTACAAAACTGCTACTATTACTTTTTCCACTGTTACCGTTACTTCCATACCACTTTGCTACTAAATACTTTCCTGCAGATATTAAGTTATCCAGGTGTGGTTGAATTGACAACTCAACTGCTAATACTTGAGAATATTCTTTAGCTCCCCTTGTGTCGAATCAATAAATTTGGGTTGAATACTCTATCCTCGAAAACTGTTGTGATCCCCTATACTTGTGGGTTATCAAGACTATTTTATGGCGCCGTTGCCGGGGAGCATAGTTCTATTCTTTGAGTCACTTGGGATTTATATCCGCTGGTCACTATGAGGAACTTGAAAGACGAGAAACCCAAGATTTATCCCTCAACTACGAGGGGAGGTAAGGAACTGCCATCTAGCTCTGCACTTGATTCGCCTTCTGTTTAGAGTAAACTTGCGACACCTAAACCTGCTTATGCTATTAATTCTGATATGTCGCATGTTATTAATGATGCCACTTCTGCTATGCATGATACTTATGATGGAACTACTTCTATGCTAGATACTACTGTGCCATTAGGTGAATTTCATGATGAACAACTTGCTAGGGCTAGAGAGAATGAAATTATTGAAACTGATAATATTGATGAAATTGATGATGAAGATTCTCCCCCTAGATATGAATTGCTTGTTGTGCCTGAGGGTTATGTTATGGATGAAGAAACTCCTAGAGATTTTCTTGCTTGCAATGATACATCTGATCTTAAGAAGTTACTAGCTAAGCTAAAAGAAAAGTCTCTGAATGCTAGAATGAAATATGACCCTGCTTTTGCTACTTCACCTATCTATGTTACTGATAAGGATTATGATTTCTCTGTTGATCCTGAGATAATTACTTTGGTTGAATCTGCCCTTTTTATGGCTATGGAACTGAAAATGTTGTGGCACATCTTACTAAGTTAAATGATATAGCCACCCTATTCACTAATGATGAGAAAACTCGCTACTATTATATCCTTAAGATATTTCCGTTCTCATTAAAGGGTGATGCTAAAACTTGGTTTAATTCTCTTGATCCCAGTTGTGTGCGTAGTCCCCAGGATATGATTTATTACTTCTCTGCTAAATATTTCCCCGCTTATAAGAAACAAGCTGCTTTAAGGGAAATATATAATTTTGTGCAAATTGAAGAAGAGAGTCTCCCACAAGCTTGGGGGAGGCTTCTCCAATTACTTAATGCTTTGCCTGATCATCCTCTCAAGAAAAATGAAATACTTGATATCTTTTATAATGGACTAACAGATGCTTCCAGAGACCTCCTGGATAGTTGTGCTGGTTGTGTTTTCAGGGAAAGAACTGTTGATCAAGCTGAATTGCTATTGAATAATATGTTGACTAATAAAAACAACTGGACACTTCCTGAACCAACTCCTAAGCCAACTCCGAAGAAAAGGGGTGTTCTATTTCTTAGTCCTAAAGATATGCAAGAGGCAAAGAAATCTATGAAAGAAAAGGGTATTAAAGCTGAAGATGTTAAGAATTTACCTCCTATTGAAGAGATACATGGTCTTGGTCACCCGACACAGGTAGTAAAGGTAAATTCTCTCTATAGATATTATAAAGTTGAAATCCTGTCTACTATGTTTGCTAGCCAATGCTTGGATGAGTTTGATGACTTTATGGCTAAACAAGAAAACTCCAATGCTTATGTTGGTAGACAATTGAAAAGTAATACTTATATGATTGGACACTTGAGTGATTATATGTCTAGAGTTAAGAATAAACTTAAACTTATTAGTAAAACATGCTTCTATGGTTACCACTCAAGTAGAACAAGTGCTTAAAGCTCAAAATGATTTGTTTAATGAATTAAATGATAAGAAAAATGATAATGATGTTAGAGTTATGACTAGAACAAGTAAAATGACTTAGGAACCTTTGTATCCTGAGGGACACCCTAAGAGAATTGAGCAAGATTCTCAGAGAACTAATGTTGATGCACCTAGTCCTTCTAAAAAGAAGAAGAAAAATGATAGGACTTTGCATGCTTCTAGTGAAGCTGTTGTTGACACACCTGAGAATCCCAATGATATTTCTATTTTGGATGCTGAAACACAATCTGGTGATGAACATGAACCTAGTGATAATGTTAATGATGATGTTCATGTTGATGCTCAACCTAGCAATAATAATGATGTAGAGGTTGAACCTGCTTTTGATCTTGATAACCCACAATCAAAGAATCAACATTATGATAAAAGAGACTTCATTGCTAGGAAGCACGGTAAAGAAAGAGAACCATGGGTTCAGAAACCCATGCCTTTTCCTCCTAAACCATCCAAGAAAAAGGATGATGAGGACTTTGAGCGCTTTGCTGAAATGATTAGACCTATCTTTTTGCGTATGCATTTGACTGATATGCTTAAAATGAATCCTTATGCTAAGTACATGAAAGATATTGTTACAAATAAAAGAAAGATACTGGAAGCTGAAATTTCCACCATGCTTGCTAATTATAATTTTAAGGGTGCAATAGCTAAGAAACTTGGAGATCCGGGAGTACCAACTATACCATGCTCCATTAAAAGAAGCTATCTTAAAACTGCTTTATGTGATGTTGGAGCCGATGTTAGTGTTATGCCTCTCTCTTTATATCGTAGACTTGATTTGAATAAGTTGACACCTACTGAAATATCTTTGCAAATGGCTGATAAATCAACTGCTATACCTGTCGGTATTTGTGAGGATGTTGTGGCACCCCGGCTCAGAGCAACCGGTTTACCATGCATTGCCAGCCCAGAGACCTTGTCTTCTGGCAACACACAACATCTTGGTACAGAAAACAACCGCTTTATTGATGCTAGCAGATCAGAGTTTATATTACAACATCTGGCGAGGCCAAGCGGCACACACGATGCAGCTGAACAATATGTACATTATTTAGTGAACATAAAGGGGCCTCGATCATGACAACTACTCGGCAGCGGAACAACGTCGTAGAGGAACTCCATAGAACAGGGACACCAATGTGGACACGATCTAGACTCGGACAACACTCCTTTCCAACGGAACTTTCCTGAAATCTGGCATGACACGCCAGGTCAGTACATTGAATGTACTTGCAAGCTCACAACAAGCATAAACATAATGACAAACAATATCATGATAATTAACCAATTCATAACCATGCAACAAGATATCAACATGTCGTGACCATGCTCTTATGATAAAAGTCCCTCAGACTGGCTTACCAAACGTGATCGCTCCTGGATCACAAACGTGCCAACCTAGAGACATCTCGTGACCCTTCCGGCGATCATAACCATGACCAATATTAAACCATGATCCTTACGGCGATCACAACCACGACCAATATTTGGCCTCAAACCGCGATCCTTACGGCGATCACAACCATGACCAATATTTGGCCTCAAACCGTGATCCTTACGGCGATCACAACCACGACCAACATCTGGTCCAAATCAACACGATGGCCTTCCCGCCACCACAACAATGCAAAATTCATACTTAGTGTGCAAGATTTATTAAATGTTGACCCATGGTGTGACCTACTTTCGAGCGTGTCCTTAACCGTGGACTCGGCTATCGATAGATTAATACACTCTGCAGAGGTAGCGCACTGGACCCACACCATGGAACCCATGGCCTCGCACTCCCATTCGGGTGGACCAACGACATTCTGACGAAACCCCTCGATTGCCATGACACTCTCCCGGCCACTCCGACTCACTCCCCATCGGGCTAGTCCTGGGTGGCCCCGTGTCTACCAAAGACACAACGACCACCATCGTGGCCAAACATAAACGATCCCACACGGGGACCCGGTACCATAAACTCAACAATGGGCACACAAGGTTATGTCTGCTTACCGGGCTAGGGTACAACACGCCCATAACCTTCCCTAGTTGGAGGCACCGACCAGAGGCATGACAACAGAACGAAGAAAGGCCGTCCCGTACCGGCAAATGTGGTTGCACTGGGAAAACTCGATTCAGCGGCACCATGACCCAGTCAACAATGTATTCAAGTTGAGTTATTATCAGGTTCAACTTAGAGTGAAAATAACCGGGGTCATAATGCCATGACATGCAGCACTAATATATGCATCACATATCAACAAAAATGACTGAGTCAACTATATCCACACTGAGCATTACCAACTCATGATACTTCTCTGGTTAAGATCAAACCTCACTTCAACCAGAATCTTTTCTAGCAAATTTATCATTTTTACTCATACAAGAAAATAACTCCACTAATTATTTATATCCATAACCATATTATACTTTCATCACCCAAAAACTAAATCCTTGTTAGTTTACCAACTAAGTTCACTTCAAACTTTCTGTAAATCAAGCATATTCACTTTAACAAGCATCTAACAGAATATAATTAACATATTAACAATTTAAATGCATGGATAATCATTTGTTCAAGTAGAAAATCACAAATATTATAATGGCACCATGAAAATGTTGCTGTGGCTTTCCTTAGTGCAGATGAGGTTCACAAGCCTCCTGGTGATCCTCAAGACAAGCCTGACCTTCTGAAAATACTTAAAAACACAAAAAGAAATCATCAAGAAACCTTCTAAAATTCACCAGAAAATCTAGACAGCAGGGAAAAATCCCATCTTTGGTCAGCTGCTAGATTTTTGCACTAAGAACACAATGCAAAAAGAATCAATTCATTTGGACTTATGGTTAAAAAGTTTTGGCCATTTGAAGTTCTCTGGATTTAATAAAAATTTGAATTTAAATAAACAGACTGAGGGGGGGGGGTGACGTCGAAGGCGTAAAGCTCCGGGGCGCCACCACTCGTACCGCTTCGCGGGCGTATAGAGTGGCTGACTAGCAGGCCCCACTAGTCAGGTGAGGTGGAGGGGAAGAGGAAAACAAAGAGCGGCGAGGGCTCCTTGGACAAAACGAGAGGGAGGGATCGAGAGAGGAGACGGAGGCGCACCTACCGGTACCCATCGAATGGCTAGGGGTGGTCGGACTGTGCCGGAATCAGCCTCTCCAGCAGAGGCAGAGAGCAGCGATCGCCAGAGACGAAGACAACGGCGACGAGAGGCGACTCCAAGGGCACCACCGGGCGGAACGACACCACCGGAGAGTGGCGGAGGCCCTGGAAGGGTTGCCCTGGCATGGGAAGGGCTGGAGCAGCAGAGACGACCCGAGGGCATCACTGGCGAGCTCGAGCTCGTGGACGGCGGCTGGCGACCTGCCCGGCCGGGCTACGGCTTTCTACGCGCTTGTGGAGTGTGTGGGAGTGGATGAGGGTGCTTGAGGAGGCTAGGGGTGGCCCTATTTGTAGGCGAGCGGCGATGTCAGGGAAACTGATCCTCGAACACCTATGGGACCGGCGGACCGAGCCCCTTTCGGTTCGGTGGGGGGCAGAGATCGCACGAAGAGCAGATTGAGGCGAAGCACACGAGCAGTTTACCCAGCTTCGGAGCTCTCCGGAGAGATAATACTCCTACTGCTGCTTGTCTGATTGTATTGTGTTCTTGCTCGGGAGCGCTGAGTGTTACAGTACACGTGGGCAGCTAACGAGACCGAGCGTGAGTGTTCTCTGGCTTTGAACTGAGTCGAACCCCTTTTACGTTGCGCATGGGCCTCCTTTTATATGCTCAAGGGGTCACCGACAGGTGGCAACGTAAACAAGGGTAAAACGTAAAAAGAGAGGTGGTTGGTACAGCTACCTGTATAATATATCCTACCTAACCCTGGCGGCAGGGGACAAAGGCATTAAATGCCCGTCTGTGTCGTCCAAACAGTGCAGAAAGGGACCGTCAGGGGCGCCACCGCTTGCCACAATGGCGATCTTGTCAGCTTGGCATGCCACCATGCACCGCTGGCTGCATAGCCTTCCGCCACGCGCGCCTGGAAAGGCCCCAGGGCGACACGTTGGTGGATGTGCTGGAGCGTGGGCACAGAGTGGCCGCTTGCCGCGGCAAGCGCCTTGCCGCGGTCGTTGGCTTGTCGCGTCCGGAAGCTTGTCGCTCACCGGGCCTTGCCGGGACGCGTGGCGCGTCACGGCAAGTTCCTTGATATGCCTTAGTTGGCCTTCCCGGCAAGCTCCTCTTGCCGGGGCCTTGTTTCCTTGGCTTGAATACTTTGCTCTTGAATGGCTCCAGAGGAACCACGGAGGACCTTGGCGGTCACCCGACAAGCCTTGCCGCGGGGCGCTGCAATTGCCCGTGCACAAGTTCGAGATACTGGGGTACCCCTACTCTAGTACACCGACAGGAGCCCCCGGGCCTGGGCCATACACGGTGCCGAGCGCTGTTGGGCTAGGCCCAAAACAGGGCACGGACACACGCGGCCTGGGTTACGCCGTATCTTACTCCGTATCCACCGCGCCCTCCCCTAATGGCACGCATTGAATGTGGCCTCGTGGGAGAGATCGTGGGTGGTTTCTTTATTCGGAAGGGCGAAACATCCGCCCCCTCCCTCTTTATAAGCAGGGGAAATAGGGGCAGTTCGCCCACCTTGCCGATTGTTACTCCATTTTCACAAATCTCCGCCGCTCCCCCTTCCTCCCGAAGCCGAAGGAGAGCAGCGCTCCGCCCCCCCATTGCCACCAGCATCATCAACGCCGCCGATCTCCCCCACCACCTCCGCCATGGCTCCAAAAGCCGACATGGGGAAGGGCGTGAAGTCGGCTGAGGCGCAGCGGCTCGCGGTGCTGCCGAAGGAGCGGGCCCTCTTCTCCCCTCAGCTCGGTGCGAAGGAGCTGAGGGAGTTCTACTACCTCTTCTGGTCGACGGAGACGCAAGCGCATCCGCGCACGAGGGTACTCCCGGCCACCGCTTCGAGACTGGCTCCTAACGGGTATCCCTTCTTCGCGCTGTTCTTCTACTGTGGGCTCTGCCCGCCTTTCTCTGAATTCTTTTGCGACATTATGAACACCTACGGGTTCCGCCTCCTTGACTTCACCCCCAACGCCGTTCTGACCATGGCAGTTTTCGCACATCTGTGCGAAAACTTTGTCGGAGTCCACCCAAATGTAGCCCTCTTCCGCCATTTCTTCATGCCTCGGGTTGAGAGAGGAGAGCCTCTTGCCGGCGGGATCGCTTGGATCTCGAGAGTCGGCAAGAAGGAAGCATATCTGGAGGGTGAGCTCCACAGCAAGTGGGAGGAGTGGAGAGCAGAGTGGTGCTGGATCATCGAGGAGAACCCGCAGCCATTCACTGCCCTGCGGCAAGCCCCAATAGCGTGCGGCAACGATTGGAGCAACGTGGCCCCGGAAGACGGCAGGCTGAAAATTGCCATCACCCGGATCCTTCGCCTCAGGCTTGCCGGGCTCACCGTAGGCGCTGTCGGCGCAGATTTCCTTTGCTGCCGCATCGCCCCCCTGCAGGAGAGGGGGAGACCCGCCTGGGAGTTCAAGAACTCGGCGGATATCATGAGGCTGCGCCCGGGCCTCAACTTCAACTTCACCGTCCTGGAGCTGGATGCGATGCTCCTGGAGCTGTTCAAACGCGATCCTCAGCATCCCTTCACGTTGCCGAGGAGCGTTGTTCCGTTGTGCAACAATTCTTCGCTCGACCGGATCCGCGCGATGATGCCGCTGTGCGATTCGCACAAAATCGCCCCAACTTGGCAAAAACCTGCGGATGAGGTCGTGCGGGCGTTCTTCGACGACTTGGTAGAAGTGCCGGTCCGCGCTGATGAGCAGAAGAGCCTCACCCGCGACACCACTGATGATGAGATGCAGCGCATCGCCACTAGGCTGGAAGAGGTGGCGGCAGCAGTTGCCGCGGGTGAGTTCGGGTTCACCGTGGAGGAGGCAGAGGCAGCGGAGGCGGCAAGCCTTGCCGAGCGCGAGGAGTTTGTCGGCGAGGAAGATCTTGCCGGCCCTGAAGCTGAGCTGAGTGAGCCCGGCGAGGAAGAGCCCGAACCTTCAGACAGCTTGCCGCAGGCGGAGCCCCCGGCCCCGGCAAGGAGGCGTCTCCGCAAGGCCGGGGACGCAGCGGGGCGGCAGACGAGCCAACAGCCGCCGAGCCGTGCGACACGCTCTACCGCGGCAAGCACTGTTGCCGCGGGAGCGCCTCATGCCGCTGCGGCCACTGGAGCGGGATCTTCCCGGTCCACCGCTACCGCCCCTGCCAAGCGGACAAGGGAACCTACTCCTCCACCTCGCCGCACCGGAGGGGAGCCGGACTTCGATCTCTCCGCGCTCAGCTCCGACGATGAAGAAGAAGAGTAAGTTTCTTTGGTGTTCTTGTAGTTCTTCAATCTGGTTGCTTTCCTCTTGTATCTGACTTGCTTCGATCTGAACCCATTTCTTTTCAGGACGCTGGCCCAGAGAGCGGCGAAGAGAGCCAAAGCCTCGGTGATTGTCATCGAAGATGATCCCACCATGTCAGTAGGGGGTGTGTGTGGGACCACCTTGACGGACCCGGCAACTACTCCCCAAAGCAGCACCCAGGGCAGCCCCCAGCGTAAGTTTATAGTTTACTTCCTGCTGTCAGGCGCGCATGGGTGCTCTTTTCTCTACTGACATCTTGACTGTTGATTTGTGTAGGAGCAGAACAGCCTCACCAGGAGTGCCCGGAAGCTACTCCCGAAGTGCCATCTGCTTCGACTACGCCGCCAAGGGAGGAGTCCCCGACAAGGGAGCGCTCTCCGGCAAGGGACAGTTCTCCGGCAAGGGACGGCATCAATGATCCTCCGGCGGTTGAGACCACGACCGCAGATCCTAGCACAGGTAATTTTCTTGCCCGAAACTTCCCTTGGGATCTTCTTCTTCTGATTTTCTTCTTGCATATTTGCTTGACCTCTCTCCCCTTTCCGTTCGTCAGATGCACCAGCCACGGAGCCGATGGAGACCGAGGACGCCGGCGAGGAGGGCGCGCGTGGCAGTGCCAACGACACCGTCGCCACCGAAGGAGAGGCCGGCGCTGATGAGCCCGCCGGCGAAGAGGCCGCCAAAGCTGCCGCCGCAGAAGCTGGCGAGGGATCCGGTGATCGCACTGATGGCCCTGAGGCCGCAGGAGCGCCTGGCGCTACACCGACCGCCGATCCTCCCGCCGCTGCTACAGAGCCAGGCTCCGAAGAGCCACAGCCCGACGCTTACCTGAAGGCCGGCGATGGTATCTTCATCAAGCTTCCCTGGGCGTCAAGCTCCAGGGCGCCGGTCGAGGGAGAAATCCTGGACGGAGAGGTGCTTGCCTCCGCCGGGCTGACGCTGGTTAACGCGCCAAGCAGCAGCGACGAGCCTGAAGAGGAGCGTCTGCTGCGGAAGCTGACGTCGCTCTACCGTGCCCGACAAGCCAAGCTGGCCTCCCGAGAAGCGCTTGTCGCGAAGGCGGGAGTTGATATTGAGAAGCGCGCGGAGGAGCTCCGGGGCCTCAGGCAGGAAGCTCTCCGGTCCTTGGCAGAGCAGCGGGAGCAACTTCTCAAGGAGCGGAAAGCCTTCCTCCTCGAGAAGGCTGAAGCTGAAGAGAAGCAATAGCTTGTCGCCAAGAATCTATTTGCGCAGGAAGGAGAGTTGGCGCAGCGCAAGGTCAATCTTGACAGCCATGAGGAGGAGCTTGCCGCGCACGAGCAAGCAATTGGCGGGGCCCTCAAGGAAGCAAAGGACGCTGCCGCAGCTGCTGAGGCCGCCAAGGAGGAGCTGGAGACGAAGGTGGCGCAGTTGGAGGCAGATCTCCGTGCGAGCGGCGAGGAGCTTGCCAAGCTCAGGCGTGAGCGTGAGAAGGACACTGCCGCTCATGGTGAGCTGCAGGGTCTTCTCGCTGAGAGGGGCAAGGAGCTCAGCGCCGCCAAGGATTCCAATGCAGACCTGGAGTTAAAGCTGGCCACCTTGACTCAGACGCTGGACGGTGCCAGGGAGTGGGAGGTGGCCTTGTCGGAGAAGGTCAAGGCCGACGAGGAGCAGCTGGCGAATGCTGCTGCCGCCCACGACGCCTTCAGGGAGACTGTGGAGCACTAGACTGAGAGTCTTGTGGATCTTGCCGCCGCCATCGACGGGGAGCTGGCGCAGCTGGGGATGGAGGAGCTCAGGTACTCCTCCGACGAGCACCTCCAACCCAGCGCCAAGCTCAGCTTGTTCTTCAAGGGCGTGGCGACGGCCCTCCAGCGACTCCGGGAGAAGATCCCAAAGCAGCTGGCTGACGAATCATGCAAGATCTGCGCAGGAGCTCTCCAGAAGGTGCTGATGAAGGTGGCCTTCCGCAACCCAGGCCTCAACTTCACCAATGTCCTCAAGTCCTTGCCGCCGGATGCTGATCTGGAAGCGCTCAAGGCCCTTGTCGCACCCATTGTGGACAAGGTGAGCGGAATCAAGAGGGTTGAGGGCGATCGCGTAGATTAGGCCGCCCGTTTTCTCTTTCTCCTTGTCGCTGCTAGTTATGTCATGAGAACAATCTGTTAGAGCTGCGACAAGCTATCTTGTAATATAACTCTATTTCTGGTATCAATTGCTACGTTATTTCCTTTACTTGATTCCTTGCTTTGTATATTTCTGCCCTATGCTTTTAGGGAACTTGCCGGTGCAGACACCTTAGCCGCGAGCGCTGAGTGCGGGACGTCAGCAGCCTGCTGGCGGTGCTGCTATCGACAAGAAACCTCACCGCAACTAGTCGCAGCTCACTTAAATTGTTGAGCGGACTCGAAACAAAGTAAGGGTGCAACTAGCTACGGGTTGGTTCCTCTGCGCACAGGTTTTCCATACAAAGTACGGTCGTTCGAGGAAGATAACTTAAAAATTTTAAAACTAATTGCTAAAACTTTGGCAACTTAGCTTTTCTGTCGTTTGCTTTCCGGTAAGGCAAAACTTCCTTGAACGATGCCTGGTCCACACCATTATCTTCTCCTTCCCCCCGGCAAACTTGTGCGCGAGGGAACCTTCCTTTCCTTTGAGAAAGAGAAAGAAGAGAAAATAAAGATATGAAGCCTTATGGCTCGTTATTGCTTACCGGGGGTGGGTGCTGCACAAAGTGTCAGATAATTGCATGCAAATATAAAGTAGAAAGCATGAAATTGACAAGATGTGCGGAGCACATGAGCTTTACTTATGCACGAGATCTGCGCCCGGATTTGTACAAAGGATTACATGCAACATCGGCAAGACTTGTACAAAAGGTGGTTGCCGGAACAGGTTCCGGCAACCGCGCCCTACGGGTGAAACTTACGAAGATGCTCAATGTTCCAGGAGTTGCTCACCGGAATGCCATCTTCGGTCTCAAGGCGGACAGCGTCGGGCCTAGTGACTCGTTTCACCCGGTAAGGGCCTTCCCACTTCGGCGTCAACTTGTTGGAATTCTTGGCGGACTGAACGCGCCGAAGAACAAGGTCGCCTTCCTCGAAACTTCTGGCATTAACTTTGCGGCTATGGTAGCGGCGCAAAGCTTGCTGGTATCGAGCAGCTCGTACAGCAGCCTGAAGACGGTCCTCCTCAAGGAGCAGCGCATCATCTTGTCGCAGCTGCTCTTGCTCAAGCTCATCATAAGCGAGCACTCGAGGTGACCCGTATACGAGTTCCGTGGGGAGAACTGCCTCTGCTCCATAGACTAGAGCGAAAGGTGTCTGGCCAGTGGCTCGATTTGGTGTCATCCTGATCGACCAAAGAACCACCGGCAGCTCCTCAATCCAGTTCCTTCCGCACTTGCGCAGCCTGTCGAAAGTTCTGGTCTTGAGCCCGCGCAGCACTTCAGCGTTTGCCCTCTCTGCTTGACCGTTGCTTCTCGGATGAGCAACAGAAGCAAAGCAGACCTTGGCGCCAAGATCTTGGACGTACTGCATGAAGGTGCGGCTCGTGAATTGCGTGCCATTGTCGGTGATGATCCTGTTAGGGATCCCGAAACGGCAAACAATCGACCTGAAGAACTTGACTGCTGACTGTGCTGTCACCTTCCTCACTGGTTCCACTTCCGGCCACTTTGTGAACTTGTCGATTGCTACGTACAAGTACTCAAAGCCCCCGACAGCTCGGGGAAAAGGGCCGAGGATGTCGAGCCCCCAGACCGAAAATGGCCAGGGCAAAGGGATTGTCTGGAGAGCTTGAGCTGGCTGATGTATCTGTTTGGAGTGAAACTGGCACGCTTCACACTTGGTTACTTGTGCAGTTGCATCCTGGAGGGCTGTTGGCCAAAAGAAACCTTGCCGGAAAGCTTTGCCGGCAAGCGCTCTTGCGCCAATGTGGTGATCACATATGCCTCCATGTATCTCTGCCAACATGCTTTGTCCATCTTCCTGATGAATGCACTTCAATTTCACACCGTTGAGTCTTCTTCTGTATAGTGTGTTGTCGACAAACTGGTACATACTTGACTGCCGGGCTACTTTTTCCGCTTCTTCTTGCTCTTCGGGAAGTTCTCCTGTCTGAAGGAAATGGACAATCTGCTGTGCCCATGTTGGAGCTTGCGGCTCGACAACAAGGACTAAAGGCACATCTGCTGCTGCGGGAACATCCACTTCTACGGCGAGAACCTGCGGCTCAGCCGGAGCTTGATGTTCCCCGGCAAGCTTGCCGGAGCAAAGCTTGTCGGGAGCGTCTGCCTCAACGGAACAAGCCCTAGGGCTTGCCGGAGCAGACTGCTCCTCAGCATCCTTGGTGTTGATTTTGGTGACCTTCTTGGCGGCGGCTTCGGGGAGCTCTGTCGGAAAATAATCATGAGAAATCAACTTCCTCTTCTTGCTCTGTCCAGTCGATGGTGTTACAGACGGTTGAGTCAGCTTGAGCACAAAAATCCCTGGTTCCACAGGTAACTTGAGTGCGGCGCACTTCGACAGGCCATCAGCAATGTCGTTCTGAGCTCTCGGAACATGCTCCATTTGTAGGCCATCAAAGTGTTCTTCTAGCTTTCTCACTTCATCAACGTAGGCTTCCATCAACGGACTCTGATAATTCTTGTTCACTTGGCGGACGACAAGCTGTGAGTCACCCCTGACAATGAGCTTCTTGATCCCAAGGTCTGCTGCGATCCTGAGACCGGCAAGCAAACCTTCATACTCTGCAGTATTGTTCGTTGCTTGCTCCTTGGGAAAGTGCATCTGGACTACGTACTTGAGGTGCTCTCCGGTGGGTGCGACAAGCAGCACGCCCGCACCGGCGCCTTGCAGCGAGAAGGCACCATCAAAGTACATCAGCCACTCTTTGCTTGCTTCCTTGACGGGGATGCTCGTTTCTGGAATTTCTTCATCTTGTGTTGGTGTCCATTCTGCTATGAACTCCGCCAATGCTCTGCTTTGGATAGTTGAAGTACTCTCAAACTTTAGGCCAAAGCTTGACAGTTCCAGTGCCCACTCGACAATCCTGCCTGTTGCTTCTGGATTTTGTAGTATCCTCTTCAGCGGAAAACGAGTGACGACTGTGATCTCATGTGCTTGAAGTAATGGCGCAGCTTTCTCGAGGCCATGAGAAGGCCGAAAAGCAACTTCTGCACACCAGAGTACCTTGACCTAGCTCCCCGCAGAAGGGAACTGACGAAGTAAACTGGGCGTTGCACCATCCTTTTCTGCATCTTCTCACACGCCTGCGCAGATCCATCCTTGTCGGGACCAGAGCTTGCCGGCGAAGCCCCCTGCTTGTCGCTGGATGCACCTGCCTCCCTCTCCGCCACTAACGCAGCACTAACTACTTGATTGGTTGCCGCTATATATAGCAGCAACTTCTCTTGTGGCCTAGGTGCGACAAGTGTTGGAGTGGAGGACAGGTATCTCTTCAAGTCCTGCAGCGCAGCCTCCGCCTCTGGAGTCCATTTCATTGGACCTGTGTTTTTCAATATTTTGAAAAATGGCAGGGCGCGTTCAGCAGACCTAGAGATAAACCTGCTGAGAGCAGCCACGCAACCGGCAAGCCTTCGTACATCCTTGACGCGCTTTGGTGCTTCAATCTGCTCGATGGCCTTGATCTTGTCGGGATTGGCTTCAATTCCCTGCTGAGACACGAAGAACCCGAGAAGCTTGCCGGAGGGGACTCCAAACACACACTTCTCGGGGTTCAGCTTGAGGTTGATCTTGCGCAGATTTGCAAATGTTTCTTCTAAATCTTGAATCAGGGTCGCCCTGTCCTTGCTCTTGACCACTATGTCATCCATGTATGCTTCCACATTTCTGTGCATTTGCGGCTCAAAAGCGTGGTGGACTACCCTTGCGAATGTTGAACCAGCATTCTTCAAACCGAAAGGCATCCGTACGAAACAATACGTGCCACACGGGGTGATGAATGCGGTCTTCTCCTCATCCTCTTCTGCCATGAAGATCTGATGGTATCCTGAGTATGCATCAAGAAATGAGAGCAAATCACATCCGGCCGTGGAGTCAACAATCTGATCGATGCGCGGCAAGGGAAATGGGTCTTTGGGACAAGCTTTATTGACATCGGTGAAGTCGATACAAAGCCTCCATTTTCCGTTAGCCTTGCGCACGACTACAGGATTGGCCAACCACGTAGGATGGAGCACTCCTCTGACAAGGCCTGCTGCTTCCAATTTCTTGATTTCTTCTGCGATGAATTCTTGGCGCTCCACTGCCTGCTTCCTGACTTTCTGCTTGACGGGCCGCGCATGAGGACAGACGGCCAGGTGGTGCTCAATTACTTTCCTGGGAACACCGGGGATGTCAGACGGTTGCCACGCAAACACGTCGACATTCGCCCGCAGGAAAGCAACGAGCGCGCTTTCCTATTTGGGGTCGAGAGTGGCACTGATGGTGAAGGTACCACCAGTGCCGTCCTCCTTGGCGGACACCTTCTTGGTCTCTGGTGGAGCTGCCATTGCCTTCTTACACTTGCCGGTGGAGCTCGATGGTGCGTCCTCGATGGTAGCGCAGCACTCCGAAGAGGTGCGCTTGCCGGAGTGGGCATCAGAACTCTTGCCGGACTTGGTCTTCTTCTTCCCCCCGGGAGCTTCAGCGGCAAGTGATTTGCGATCTGTTGCGGCTGCTGCTTCCCGGTAGATCTTGTCGGCGCAGATAAGAGCATCCTTCTTGTCGCCAGGGACAGAGATGACACTTATCGGGCCTGGCATCTTCAGTATGTTGTATGCATAATGAGAGGCTGCCATGAATTTGGCGAGTGCTGGACGACCGAGTATCCCATTGTATGGCAATGGAAAATCAGCAACGTCAAAGGTGACCCTCTCAGTTCTGAAGTTCAACTCGCTGCCAAATGTCACCGGCAACGTGATCTTTCCCTTCGGCTTGCTCCTTCCCGGATTAATTCCTTGGAATGTGCCGGTCTCTTCGAGCTCGCTGTCAGGGATCTGGAGTTTCTGGAGTACCGCAGAGGAGATCAGATTCAAGCCAGCCCCGCTGTCAACTAGCATCTTAGTGACCTTGAGGTTGCGGATAGTTGGTGAAACCAACATCGGCAAGCACCCGACCGCAGTTATGCGATCAGGGTGGTCCTCAATATCAAAGATGATAGGCGTGCTGGACCATTTCAGAGGCTTGCGTGACTCGACGGGTGGTTCTGCTGCATTGACTTCCCGCACCCATTGCTTGAGCTGGCGGTGTGAAGTATGTAGAGAAGCACCGCCGTCAACGCACAGGACTTCTGTGGCTTTCTGGAACTCCTGCTCATCGGTCTCATCATCATCCATATCTTCGTCGTCATCATCGTCTTCATCCTTGTCGCGGCCGCGAGGAGGTCTGTCTCCTTGCCGCTTCTTGGCCTTGCCGCGACGTCCTCCTCGGCCGGGACGTTTCTTGCCAGCTCCTCCAGCACCTTCCTGGGCCTTCTCCTTGTCGCGTCGCTCGTATTCAGCCTTCTGCTGCTCAACAAGCTGCTCGAACTTTTTGCAGCTCTGGAGATCATGGCCCTTAGTGCGGTGGATCTTGCAATACTGCTTGTTGTTGCCGTCTAGCTTGTCGGTGACCGCCACAGTTTGGTAGTTGGTGGCTGCGACAACCTCTTTGCCGGAGCACCAGCTTTGGCTTTATTGGCGCCACCTCCATTGCCGGACTGCTCAATAACTAGCACCTCTTTGCCTTTCTTCTTCCTGTTGTTCCGCCGCTGATTTTTCCTTGCCGGGGCAGTCTCCTCACTATCAGATCCTCCTGCTCCTGCATTTTCTCCGGGGAGTCTCCTCCCTTCCTCAGCACGCGCACACTTGTCGGCCAGGGCATATAGCTCACTGACGTCTCTGATCTTGCACATCACCATCTCTTCCCGCATCCTGCGGTTCCGCATGTTCTGATGGAACGCGCTAATCACCGCGGCAGGGTGGACATCTGGGATGTTGTGCTGCACACTGCTGAATCTCTGAATGTACTTGTGCAGGGGCTCTCCTTCCTTCTGGGCGAGTAGATGAAGGTCGCTTTCTTGGCCATGAGGCTTGTGGCCGCCTGTAAAGGCGCCGACAAACTGATGGCATAGATCTGCCCAAGAAGATATGGAGTTATCCGGCAAGTGCATGAGCCAGGATCTGACATTGGGCTTGAGCACCAGTGGGAAGTAGTTGGCAAGGATCTTGTCGTCCCGTCCCCCAGCAGCTTGCACCGCAATGGTGTAGATGCTGAGGAACTCCGACGGATGCATCCTACCGTCATACTTCTCTGGTACGTCTGGCTTGAAACTCTTCTTGCTGGGCCACTGGACTTGCCGCAGCTCACGAGTGAACGCAGGGCAACCTACCGCGTACGGCAAGTCGCCTGGTTCCCCTGGCGCATGCATGTCGACAAAGGGCCCAGCGCGCTGGTCTGATTGACGCCGCGCTTCTCTTCGGCGCTCGATACGAGTTCGAGCGTCTTCTTGCTGTCGTTCGTGAAGAACTTGGCGCTGGTCGCGATGAGCTCGTGGATCCGATGACGCGGTGGAGTCACTGTCGAGGTGGATCCAGTGAATCGGCGATCTTGGCCTTCGGGGTGGGGAGTGCATGGTGGTTGCACCCCCACCGGTTTCGTCGCCACCGGCTCATGTCTGGCAGTTCTGCCGCGGCAGCGATGTACTCGGCTGCCGCAGAGTGTCGCCGTTGGCGTAGCCGATGAGACTCTGAATGGTGGCCCTCCATTCGTCGATCTTGTCTGACGTCGGAGGGTAATCCAGGAGCAGTTGAGCTCGCGCGAAAGCTTTTGCTGGAGTGGTGGGCGGCAGTGGCGGACGGCGCGAGGAGTAGGATATGCTCGGACTTCTAACTATGTTAGAAGGAGCAGTATCCCGTCCGGGCGACCGTGTCTCGCTCGTGCCGGCACGTTGGCATGCATGGTGGTCTTGAGCGCCCCGGGATCCACCAGCTTGATCTTGGTCCAACAAACGTATGGTACTGCGAATACCATGACGCTGTCGGTCCTGCGCCTCCTGAGATGGGCGCGGTACATGCACGGATGCCGAGGTCTGCGCAGCCTTGCCCTTGGACCTGGCAGCGTCGTGAGCTCCCTCATCAGCGTCCGTTCTTCCGCCGGCGTCTACCCCACCACTTGTTTGCTCCGGGAGTCGTGGGATCGACACGGACGGAACATCTGCCGCCGAAGCCTTCTTCTTCGGTGGCATGTCGATGAAGAAAATGAAGATCTAGCTCGTGTGAACGCGGGATCAGGTTCACGCAACCTCAACGCCCCCTACCTGGCGCGCCAAAGATGTCGGGGAAACTGATCCTCGAACACCTATGGGACCGGCGGACCGAGCCCCTTTCGGTTCAGTGGGGGGCGGAGATCGCACGAAGAGCAGATCGAGGCGAAGCACACGAGCAGTTTACCTAGCTTCGGAGCTCTCCGGAGAGATAATACTCCTACTACTGCTTGTCTGATTGTATTGTGTTCTTGCTCGGGAGCGCTGAGTGTTACAGTACACGTGGGCAGCTAACGAGACCGAGCGTGAGTGTTCTCTGGCTTTGAACTGAGTCGAACCCCTTTTACGTTGTGCATGGGCCTCCTTTTATATGCTCAAGGGGTCACCGACAGGTGGCAACGTAAACAAGGGTAAAAACGTAAAAAGAGAGGTGGTTGGTACAGCTACCTGTACAGTATATCCTACCTAACCCTGGCGGCAGGGGACAAAGGCATTAAATGCCCGTCTGTGTCGTCCAAATAGTGCAGAAAGGGACCGTCAGGGGCGCCACCGCTTGCCACGATGGCGATCTTGTCAGCTTCGCATGCCACCGCGCACCGCTGACTGCACAGCCTTCCGCCACGCGCGCCTGGAAAGGCCCCAGGGCGACACGTTGGTGGATGTGCTGGAGCGTGGGCACAGAGTGGCCGCTTGCCGCGGCAAGCGCCTTGCCGCGGTCATTGGCTTGTCGCGTCCGGAAGCTTGTCGCTCACCGGGCCTTGCCGGGACGCGTGGCGCGTCGCGGCAAGTTCCTTGATATGCCTTAGTTGGCCTTCCCGGCAAGCTCCTCTTGCCAGGGCCTTGTTTCCTTGGCTTGAATACTTTGTTCTTGAATGGCTCCAGAGGAACCACGGAGGACCTTGGCGGTCACCCGGCAAGCCTTGCTGCGGGGCGCTGCAACTGCCCGTGCACAAGTTCGGGATACTGGGGTACCCCTACTCTAGTACACCGACATGCGAGGGGGTTTCGGGCTCCGCCAGTGGACACCTGGCCGTGGCGCCCGATGACGAATGACATCAGTGAGAGAGGAGGAAGAAGACGTAGCTCATGTGGGGACTGTTGGAGAACGGGGACGAGCACATGGGCGAGAGGAAGACGACAAGCATAGTGCGCCGTGCACTGTGGCGTTGGCCGGACCGTGCCCATGCCCGCTGCGGCAACTCCGGCATTGGTGAGTGCCAGGGTAGAGTTAAGGGGGTCGGAACAATGATGGTGGCACGGTTTGGCATGCTCAGGCAGGCGGTGCAGCGAGCAAGCGCGCAACAAAGCACTCGGCGGCACTCAGAGCGCATCGTTTGCATGCCAGCACACCTGGACGAACGCGGTCACCGCGTGAACTATGACCTCAGGCCGACCTAAGCCCAAACTTTATGTCTGGCGTGTTGTCCGTGGTAGTTTCGATTGTTACCACGCTTGGGTTCGGTTCCAGGTGCAGTAGAAATGATTTTACGCTCCAAGTAAGTTTCTGGACAGTAACTTTGAGGGTTTACTGTGGTCAAACCACTGGGAGTTGAAGGGGTGGCTTTAGAGGCTAGCAATCATCTACTAAGGTGACGATGCACAAGAAAAACCAGCTACAATGGAGCAAGTAAAATGGTAGTTTCTATAGAAACTACCATTTCTGTCCAGAAAAGAAAATATTTTCTGTAGCCAAAATATTCCAAAAAGTGATGATTTATTTTTGCTCATAGTGCCCTAGGGTTCAAAGAATAATTGAGATTTTTCTCAGAATTTTATGGGCAAGAAAAAATGGGGTTGCTTTGGAGCATATTGAGCTAGCTAGGGTTTAGGAGGGGAAAAAGAATATTTTTCATTAAAGAAAAATATTCCAAATGATATTTTGAGATGAACCAGAGATGGAGTGATGGTTAGAGAGGGAGATGAAGCACTTGGGTGAAAGTCAAGGGGTACCGAAGTGGTTAAGTCCAAATGAAAAGATTCAAAAACTCCAAACTTCAAATTCAAACCAATTGAAAATCAGGCAAAGAAGAGGGGCAAAAACCAGGCTGTCAGAGATGTGCCTGTTGTAGTTGCAAATGTTACTATTTTAACAGACTTTGTTATTCTTGATATTCCCAAGGACGATAGTGTGTCGATTATCCTTGGTAGACCCTTTTTGAATACTGCAGGGGCTGTTATTGATTGCAACAAAGGGAATGTCAGTTTTCATGTTAATGGTAATGAGCATATGGTACACTTTTCGAGGAAACAACCTCAAGTCCACATTATCAATTCTATTGGAAAGTTCCAACTATTACTATTGGAGGTTTTGAATTTCCTCTTCCTACTGTCAAGAAGAAATATGATATTCTTATTATTGGGGATGTACATATCGCCATTGAGGTAACCTAGTGATATTCGAAATTTCTCCGGTTCCATGTTATTCGCAATGAGTTTGTTAACAAGACTTGATCAACCTTGTTAGTGGATTCCTTTTGATGAGCATGAGATGAATGAAGTTAGAAAGCACAACCTTCTATACCCTCCTTTTACTTTTTGTTATTTAGATTAAATAAAGCAAAAATAGTATTTTTTTGTCTGTTTTCTGAATAATCCTTGCAATAAAAAAATACCCCAAAAATAAAAGTTCTCCAAATGCCTTGAAAATGAAATATGATTTTTTTTCTAGAATATTTGAGAATATCTGGCACTGAGAACACAACAGGGGGAGCAGACACCTAGCCACGAGGGTCCAGGGCGCACCCCCTGCCTCGTGGGCCCATGGTGGCCCCCTCCACTTATTCCTGCACCCACACACTTCTTCTTCCTCCCAAAAAAATCACCAACCAGCTCAAGCACGAGTTCTAGCTCATTTTGCTGCCATTTTCGATCTCCTTGCTCAAAGCTCCACTCACAAAACTGCTTTGGTGGATTGTTCTTTGGTATGTGACTCCTCCAATGGTCCAATTAGTTTTTGTTCTAGTGCTTTATTTATTGCAAATTTTTACTGCTAAGGTGACCCTATTCTTGAGCTTGCATGTCAAATTTATATGGTCCCAAGTAGTTCTAATGCATGATATAGTCTCCAGGCACTTGTGGGAGTAGTTGCTAACAATTTTGTTGAGTTTGGTTCACTTTTATTTTGAGTTACTAAAAATTTCAGAGATTTTCAGAAAATGATGAAGAGATTTTTGAGGGCCTCTTCTAGCCAAAGCTCAAAGGATAAACAAAATAAGGAGAATAAAAAGCCCAAATATAATCTCCCTCGTGTCGCGGAGGTTCGATCGTGTGAATGGCCTTGTGATGAGTTCTTGAGAGCAGCCGGGATTCATGATGATTTTTATTCTTTGGCTGATAATGCGGGCCTCACCGACTTCCTCCACGACCAGCTCGATCAGTATCTCCTACTCACTAATACTTTCGTGCAAATTTTTTACTTTCATGCTAAGAAATCACCACCTTCAGTGGAGTTTCATTTATATGAGAGGTTAGGGAGATGTCACTATGTGATTTTTATGCGGTTTGCAAGATACCCTTCGAGGGTAGCATAGAGGAACCACATCGTAGAGATGTGGTGGATTCATTGATATGATTACTATAGGGGAAATGATGAAGGTTTCCGATGCAAGAATTACTAGCATACACTTTCTTGTCATACGTTACTTTGCAATATTTGCTAGTAGATGCTTAATTGGTCGCGGGAACTATGGAAACCTTAGTGTCCCTGATATTGTTATTCTATGACATGCTTTGTATCATGATAACACTCTTAGTTTAGGCGCTATTATTGCTAAATGGTTAAGTCTGAACCGTACAAAGGGCCCCATCTTTGGAGGCATCTATGCTTCACACCTTGCTAAACACTTTAGCATACCTATTAGGCATTATGAGAAAGAGGAAAAGTTGCTACCCCCTATTTTTCTAGATTATAAGAGTATGGTAGCACATGAATTTATTGTTAAAAATGATGATATGATGCTTAAGTATAATTTGAGATTTAATAAAATTCACAGTGAGACTATTATCTTGCGTGCACCCTCTTTGTTTGACTTATCTTCAGGCACGTACCTCATCTTGCCGGAGGCCGTTTACGCATACCGGAGCCAGACACCAGCTCCAGAGCCTGAGCCGGAACCACCACTTGACCCTTATCAACAGTCCTTTTACCAGTGGGATCCAGAGGAGATTGCCAGCCAGTGGTACTCAGATGACACTCGTCAGTACTCCAGAGAGAGTAGCTCTAATCCATGGGCATAGACCAACTTAGGCCAAAAGCCTAAGC
This sequence comes from Triticum aestivum, assembly GCF_018294505.1. Taxonomy (NCBI): domain Eukaryota; kingdom Viridiplantae; phylum Streptophyta; class Magnoliopsida; order Poales; family Poaceae; genus Triticum; species Triticum aestivum. The sequence goes on from NC_057795.1 coordinate 165,153,500, forward strand.
TTGGGGGAGTACGTATTTCTCACCGACATTACATTCATGCTCACACACTCATTCTAGTTGTCAGTGCTCATACTTTTTCATTCTATTATCCATGCTAGTTTAATTTTCTTTTTCTTGCTTTCTTCTTGTGTGTTTGAATAACCTTAAGAAAAACCAAAAAAAAATTAGTTGTAGCTTTTAGCTAGTTTTACTTTCCATGCCTGTAGTAGTAGTAACTAAAAGAAAACCCAAAAAGATTTCTCTTTCTTCTTTTGCTTGTTCGGAGCTTTCCCGTGTCGATAGTTTTATTTCTTTTCTTTTCTTTGGGAGTTCAGAGGAGAAGACCATGATGAAAATGTTGAGTGGCTCTTATATGCTTTATTGTTGATTTAACCAAGAGCCCATATTACCTTGTCTTCTCCCTTGAATTGAATGCTTGCAGATTCCAGCTTAGTCCAATGCACGTGCACTATTATTATTATACACACTGTTCAGTCGTGCAAGTCAAAGGCAATAATGATGATATATGATGAAATGATCGAGATGAGAGAAGCTGGTATGAACTTGACCTATCTTGTTTTTGTAAATATGATTAGTTCATCATTCCTGATTCAGCCTATTATGAATAAACATGTCTGCAATGACAACTAGAGATTATAGTTGCTTATGCCATGCTTAATTAGCTAGGAGTTTATAATGGTTTACCTTGCGTGCCATGCTATTAAAATGGTTGTGATGTGGTATGATAGGGTGGTATCCTCCTTTGAATGATTCGAGTGACTGGACTTGGCACATGCTCACACATGTAGTTGAAACAAAATCAACATAGCCTCCATGATATTTATGTTCATTGTGGATTATATCCTACTCATGCTTGCACTCAGTGTTGATTAATTTTAATGCATGTTCATGACTGTTGTCGCTCTCTAGTTGGTCGCTTCCCAGTCTCTTTCTAGCCTTCACTCGTACTAAGCAGGAATACTGCTTGTCCATCCACTTCCATAAACCCCAAAGTTATTCCATATGAGTCCACCACACCTTCCTATATGCGGTATCTACCTGCCGTTCCAAGTAAATTTGTATGTGCCAAACTCCAAACCTTCAAATGAAATTCTGTTTTGTATGCTCGAACAACTCATGTATCAACTAGGGCTGTCTGTATCTCCCATGCTGGGCGGGTTATTCTCAAGAGGAGTGGACTCCGCTCCTCACTCACAAGAAAATGGCTGGTCATCGGGATGCCCAGTCCCATGCTCAAATCAAATCAAAATAAATGCAAACAAAACTCCCCCAGGATTGTTGTTAGTTGGAGGCACTCATTGTTTCGGGCAAGCCATGGATTGATGCTTGTTGGTGGTGGGGGAGTATAAACTTTACCATTTTTTTGCGGACCGCCTATAATGTGTGTAGCATCAAAGATATCGAGATCTCTCAGTTGTTATGTTGACAATGAAAGTATACCGCTCAAAAAGTTATTTATCTCTATTTCAAAATCGAGCTCTGGCACCTCTACAAATCCCTGCTTCCCTCTGCGAAGGGCCTACCTATTTTACTTTTATGTTGAGTCATCATCCTCTTATTAAAAAGCACCCGCTGGAGAGCACCGCTATCATTTGCATGCATTACAATTAATTTATATTGAGTATGACTATGACTGGATCTCTTTTACCATGAATTACAATGTTTAGTCAGTCCTTGATCTTCAGATATGCTCTGCATTTATGTTTTGCGGTCTCAGAAAGGGCTAGCGTGATACCATCTTGTTATATCATATTATGATTGTTTTGAGAAAGTGTTGTCGTCTGAGATTTATTATTATTGCTCACTAGTTGATTATGCCATTGATATGAGTAAACATGAGACCTAAGTGTTATTGTGAATATGGTTAGTTCATAATCCTTGCTGAAAACTTGAATGCTGACTTTACATATTTGCAACAACAAGAGCAAACAGAGTTTGTAAAAGTTTTTCTTTATCACTTTCAGTTTATCAACTAAATTGCTTGAGGACAAGCACAAGTTTAAACTTGGGGGAGTTGATACATCTCCGTCGTATCTACTTTTCCAAACACTTTTGCCCTTGTTTTGGACTCTAACTTGCATGATTTGAATGGAACTAACCCAGACTGACGCTGTTTTCAGCAGAACTGCCATGGTGTTATTTTTGTGCAGAAATAAAAGTTCTCGGAATGACCTGAAAATCCACGGAGCAACTTTTTGGATTTAATAAAAAATATTGGCGAAAGAATCAACACCAGGGGCCCCACACCCTGTCCACGAGGGTGGGGGGCGCGCCCCCTAGGGCGCACCCCCCGCCTCGTGGCCCCCTGGAGCTCCACCGACCTCAACTCCAACTCCATATATTCATGTTTAGGGAAATCAGAGAGAAGGATTCATCGCGTTTTATGATACAGAGCCGCTGCCAAGCCTAAACTCTCTCGGGAGGGCTGATCTGGAGTCCGTTCGGGGCACCGGAGAGGGGAATCCGTCGTCATCGTCATCATCAACCATCCTCCACCACCAATTTCATGATGCTCACCGCCGTGCGTGAGTAATTCCATTGTAGGCTTGCTGGACGATGATGGGTTGGATGAGATTTACCTTGTAATCGAGTTAGTTTTGTTAGGGTTTGATCCCTAGTATCCATTATGTTCTGAAATTGATGTTTCTATGACTTTGCTATGCTTAATGCTTGTCACTAGGGCCCAAGTGCCATGATTTCAGATCTGAACCTATTATGTTTTCATGAATATATGTGAGTTCTTGATCCTATCTTGCAAGTCTATAGTCACCTATTATGTGTTATGATCCGTTAACCTCGAAGTGACAATAATCGGGATACTTATCGGTGATGACCGTAGTTTGAGGAGTTCATGTATTCACTAAGTGTTAATGCTTTAGTCTGGTACTCTATTAAAAGGAGGCCTTAATATCCCTTAGTTTCCAATTGGACCCCGCTGCCACAGGAGGGTAGGACAAAAGATGTCATGCAAGTTCTTTTCCATAAGCACGTATGACTATATTCGGCATACATGCCTACATTACATGATGAACTGGAGCTAGTTCTGTGTCACCCTATGTTATAACTATTACATGAGGAATCGCATCCGACATAATTATCCATCACTGATCCAATGCCTACGAGCTTTTCACATATTGTTCTTTACTTAGTTACTTTGCCATTGCCACTGTTACAATTACTACAAAACTGCTACTGTTACTTTTGCTACTGTTACCGTTACTTCCATACTACTTTGCTACTAAATACTTCGCTGCAAATATTAAGTTATCCAGGCGTGGTTGAATTGACAACTCAACTGCTAATACTTGAGAATATTCTTTGGCTCCCCTTGTGTTGAATCAATAAATTTGGGTTGAATACTCTACCCTCGAAATTGTTGTGATCCCTTACACTTGTGGGTTATCACCACAAGCATTCTTGAAGATAGCAGAGGTATTAGCACATGTTACCTCATCGTGAGTTTCCAAATCGGTCCTTCCCTATAGAGAAAAATGGGAAAATTTGCTGTATTATAAGCATCATGGAGGTAGGATGTATGGGACAAAGCAAAGTAATTGCCATGAATAACATTACTTACACATAACTCCTGAACAAACACCTGCAACTGTCATTTTCCTTCATCTTTAGTATAATATTTCCAATATGGGAAGATACACACATAGGATTTAATAACATCAAATGTGATAGATGTTAAACTACGACTGGCTGGTTGTGCTTCCTCCACAGGAATAGGCGTACTAACTGGTGGAGTTGGGGTTCGCCGTGGTAGTACTGGCCCTTTGGGCACTGGAGCTGCCTTACTAACTGCTCTTGTTTGGGAGCTCTGTGGTGGAGATGGTGCTGTGTCAACATGAACTGGGTTACTATCTGCCGGGGTTGGGGTTAGATTGGGTGAAGCTAGTTCTCTGTCCATCGCAGCAGGGGTACAATCTTCGAGAGTCTGGGTTATGTGTGGTAGGGCTGGTTCTTGTGCATGTACAACCGGGGTGCTATCTCCACCAAGAGGTAGCACTATTTTATTTGAAGACCGTGTTTTTACTCCACTAGACACTAGCATCACCCGCTCCAATTAAAATGGCTGATAAACAGGAAACATAGTTGAATGTACAGACATTGTATGAGAGACAGATGCAATAGATAGTGTGGAAAAAAGAGGGCATGAAATTGTTGACATGTATATTGTTTAACTAAAACAGATAGCATGACATAATTTCACATATACCATGTCTATCTAAACTGGATACCATAGCATAACATAATTCAAAGATATGATGAATAACTAAACAAGATCGCATGACATAATTCACCTACATGTTATCTAAGTAAACAGGACCGCATGATTTAATTCACATATGTGATTTATATGCTAAACAGAGGGCATTCGATATGATGTCTGAACTAAGAACATGGTGTTGAATATTGTGTATATGATGTCTAAACTATGCAATGCAAGACACCATATGCATGATATGAGCAGTATAACCGTGCCAAGTTAGAGCATACACCTCGGTGGGGGAATAGGACTGGTCATCTGTTTCTAAATCCATCTTTGAGGAGCTATCGGGACCCGACAAGAGATCTGCTTCGACAGGTAGCACTGTCTGCTATGAGGGCCTTGTTTTCACTCCAGATTTTTTCATCTCCCACCCAAATGGCTGATTCACAGGAAGAGTAGTTTATTGTACAAACATTGTCGACAAATGGAAATGTAATGAAGAAAAGGATGGGCAAGATATCATTCAAATATATGATGCCTGGTTAAACAGGATGACATTGCACATTTCACATATATGATGGCTGGCTAAAAGACATGAGACTGCATAATTCCCATACATGATATAGAAACTAAACATGTGGCATTACATAACATGTCTAAACTAAGCAGATGACATATATGATGTCAAAAGTAGGCACTACAAGGCAACATATGCATGATATGACTAACATCATCATGCCAAGGTAGAGCAAACACCTTGGGGGGTAAATAGGAGTGGTCAGCTGCGTCTGAATCTGCCTCAAAACAGATATCTTCCTTTGGATTACAATCTGGAGAGGGGGGGGGGGGGGGTTGCCATTGAACCCACCATGGAGCAATGTCTACATGACATTGTATTGCCGCGCAAAACTCCTATTTTTCTCTACATGTTCAACATGACTGTGTACAATATCTGACATGCATATGAAAAAAATATGGTGAGATTATGTAAGGAGAGCATGCAGAAATTTAGAGTGATGGTAACAACCAGTGGATGGATCCAAAAATAATGATAGCAGGCTGATGATTGCTTTAATTTAATAAAAAGACAGATGATGATTGCTTTACTATTTGTTTCCCACCCAAGATGAACAACATAGGCATACCCTAGGTGAACCAGATATTAGACAGAGATACTATTTATTGTGCCCCATAACTAATTTAGAACTCAAGTTTGAACATTAATTTGGACTTGCCTTGGAGTCTAACAGGTGAACAGGACGATAAAGTAGCAGGTAATTTTAATCAATGCATAACATAAGCAGAAACAAAAGAGTGCGACCTCTCTTGTGGACCCATGTACTCCTCAGGTTCATCTGCTGAGTCGATGATGGTGATGCCGTTGCGGTGGGTGACGGCGGCAGGGAAGGAGATCTGAGGCGGCGAAAGACGGTCAGGAGTCGTGATGTCTGGTTTGCTGGATGCTTCTGTGGATGGAGCAGCTCAGGTGAGGTGGACGACATCGCGGCAGGAGCAGGACAAACCACACAAAGTTCCCTTCGACACCTACCTGTAACTGAAGTAATTCTATAAGGGCTCATTTGGCTTGCATGATTCTAAAAATGCAGGTATAGTGTTGGGGATATAACTATTGGTATGACCCGCCCAGGAGGGGCCGGGTCATACATACAAGCATTCTTGAAGCCCAAAGACCAAGGTTGAAGATGGTGGCTTAGTTAAGGGCCCAAAGCCCAGAGGCGACTTAAGTCCCATAGTAATAAACCGCCATATGTACGTGACTTGTATTGTAAGGCAAGAATATTTAAGAGACCGAGCCGGACACTATTTATGAGCCGGCCTGGACTCTATGAGCCACTGGGCGTCGACCTCTGTATATAAAGGGATGACCCGACGGTGGTTCAGGGCAAGTAACATTAGATCGAGAGCTAGGTCAAGTGAATCCGCTCCCTAGTTATCGAGTCATAAGCAATCCCACTCAAAACTGGATCGTAGGCTTTTACCTTCACCGTAAGGGGCCGAACCAGTATAAACCTCGTGTCCTTTGTCCCGATTAACCCCTTCAAGCTTCCTACTTGCAATGGCTCCACGACTAAGTCCTTTCACTAGGACATCTGACGTGACAATTCCACAATAGTTGGCACCCACCGTGGGGCCAACGCATGGTGGATTTGAGTTCTTGAAGGGCAGCTTCGAAGGGCTCAAGGGAACGCTGTGGGACGGATGACCAAGAGTCACCGCGGCAAGCTCTACATCAACAACGCAGGCTGGGGGCCCGATGCTGGCTCAATTGAGTACGGGTACCGGGTCCCCTTCGGCGGAATCCACGTCTTCATCGGCAAGATCGGCGAGCCGGGCCCTGAGCCGGACATTTGCACCGACCTCGTCGAGACGGCTCAGCGTGCGAGACCCGCCCATGCTCTGCCTGCTGTGAAGCGTGCCTTCACGGGATGCATCCATGGAGGACTCTCTGAAGGATCTGCATCTGGCAGTGAGACGACCATCTATTCTGATGGTGAGTCGTCCACAGGCGAGACAGATTCGTTGTATCAACTGCAAGACGGCGGGCTTGGGGCTATTCCGATGGCAGCAGTATTCCAGATCTCCTTGAGCCGCTGAGCAGAGTTGGAATCTTGATGGCCGACACGCAACCTATTCAAGACTCCACAACTGCGCCAGCAATAACCTCCGGGTCAGCAGCAGCCGGGGCAGGAGGCCATGTGTGCTCACCGGCTCAGGTGTTGATGGATCTTATGGATAAAATGACCACTCTACTAACCGACGTGGTCAACCCGGTGGATCATGATGCGGAAGTGGCATAGTTGAAACTAGATATAGTGCATGCTAAGGAAGATCTGGCAGCAGAAGATGTCAAAATGACCGCACAGCGAGCGGCTCTGGACGCTCAGGCTCAGCGGATTCAGGCGCAGACTTTCCGGCTCACGCAGGATCAGAATGCGTCCAATGAGGTCATGAGGAGAAGATACCAGAAGATTCAGTCTCGGCTCCCTCCGGTTTATGATCCTCGAAACCTTTTCCATACACCCGGTGCAGGGCCCAGTAACCCGCCGGAGTTAGACCGAGTTGCGGCACTCGGGGTAGGAATGCTGGTTCAACAACAGGTGATGGGGCCTCCCCGCATGAATACTGCTCCACCTCAGTATGTACCAACACCACCGGGTCATTATTCTAACCTGTTGGAAAACATGATCGTTGTGGCAGCAAGACTGGCGGCTCTCCCGGTGGAGGGCGACTCTCCGATGGCGGTTGAAACCCGCAGGGTCAGAAAACTTCTTCAGACAGCTTTAGCACAACAGGAGGCATATTCATATAGCCGGGACATGATTCATTCAACCCCTCGTCCAAGCCGGAGCCCGAGTTATAGCAGGCACATGGACTCGGCGGCTGTTTCAAGTAACGCCCGACGCTGTAACCAGCCAGGCGGGCATGACCCGGCGCGCAATGGAGCCTTTAACTTGGTGGATCAGGACATAATTCGTCAAGAGGCTGAGCGGGCGGCTCATCAGGCGGCTCAGCTGACGGCTTACCAGCCTTATCCGGTTTATCCGATGACTTCTATTGAGGCAAGCGTGGCTACCAGGACCGGAGGGGTCCCCTGTCTGGTGCTGTCTCTACGTAATGAGCGTTTTCCCAAGGATTTCAAGGGACCTAGGAAGGTGCCTAATTATACAGCCGACTTACAACCTGGGGCATGGATTGAAAGCTATGAGATGGCTATGGAATTACTGGAGGTTAGTGACGCTGCGATTGCCAAGTACTTCACCATGATGTTGGATGGGACCACCCGCACTTGGTTGAAAGGACTGCCACCTAATTCAATCAGTTCATGGGCGGAGTTGAAAGCCCGGTTCATTCAAAACTTCAAGGATACATGCAAGCAGCCCATGTCAATTGTGGATTTGACTAGTTGCAAGGAGGAGGAAGGTGAGTCCATGACCCATTGGGTGCGCCGGGTCAAAGCCATAATACATTCATCTGATAAGATGGACGCCGACTCTACAGTCTTAATGTTGGAGAAAATTGCCATTTTTTGCCTCTGAAGATGAAGCTATGGAGGCTCAAGCGCGATTGTAATGATATGGGTACGCTGATGGCGGCTCTGGTCAAGTACGCCGACTCTGACAGTACCAAGGATCCCGAGTCTGATGATGAAAAGACAGGGACGGGAAAAAAGAATGGCAACAGCAAGGGCCCTCAGCATAACCCGACAAACCAAGGAGGTAATAAACATAAGGCTGATGGTAGCTTGGAGTTTGTGGCTAATACTAATGCGCAAGGCAACAATCAATGACATAAGGGGAGACCACCTCCCCGGTCCGGTGGGTCAGGCCCCACGCTTGAGCAGTTACTGAATGAACCCTGTCCAAGGTATGGCACTCAGCAGAAGCCGGCCACTCATCTATGGAAGGACTGTATGATCATGAAGGCTTTCAAGAATTCCAACATGTTTGACGATAATAATGGGCAGGGCGGCGGCTCAGGTGGTGGCGGTTTTCATGGCCCGGGCAGCGGTTCAAATTCCAATTTTCAAAATTCTCAAGGTAATCAAGGTGGTTATAACCAGCAATCTGGCCAGGGTGGTCAGCAGCAGCAACAACAACAGGGTGGATACCAGAGCCATCCAAAGTAGCTAAATAGTGGACAATATCATGTGCTTATCACCAGTTTGTGCAAACGAGACCAGAAGCTTCATAAGAGGGCCGACAACGCTGTTTAGCCGACAATTCCTCGTTATTTAAAATGGTCCGAGCAGCCTATTCTATGGAGTAGGGAAGATCACCCTCCCCGGGTTGACAATTCGAGCCACCTGGCCTTGGTGGTGGCCCCTCAGGTTGGTGGATATAAATTCACTAAAGTGCTCATGGATGGAGGCATCATCATCAACATCCTCTATTATGAGACCTTCCGTCGCATGGGGTTAACTAATAAAAACCTTAACCAGTCCAACACTGTTTTCTATGGCGTGGTGCCTGGTAAGTCGGTGTATCCAGTTGGCAAGATTGAGCTAGAGGTAGCCTTTGGAGATGAATATGACTCCAGGGTTGAGAAGTTGACTTTTGAGGTGGTCAAGATCAGAAGCCCATATCATGCTCTGTTTGGGCGGCTGGCTTATGGCAAGTTCATGGCGAGGCCGTGTTATGTTTATTTGTAGCTCAAAATGCCGGGTCATAAAGGCACCATCACAGTGCATGGGAGTAGGAAGATAGCCTTGGAATGTGAGGAAGGCAATGCCGCTTATGCTGAATCTGTTTGTGCGATAGAAGAGCTAAAGTTCTACAAGGACAATGTTGACCCAACAGATATGCCGTCTTTGAAAAAGCCAACCACAAAGCATGAGTCGATCATGAAGTTTAAGTTGGCCGATGATACTAAGCTTGTTAACTTTGTTCCAGGTGACTCATCTAAGCAGTTCAGTATCAGTTCCAATCTGGATCCCAAATAGGAAAGTGCGCTCATCAAGTTCATCCGTGAGAACCGGGACATCTTTGCATGGAAACCTTATGACATGTCGGGTGTACCGAGAGAACTCGCTGAGCACACTCTTAATATTGATCCAAAATTTAAGCCGGTTAAGCAGTTTCTTGGGCGGTTCAATGAGGAGAGGCGCAAGGCCATTGGTGAGGAGGTAGCCCCACTCTTCGCGGCTGGGTTCATTGTTGAAGTTTTTCACCCAGAGTGGTTGGCTAACCCGGTGCTTGTGCTTAAAAAGAACGACACTTGGCGTATGTGTGTGGATTACATGGACCTAAACAAAGCTTGTCCGGCTGATCCCTTCGCTCTCCCTCGTATTGATCAAATCATTGATGCTACGGCGGGTTGTGAGCATCTGAGCTTTTTGGATGCTTACTCTGGTTATCATCAGATCAAGATGGCAGTTAAGGGCCAGGAGAAGACTGCGTTCATTACTCCATTTGGAGCCTTCTGCTATGTATCTATGCCCTTTGGGCTTAAGAGTGCCCAGGCGACTTATCAACGATGTGTTCAGAACTGTCTTCATAGTCAGATTGGGCGCAATGTTCATGCTTATGTGGATGACATTGTGGTAAAATCCAGAGAGAAGGAGACCTTGATAGATGATCTAAAAGAGACCTTTGATAATCTCCGGGTCTACAAGATGATGCTTAACCCAGCCAAATGTGTTTTTGGTGTGCCTACAGGCAAGCTTTTGGGTTTTCTGGTTTCTAACAGGGGCATTGAGGCTAACCCGGAGAAGATCAAGGCTATCACTTCTTTGGCTAAACCAGCGTGTATCAATGATGTTCAGCGTTTGGCGGGTCGTATTGCTGCTTTAAGCCGGTTCATAAGCCGGTTAGGTGAGAAGGCCATACCGCTGTATCAGATGATGAAGAAGACAGACGATTTTGTCTGGAGTGATGCTGCTAATCCTGCCTTTGAAGACTTGAAGAGACAGCTAGCTAAGCCTCCCGTCCTTGCTGCTCCCATTGATAAGGAGCCCTTATTATTATATGTGGCTGCTAACACACGTGTTGTTAGCGTGGCCATCGTGGTGGAGCGCAAGGAGGCTGGCAAGGAACATCCGGTTCAGCGGCCAGTTTACTACATCAGTGAGGTACTCATTGAGTCCAAATAATGGTATCCACATTGGCAGAAGCTCATTTATGGGGTGTTCATGGCAAGCCGGAAGCTTAAGCAATATTTCCTGGGCCACCCTATCACTGTGGTTACTTCTGCTCCTTTAGGAGATATCATTCAAAACAGAGAAGCCACATGACGAGTCGCCAAGTAGGCCATTGAACTTGGGCCTCATGGTTTAAAGTATGTGCCACGCACTACTATCAAATCTCAAGCACTGGTGGATTTCATCAACGATTGGACAGAGCTATAGATGCCTGAAGAGAAGCCAGACAAAACGTATTGGACTATTCACTTTGATGGGTCCAGGCAATTGGAGGGCTCGGGGGCTGGGGTTGTTTTAGCTTCCCCTCGAGGTGACAAATTTTGTTATGTGCTACGGTTGATGTTTCCCTGTACTAACAATGCAGCTGAGTATGAGGCCTTACTCCATGGTCTTCGGATGGCTAAGAAGATGAGCTTAAGCCGGGTAAGGTGTTTTGGCGACTTAGATTTGGTGGCTCAACAAGTATCAAGCAAGTGGGATTTCAAGGATCCTCTCATGGAGGCTTATCGCCGCGAAGTTGATGCTATTGCAGGACATTTCAAGGGTTACCAGGTGGAGCACATTGACCACAGAAAGAACGAGGCGGCTGATGCCTTAAGCCAGCTGGGCTCTCAGCGTAAGCCAGTGCCGCCTAATACTTTCTTGGATATTCTGCATAACCCTTCTGTCAAGTTACCTACAGAGGAAGACTTGGCCGTTCATGACCCGGAAGCACAATTGGTGGCAGCTCTTCACGTCATCCCAGATTGGACAGTGCCATATTTGGCTTACATGACCGGGGGCGAGTTGCCTGAGGATGAAACCTTGGCCAGGCAGATAACCCGGCGGTCTAAGTCAATGACAATTGCCAATGGCGAGTTGCATCATCACAGTGTTACAGGGGTGTTTCAGCGTTGTGTCTCCCCTGAAGAAGGCCAAGAAATTCTACGTGAGATTCATGAAGGGGATTGTGGATATCATGCCGGGTTAAAATCTCTTGTGGCCAAGGCTTTCCGTCATGGATTTTATTGGCTGACGGCTCATACTGATGCACAGGACCTGGTCAGTAAATGTGACGGTTGTCAGAAGTTCTCAAGACGGGCTCACGTGCCGGCTCAAGAGTTAAGGATGATTCCAATTACTTGGCCGTTTGCAGTCTGGGGGCTTGACATGGTTGGGCCTTTCAAAAGGTCCAAAGATGAAAAGACCCACCTTTTGGTGGCGGTTGACAAATTTACAAAGTGGGTTGAGGCAGAGCCAGTTAGTAAGTGTGATGCAGCCACGGCGGTTCAGCTCATGAAGAAGGTGATATTTCGGTTTGGCTTTCCACACAACATTATAACTGACAATGGTACTAATCTGTCTAAAGGCGTGATGGAAGAATTTTGTCAACGTGAGCATATTCGGCTTGATGTTTCATTACTGGCTCACCCCCAATCCAATGGTCAAGCTGAGAGAGCTAATCATGAAATCTTGAAAGGCATCAAACCCCGACTTTTGCTCCCCTTGCAATGGACACCGGGTTGTTGGGTTGAGGAGTTACCCTATGTGATATGGAGCATCAACACTACTCCCAACAGGTCTACGGGTTATACGCCTTTCTTCATGGTCTACGGAGCTGAGGTGGTTCTCCCTAGTGACATCTGTCATGACTCGCCCCGTGTGGCGGCTTATGTTGAAGCGGACAATGAACAGGCGCGTCAGGATGCCCTTGACCTGTTAGATGAAAAGCGTGACTTGGCAGCCGCTCGCTCGGCGATTTACCAACATGACCTGTACCACTATCACAGCCGCTAGGTTAAGTCCAGAACCTATCAGGAAGGAGATTTGGCGCTCTGGCTCATCCAGGATCAAACTGATGCACACAAGTTATCTCCACCTTGGGAAGGGTCCTTTGTGGTCAGCAAGAACTTGAACAGCGGGTCATACGACCTTATCGACGTTCGAGAGCACAAAGACTCACGTAAGTCGGAGGAAGAGACCCATCGGCCGTGGAATATCGCTCATCTCCGGCCTTACAACACTTGAGCCACCGGCTCTCATGATGTACATATTTTGACGATGAATATATTATGATAAATAATAAAGCAGGACCTCTGTCCCTTTTTCTTCCTCAAAGGTAAATATGTCATTATTATTATCATTGTCATTTCACATGATCACTTGTGGGCTGATCGTATTCAAATCTTGCTTGACCTGTTTGATCCGGCTTATGATCGTATTCGAATCTAGCCGTTAAACCTTATGATCACTAGGGGCTTCTTGTTCAAACATAGGTCATATTCAAACCAAAGAAAACATAGCTGCAGGTACCCTTTTGATTAGCACACTGCCGAGCTCACTAGGGGGCTTCTTGATCGTATTCAAATCATAGCTCAACCCCTTTTTGGGAACCGACTTTGATCGTATTCGAATCGGAGTCGTTAAAAAACTCTCAAGGTCATTAGGGAGCTTCCTGTTCAAACATAGGTCGTATTCGAACCAAAGAGAACATAGCTGTTGGTACCCTCTTGATCGACGCAATGCCAAAGCCACTGGGGGCTACATGATCATATTCGAATCCTAGCTTAACCCCTTTGGAACAGTTTACTGATCGTATTCAAATAAGAAGCCTTGAATTTTTTATATTCTATTTGGTTAAGTTTTCCTTGGAAGCACCCTTTATTTGACTTGAGACTTTTTGAGGTTTTAAAGTACAAGTGTGGTTAATTTTAAACCTGGCTTGATTTTGGCTGATAAGCCGCCAATAGATAAGAATCATCATACCTTTGGAACTGTTGGTTTCCAAAAATCAGGTCGTCACCCTTACTGTCTGGGTCATATAATCTGGCAGTACAAATCAGAAGATCACAGGTATAAGATTATTATTGTATTTCAACATTATATGTTACAACAGGCTTATCTGTGATTCTTTTTATATCTTAATATATCAAGTTATTATGACCCGCCTTGTGGTAAGCCGCCAAGGGATCTTGTGGTCTGTTTTTATGTGCAGGACAGCTAAAAGATTTGGTCAAGCATACGGAAAGCAGATGAAAAGTAAACATGGGTGAATATAACATGGCAGCTTAATAGTATTAAGCACCAAAAACGTGCATGATGGCACGACCAAATCAAAGTTATTTCTATTCTATTACATGACTCCCCGAGTCCAAATGATTCATATTGTTTTTTAAGCACATCACACATATGAGCCGCCACGGTAGATTAGCTCTCATGTTGGCCTGAAGCGTCCGGGTTAGCCCTCTCCGCTTCTTCGCCCTGTTCCCTTTCCTGTTAGGTTGATGATGACCAGTCAATGTTCTTCAAAGCTTCAAATTCAGCTTCATCATCAACTAGTCCGGCCGGGTCAACTTCAGGGGCGAAGGTATGCTTACAGAGTGGGGGGATTAGACTGGTCACTTTATAGTGAGGCATTGGAATTCTCTGGTTCTCTGCGTCATAGCCCGCCTGGTACTTGGTGAGATCTACTTCGTCAGCTATCATAGCGGCCACGGGGCGTACCTCCTTCACACGAGCGGCAAAGTCTTCTTGTTCAAAGGAAGTACCATCCTCCTCTAGGCTTGGATAACCGATAGCAATGTCGGTCGGGTCTAACTCTGGTAACCAAGCTTTGGCCCAGCTTAAAGCATTTACCACTCCGGCTCTTGCAGCTAACCGCCTTAGTTCATTGAACCGTTGGGGTAGCACGGAAAGCTTCTTTAATACCTCCGCCCGGAGGGTAGGCACTTCATTTAAAAAAGCCACCATGGCTAAGGCACGCTGAGACCTGGTGTACAGTTGCTCCACCAGTGTATAAACCGCCTTTAGCTTGATCAGCATATCTTGGTTCAGATTTGAACTCCTGGGGCCTGCATAAACATGGTCAGGTGAGTCAATTCTAAGAATATGATCAATTGAAAGGTTCAAGTATTTAACACTTGCAGGGTGACTTACCAAAGATCGATGAGACCATATGAGAGACATGGCGTTTTAAGCCGGTTAATTCATCAGTTGCTTCTTCAAGAGCCGCCTCTGCCTTCTCAGCTCGATTAATCAATGCAGTTTTTTTGTCAGCCCAGGCCTTTTTCTCCATTTCAAATTATTTCTTTAGTTTTTCTTGTTCAAAAACACTGAATTTAAACTTGGAGTCAGCTCTTTGGGTTTCCGTCTCTTGGGCCTCAAGGCGGTTCCTCAGATCAGTCACTTCTGATTCAAGTTGACTCATGGCGGCCTATACAAATACAGGGTCAAAATTAGGACAATCCTGATGCAATATTAAGTCCCAAGCCTTTTACAAGCAGCAACACTTGGCACTTGGGGGCTAATGTCTACCGAAGAATTTTACTTCGAGTGGCGGTTCATGACAGTAAGTCCCAAGCACTTTGCAAGCAATAGTACTTGGCACTTGGGGGCTAATGCATATTGCTGTTCAAAGCTTTGTAAGTATTTTATTTTATACAATCATACGAAGGACCGGTTCAACCATGCTGGTTAAGCTGCCCCTTGGGGACTATGGAGTAAGCCGGACTTCTTGCATATTTTATCCATCTATATTACTAATGTCACTAAATTTGTTTCGAAAGTCTACAACATATTCATCATAAGCAATAAACTTGGGGCTGGCATAGAAAGATAAATGAATACAGAGAAAGGTTTGTATCTCAAATTTTGGTGCATCTGCTTCACCATGTCAATCTCGAGGTTACGACTGCTATGCACTTGGCTCATGTAGCCAGAAAAGACTTCTCTAATACTCATGTGAGTATAGTCCGCGACGTAAAGCTTGACCCGGCGGTGTTCCAGAAGCTCCTCCTTGGCGGAGCACTTGGCCAGCGCAGTTGGCTTTCCCGGCTCAGCAAAGCCGGTTCTGGTGATCTTAACATCAGTGTCTTGAGGATCATCCGTCCTGACCAGGCTAGGGGCTTCTGGGTTTTCTAAGCCATCAACGGCTCGCTCAGCAAGCAGGTCAGCAATTGGAGTTGGTACATCTTGAGCCGGTTCAGGTGGCGGCTCATGAGTTGACGGTTCAGGCGCGACTGTTCCAAGTACTGGCTCGGTCACGACCGTGTCTTCAGCCGGCTTGTTCTTCTTGACCCTTTTGCTGGGCTTGGCTTGTCCACTGCGTAAAATCAAAAGGTTAGTGCAAATGCAACGAGTTAAAATAAATACAGGATAAACAAGTTATCATTACCTTGGTGCGGTCTTGAAAGCCGGCATATTGGACTGCATTGAGTCGCCAGAGGAAGGGGAAGTTTCCTGATAATCCGAGTCAAAAGAATTGAGTGGCTGGCGAGTGAGACCCGCCAAAGGATAAAAGAGATTTAAATCAGAGGTGACCTTGTTCCGGTGCTTCTTTGGGGTGTTTGGCAAGCCGTAGGAGAGCTCCACATCCTTGTTAGTCCGGGTCTGCCTCCGGCTCTCATGAATCTGTCGCTTCAAAAGAAATTGAGGACCTTGATAAGCTAAGGGATGTGAAAATCTTACTTTCCGAGTTACTCTGCGAATTTTCTGTCTTGGCAAAGGCTCGGAGTCAGAGGAAATGATAGTTACCTCTTCAGCCTTGTTACGGCTGGCTCCTGTGTCCTCCTGCTGATAATCAGTGTCAATAAGATGATTAAAAAAGGAGCCAAGAGAATCAAGGGCTACCTCCGACTCAGAAGAATCTTCTAGCCGAAGCAAGTCAGAGGCAGTGGCTTTCTTGGCCTTCTTCTTGGCAGCCTCTTTCCTGGCGGCTTTCTTCTCCTTCTTGGCTCTCTTGGCAGCCTCATGGTCATATTTGACCTTCCAGAATTTATCACCCGCCTGTGAGAGTTAGCAGTGGTATGAGTATGGGTGAAACATCGAAAACTCAAAGTAATTTATTCATATGGGCGGCTTACCTTTGGAGCCGGGTTAGCTTTGCAGAAGGGGGCTAATCTCACCTTACCACAATCTGCTAGGCTCTCGTTCAAAAGGGACTTTGTCATATTGTTGATGACATCTTCAGGCAAGTCATCAGGGTTGTGCCACAGAGGGTCATCCCTTTCGCCTGTATAGGTGCACATCAAGCTGGGGCGGCGGCTCAATGGAATAACCCACCAGGCGAGCCAAACCCGGACCAAGTCGATGCCAGTTAACCTGTTCCCCAGAAGAGCTTTGATCTTAGCTAAAGCGGGGGCGAGTGTTTTGCGTTTGGCGGCTGTGATCTTGTCAGGAAGCGGGTGGTTGTTCCCAAGACGTACAACACGAAAATTGGGCAGAGAGTTCTCACCATTCACAGAGGTGTCTTGGCAGTAAAACCATGTCTGATTCTAGTCTTTGGGATGACTCGGCGGGTTGGCATAAGGAAAGATTATGTCCCTACGATGTTGGATCGAGACACCACCAAGTTTTAAGCTCTGGCTGCTGGCGCACTCATTCTAGCGGTTCAAGTAGAATAACTCTCCGAAGAGTAAAATATTGGGTTCTTCTCCAAGATATACTTCACTGAATACTTGGAAGTTGCAGATGTTAGACACGGAATTGGGTCTGATGTCTTGTGGGTGAAGGTCAAAGAAGTGCAACACATCTCTGAAGAATTTTGAGCCGGGTGGAGAGAAACCCCGGTTCATGTGATCCGTGAAAACGATAACCTCCACTGTTTTGGGCTAAGGAAATTCCTCCTCCGGGTTAGGAGCACGATAGGACATGACTTCCTTCTTCGGCAGATAGTCGGTCTTCACAAAATCGTCAAGTGTGTTGTCTGTGACAATGGATTTGACCCAGTTGCAGGAAGTGGGTGCTTTCGGTGCCATTGTGATGAAAGCCTAAAACAGAGTAAAAGTACCAGTTCAAATTTAAGCCGGAGAGGAAAAAATATTACGGTGCATATTCAAGATGGCGGCTTATGAAGGGGCCTAATGGTATAAGGATAATTATGTCAAGATTATTTAAGCCGCCATAGGCTTTATAAGCCGCTAAAGCTGTTTAAACCGCCATGGGTGGTCAAGGTTATCAATTGAGCATTGCCTCTTTAAAGCTGGTGATAAGAGTCGCCATGGCTAGATAGATCTAACAAGTTCAGATTTTTGCCTAAGTGTTGCATAAACAAGTTTCACAAACTACAACTACTATTTTGGATCAAATGGTTGTTCGAAAAGAAAAAATTATAGAACTAAAAACATGGTACAGAGGAGTTCATGCGTTCTAGTGAGGCTTCCTTACGAATAAAAAGGATCTACTAGTGCCTAAAATGGATGCGAAACAGCTACCGCATGAGTTCTATGCTATTGTTGGATCAAAAGAGGCCACGGTAGAAGAAACATGAAGAAACCGAGATGAACTGCATACTGTACAGAAGAACTTGTGAACCCTAGCATTGGATCTGAGATGCAGAAAGGGGAAAACATACAACGATAGATCTGTTGCGGAGGGGCGCCGCCGTTCTCTAGTCGGATCCAGGTCGATGCAGCGGCCAAGGTTGACGGAGATGAGGTGCGCTGCGGCGGCGGCGGAGCTCAAGCGACAGTTGGGGGCGAGAGGAAGAAGACGAAGAAAGGGAAGAATGAAGAAAGACCTAGTCGGGTATATTTATAAGGAAGGACCACTAAAAAAGCATGAAAAACGAGGAGGCCAAAAACATAAGTTATCCAACTACAAGGACGCCTCGATTTTCGGGATGGTCATCAAGATAATGATCCGTTGGGATACATTGAATAAAACATGCATTTATGGCAGGTGACGTCTTGGCGGGTTACCACAAATCCAGAGGATGACGTCATGGCGGGTTACGAAAATTTCATAAGTAAAGGGCAGAAGATTTTTTCTTAAGTGTTGAAGATTGACATGAACCAGTCCAAATCAATCTGGGGCCTAATGTTGGGGATATAACTATTGGTATGACCCGCTCAGGAGGGGCCGGGTCATACCTACAAGTATTCTTGAAGCCCAAAGACCAAGGTGGAAGATGGCGGCTCAGTTATGGGCCCAAAGCCCAGAGGCGACTTAAGGCGCGTAGTAATAAACCGCCATATGTACGTGACTTGTATCATAAGGCAAGAATAGTTAAGAGACCGAGCCGGACACTTTTTATGAGCCGGCCGGGACTCTGTGAGCCGCTGGGCATCGAGCTCTGTATATAAAGGGACGGCCCGGCGGCGGTTCAGGGCAAGTAACACCAGATCAAGAGCTAGGTCAAGCGATTCCGCTCCCTAGTTATCGAGTCATAAGCAATCCCACTCAAAACTGGATCGTAGGCTTTTACCTTCACCGTAAGGGGCCGAACCAGTATAAACCTCGTGTCCTTTGTCCCGATTAACCCCTTCAAGCTTCCTAGTTGTGATGGCTCCACGACTAAGTCCTTTCACTAGGACATCTGACATGACAATTCGATGACAGATAGGAAAAACACCGGAATATGATAGGAATGCACATGGTGAACAGAGCATTTGTAAACACAAGATTTCTGTCAACTTGGGTGTTTGGTTCACGGGAATTGGAAGAGGAGAGGAATGCAAAGAAACATGGCCAAAATAAAGTGAAACCATATGAAAGTGTGTACAGTTAGAATGTTATTCTGCCACTAATGCACTTGGTCTTGTTTTCATGCATATGATTTTGAAAAGTATGTCCAGGTGGATGGTTTGCTCCATCCCTTTCAACAAAATGCATGGATTATTGAATAGTAGAGTGCCATAGGAAAATTCCCTATTGCTATGTTTTTCCATTGAACCAAAATAGCCTTAATGGATCGACATGAATGTAGAGTAATAAGTGATGCAACAAGTGTACAACCTCTTTGGCGTAGCCGTGTCGACCTCAGCATCATTGGGTTGGTCGCTGAAGAAGTTGAGGCAGAGGTGGCTATCGGAGGTGTGGAGAAAGATCTGAGGAATCTGTAGACGGTGTCCAGGGCACTGCTCTGTTGTGATGGATCGTTCTGTTGTTGGAGCAGCTTTGGTGAGCTGGAAGACGTCAAGGCTGAAGCAACACAAGACATACATTGTTATTCTCAAGTGGGATTCTAATAGCATCTCCAATAGATGATGTAAAATAGATGTAAAATTTACATCACCAAAAACCACCTAACTACAACAGATGAGGTAAAAACCGTTGACTTTGAACTTAACTATCGAAACTGAAATTTAATGTGGAATCTGAATGTTACTGTTGAAACTGAGCGCAATGGTAGCAAAGAGGCACTTGACTTGTATATTTAGGGAGGGCCTGTAGTTCATCTTCAACCTGCACCCCCCTGAGCCGCTAGCCACCACCGGCCGAACCACCGGCCCTAGTGCCGCCTCGCCGCCACGAAACAACTCCCCACCGCCGGTCCGCCACTGCCCCGGCTAGCCCTCTAGGCCCCCCACCCCACCCTGAACCCTAAGATAGATAGTGGGGTACCTCTCCGGCGAACCCCCCCTCCCCGCTGCGGGTGGTTCTTCCTTAACTCCGACGAGGCCCCACCCCCTAAAAGTCGACTGACCCAAAAGTCGATTCAGTCGACTAAAGTGTAGCTAAATCAGAGCAGAGCAGCAGCACAAGCGAGGGGGAAAGAAGCAGCAGCGCGAGCGAGCGAGCGAGAGTCGGAACAGCAGCAGCTGGGTGAGCGAGCGAGCGAGAGCCGAAGCAGCAGCAATAGCGTGAGCGAGCGAGAGCCGGAGCAGCAGCAGCAGATCCGGTTGGTAAGGACGCCGCCACCAAAGGGGCCTCGCACTAGGGGAGAGCCGCCGTGGAGATGTCGCCCGTGATGCCGGCTTCAAGGTAGCCGCTCCATGGGGGTGCGGGATGGTGCACCGTCAGCGTCGGGAGGTCAAGTTAAGGAGAAGGTGCGATGCGATGAGTGTACAACCTCTTTGGTGGTGCCGAGTAGGCCTCGGCTTCGTCTGAGGAGTCGATGAGGATGCTGCGGTTCCGGTGGAGTAGGTTAAGGCGGTGCTGTGGGGATGGAGCAGCCGCGATAGACGAGGCGATCGTCGGAGGAGCTCCTTGGAGGTGGAGGATGGGGCGGCTGAACCGGGGGGACAACGAGATGGATGACGGATCCTCATCTGGGGAGGTGGATGAGGGATGTCGAGCTGTTGTGTTGGACGAGTCGTCAAGGAAGAGGCTCCGGCTGGGCAGCGATGAGGTGGCAGACGGAGGTGGGTGGGGTTTCGTGGCTAGAGCGGAGAGGTTATGGTGGCCTGGGATTTCAAATGGCGAAAAGGAGGCGATGGGAGGGGGTGAACCATGACTTAGGGACGCGCTTGTCCAAAATATAGGGTGTGTTACGAAAGTACCCCCACCGATTTGAACTAGCAACCCTTTCGGCTCAGGGTTAGAAGGGGGATTTCACGTGTAGGGATTTGGCAGTTGGAGGGAGTTTTCGCGCGCGTTGTAATTTCGGGATAGCAAGGCGCGGGTTGTGAAGGCGCCAGTTCTGGGAGCACAATATCTGAATTTTCGGGATATAACAAGGCGCGGCTTGAATTTTAGGGACAAGCCTAACGTGTAATATTGTACTTGTACGTACCAAATCAATTCGCACTTCCCTCAACCAAAAAAACGAAAAAATAAAACTATTCACACCACACAAAGAGAGAGTCTTGTCCTGTTTTACTATACACAATGAATCCATGTCATGTCCAATTAAATTTTTTTTTGCTGGTTGTATAATGCATGTAACCTACTCATACCAGCATTTTAGTGCATTCCAAATGTCTATACTACTGCTGCAGTTCGAACTGAATTTGAATTCGTTTATCTATTTCAATAAGAATCTACAATCATGATTGTTGCCAACTTCAACCATCATTCGTGTATTACCTTAATAACACCGCATGATTACTATAGAGATAGATATGAACTATGTGTACTATATGAACTCAAATTCTATTTTTTGAATACACTTGATGTTGATTCCAAATAATAGTACATTTGATGTACTAAATATATATTCATAATCTAAACCATGTTCCATACATACACCGTGTTTATCATACAAAGTATAGTCCCCCGCCCCCTACATTATGACAAGTATTTGGCCCTGAGCTGCAAACGCCACACATTAGCCCAAATTATAATCAATGTTCTATATATTATATGTAGTACTAGCAAGATGCCCATGCGTTCCACGGAATATTAACATGATCAAGGGGAGTCCTTATTTGCAAATATGGAGAGGGGTGTGGGTATCTTTTTTCAAAATTTCCATAGTTTCCTTCCTATCCGTCAGATATAAATCGGACGGCCTATATTGCAGGACGACAGGCACACCATCATCAACAACTCTATTTTTTTATAAGAGTAGAGATAAAATATATTATATGTAGTATAACATGTTCATAACCACACCATGTGTATCACCGTTATATATATTCACACATGCGTTAGTTTAAAACACTATGATAAATTCTTCAAATATCCGAATTCGCTTTTTATAATGAATTATGATCTCTATTCATCTTTTACACCCACACAATCCTCTTATCTTGGTAGCTAGCGCCAACTTCCTCTCGTGCATGCACATGCCCGCATCCCTCTCACCCCCTCAACATTCTCTAGCTCCATCGCGCAAATTCGTCTTTCCACTTTAGGTCGTTCACCCACGGTGTGTGTAGGCCCCCTAGCTCCTTCTTTACGGCACACATCGATCGATATGCCTCTCTAGCCAGGTGTGCCTAACACAAACACAATCTTCCCCTCTTCTCTTATCACGGTCCATGCCTCACTCCCACCACTCTTTTCATCAATCTCATACTCGCACACTCCTTCCCCCTCGATATTGTATGCCTCTCGCACCACCTCCTAGATGCATCCCTCTCTCTCTATCCTTCTCCCCATGCCTTATTTGCTTCTAACACATACATGCATGTATACCGACCGATCTCCCAACATATACCTAGGTCGACTTAACTATTTCCCCCCCACCCATCAATCGACATACCTCACAAGTTATGTCTCTCCTTTCTCTGACAAAGGACGATTGATCTTACTATGTAGTTACGTCTGCTTACCATAGCCATATTGTCCCCCCTCATCATTATGGCATGCCTCCTGACCCGTCTCTCACATGCACATGCACAGACAGGCAACCATCCCCTCTCTTGTTGATATTGCAGGCGTGCCCTCCGTTTGTCTAGCAAGCCTCTCCCACCATTTGTTAGAAGCAACTCCACTACCACCCCCTCCAACACTCTAGCTCTGTCTCTCTCCCAACCTTATTCCTCTCCTACACATATGCATGGATGCCGATCAATCTCCCTTAATACATGAGGTAGGCCTCTCTCCTCCTCTACACATACACCAGCCATTGTACCTCTATAGTTAATTAGGTCTCCCCCCACCACACACCTATAGTCCAGTGCCGTAGGTAGGTATCCATGCCACAGAGACAAACTGCACCTGTCTCTCTCACGTTCCAGTAGGCCAGCCACTCTATATCTTTGACGTGGGTGTCGGTGTCAAAACCGGCGGATCTCGGGTAGGGGGTCCCGATCTGTGCATCTAAGGTCGATGGTAACAGGAGGCAAGGGACACAATGTTTACCCAGGTTCGGGCCCTCTTGACGGAGGTAAAACCCTACTTCCTGCTTGATTGATATTGATGATATGAGTGTTACAAGAGTTGATCTACCACGAGATCGTAGAGGCTAAACCCTAGGAGCTAGCCTATGATGATTATGATTCTGTCTCTAAGGACTAAACCCTCCGGTTTATATAGACACCGGAGAGAGCTAGGGTTTACATGGAGTCGGTTACAAAGAAGGAAATATAATATCCGGATCGCCAAGCTTGTCTTCCACACAAAGGAGAGTCCCATCCGGACACGGGATGAAGTCTTGAGTCTTGTATCTTTGCGGTCCAACAGTCCGGACAAAGTATATAGTCCGGCTGTCCAGATACCCCCTAATCCAGGACTCCCTCAGTAGCCCCTGAACCAGGCTTCAATGACGATGAGTCTGGCGTGCAGTTTGTCTTCGGCATTGCAAGGAGGGTTCCATCTCCGAATACTCCATAGTAATTATCGAACACTTAGATCGTGTTTGGATCTGCAAGATGATCTTCACATACCACCGTAGAGAGCATTGTACTTCATAAATCTGATCTTCTGGCAATTTTTGCCTGGCGTGCTCCTGCATCGTGGCCCGGCCCAACACGAACCGGTTTTTACTTGGCCTCCCCCGATACGCGTTGCGAGGCGGTTTTACTGGCACGCCTTGCCAAAGCAGAGATCATGCTCCCCTCAGTACAGGATTTTCCATTAATATAGGCGCACACGTCCCCACGACGTCTGTTGGTATGACTCTGTGTTTTTAGGTAAGTCCCGAGCGGTTATGCTGAGGACGCTTGATATTCACTCCCTATATAAAGGGGCCGAGGCCTATCCCTCTTTTACACCACTCTTGCACCTTTTCAAATCTCGAGTTCTAACACCCGAAGCCCAAGCTCAAGCACCTCAGATCCTTAATCCATGTCCGGATCCGACCTTCAAGGCCGGTGGTTGGCCTCCTCGGTCACAGAGGAGGATATTGCGAATCTTAGGGAGGTCGGATATTTGACCGCCGACATCAAGCACAGGCTTTCTGCTCCAGGGCAGGTCATCCCTACTCCTGATCCCAACGAGAGCGTCGTATTTGTTTCCCACTTCCTCCGTGGCTTGGGCTTCACCCTTGATCCCTTTGTGAGAGGGCTCATGTTCTATCACGGGTTAGATTTTCACGATCTAGCTCCGGACGCTATCCTCCATATCTCATCGTTCATCGTTGTGTGCGAAGCTTTTCTCCACGTCACTCCACACTTCGGCTTATGGCTCAAGACCTTCAATGTGAAGCCGAAGATGATTGAGGGGCGACACACGGAGTGCAGAGGTGCTGTAATAAGCAGGAATGCCGACGCCCCATGGCCAAGGGGCTCCTTCCCAGAGGTGTCCGATCTATGGCAGCGGAGGTGGTTTTACGTCACGTCTCCCAGAGGCACAAAGTGGGTGGCTGCCCCCGACTTCTGTCCGGACCCTCCTTCTCAACTGGCGTCATGGACCAATGTAGGACGGGATTGGGGATCTGCTAGTGATGTACCAATACTGCAGGGCCGTATTCGGGAGCTTCTTGAGAGGGATATTATCCTTGTCAGCATAATTCAGGTAATGCTAATCCGACGGATGTTGCCGTGCAAACGCCGGCCTCTCCAAATGTGGGAGTTCAATCTGGAAGGTCCACGGACTATTCTGCACTTCTTCGGCCTGACGCTTGAAGGGATGTGTAAATTATTCTTTGGACCACAAGTAAAGTGTCCGGATACCATCGAGGATGCGGGCATGAGCTGCAATCGCCCAGATACCCAAGTAAGTAACCCACAAACCGAACACTTCGTCTATTTTTGTCATACTCATTATTCTGAAAATCCTCCGTGGCCAGGAATTGCTCAGCAAGGCGGAGAGAATCAGGTGTCCGGTGCCACTTCCCGAAGGCTTGCCAAGTCCCACCATAGCCAAGATGCTTGGCCGTGTGCTAAGCAAAATGCCCTTAGGGAAAGACGAAGGGAAGAACATGGAGGCAGAACTTCACACATTGCGCATCCAAACCGGGGGAATTGCTACCTCCCCAAAGGAGGATAGCCGGGAAGGGGAATCTAAGGCCTCCTCCCCTTGCGGGAAGAAGAGGGCCGTCTCCGAAGACTTGGAGACGGAGGTGCCCAAACAGGGGAAGAAAGCTTCACCAGGGGGTGCTACCACTTGAGCACTGCATTGGATTTCCCCGAAGAGGAGAGGATGATGCAGCAAAATAGCGTAAGTATTTCCCTCAGTTTTTGAGAACCAAGGTATCAATCCAGTAGGAGACCACGCACAAGTCCCTCGTACCTACACAAAACAATAGCTACTCGCAACCAACGCGATTAGGGGTTGTCAATCCCTTCACAGTCACTTACGAGAGTGAGATCTGATAGAGATGATAAATAATATTTTTGGTATTTTTGATAGATAGATGCAAAGTAAAAAGTAAAAGGCAAAGTAAAAACAAAGCAAGTAAATAAAGTGATAGAGATTGATATGATGAGAATAGACCCGGGGGCCATAGGTTTCACTAGTGGCTTCTCTCAAGAGCATAGATATTCTACGGTGGGTGAACAAATTACTCTTGAGCAATTGACAGAATTGAGCATAGTTATGAGCATATCTAGGCAATGATCATGTATATAGGCATCACGTCCAAGACAAGTAGATCGAAATGATTCTGCATCTACTACTATTACTCCACTCATCAACCGCTATCCAGCATGCATCTAGAGTATTAAGTTAAAAACAGAGTAACGCCTTAAGCAAGATGACATGATGTAGAGGGATAAATTCATGCAACATGATAAAAACCCCATCTTGTTATCCTCGATGACAACAATACAATACGTGCCTTGCAACCCTTTCTGTCACTGGGTAAGGACACCGCAAGATTGAACCCAAAGCTAAGCACTTCTCCCATTGCAAGAACTACCAATCTAGTTGGCCAAACCAAAAAGGATAATTCGAAGAGACTTGCAAAGATAACTCAATCATACATAAAAGAATTAAGAGAAGAATCAAATATTTTCCATAGATAATACTGGATCATAAACCCATGATTCATCGGTCTCAACAAACACACCGCAAAAAGAATATTACATCGAATAGATCTCCACAAGAGAGGGGGAGAACATTGTATTGAGATCCAAAAAGAGAGAAGAAGCCATCTAGCTACTAGCTATGGACCCGAAGGTCTGAAGTAAACTACTCACACTTCAT
Source organism: Triticum aestivum (assembly GCF_018294505.1). Classification (NCBI taxonomy): domain Eukaryota; kingdom Viridiplantae; phylum Streptophyta; class Magnoliopsida; order Poales; family Poaceae; genus Triticum; species Triticum aestivum. The sequence continues at coordinate 165,180,046 of NC_057795.1, forward strand.
CGGAGGGGCCATGGTGTTGATGTAGAAGCCCTCTGTGGTGGATGCCCCCTCCGGCAGAGCTCCAAAACAGAACCCAAGATGGGATCTCGTGGAGACAGAAGGTTGCGGCAGTGGAATTAGGTTTTTGGCTCCTGTTCTGATCGTTCGGGGATACGTAGGTATAAATAGGAGGAAGGAGTACGTCGGTGGAGCAGCAGGGGGCCCACGAGGTAGGGGGCGCACCCAGGGGCGACCCTCCACCCTCGTGACCGCCTCTGGCACTTCTTGGAGTAGGGTCCTAGTTTCCTGGATCACGTTCGGTGAGGAAATCACGTTCCCGAAGGTTTTATTCCGTTTGGACTCTATTTGATATTCCGTTTCTTCGAAACACTGAAATAGGCAAAAAAACAGCAATTCTGGGCTGGGCCTCCGGTTAATAGGTTAGTCCCAAAAATAATATAAAAGTGGAAAATAAAGCCCAATATAGTCCAAAACACTAGATAAAGTAGCATGGAGCAATCAAAAATTATAGATACGTTGGAGACGTATCAGGGATCCCCAAGCTTAATTCCTGCTCGTCCTCGAGTAGGTAAATGCTAAAAAAAAGAATTTTTGATGAGGAGTGATGCTTTGGCATAATTTCAATGTAAAACTTCTTAATTGTGATATGAATATCATATCCAAAAGATTCAAAATAAAAGTTCATATTGACACAAAAATAATTATACTTCAAGCATACTAATCAAAGCAATCATGTCTTCTCAAAATAACATGGCAAAAGAAAGTTCATCCCTACAAAATCATATAGTTAGGCTATGCTTCATTTTCGTCACACAAAGATGTTCCCAACTTCTATACCCCCGATGACAAGCCAAGCAGTTGTTTCATACTTAAATAATCTCAAACTTTTTCAACCTTCACGCAATACATGAGCGTGAGCCATGGATACAACACTATGGGTGGAATAGAATATGATGATGGGGATTGTGTGGAGAAGACAAAAAAAGGAGAAAGTCTCACATTGATGAGGCTAATCAACGGGCTATGGAGATGCCCATCAATTGGTGTCAACATGAGGAGTAGGGATTGCCATGCAACGGATGCACTAGAGCTATGAATGCTCAACAAAAGAAAACTAGTGGGTGTGCATCCAACTCGCTTGCTCATGAAGACCTAGGGCATTTGAGGAAGCCCATCGTAGGAATATACAAGCCAAGTTCTATAATGAAAAATTCCCACTAGTATAAAAAGACAACTCATGAGACTCACTACATGAAGAACAAGGTGCTACTTTGAAGCACAATATATGAGACTCACTACATGAAGAACAAGGTGCTACTTTGAAGCACAAGTGTGGAAAAAGAGATAGTAGCATTGCCCTTTTTTTTGGGCCTTTCATTTTTTTTGGCCTTTCTATTTTTTTATTTGGGCAATGCTCTAATAATGATGATCATCACATTTCTATTGATTACAACATAAGGATTACAACTCGAAACTTAGAACAAGATATGACTCTATATGAATGCCTCCGGCGATGTACCGGGATGGTGCAATGAATCAAGAGTGACATGTATGAAAAATAGTGCATGGTGGCCTTGCCACAAATATGATGTCAACTACATGATCATGCAATGGCAATATGACAAAAGTAATGTATGTCATGATGATGATGGTGGAAGTTGCATGGCAATATATCTCGGAATGGCTATGGAAATGCCATGATAGGTAGGTATGGTGGCTGTTTTGAGGAAGATATAAGGAGGTTTATGTGTGATAGAGCGTATCGTATCACGGGGTTTGGATGCACCAACGAAATTTGCGCCAACTCTCAAGGTGAGAAAGGGTAATGCACGGTACCGAAGAGGCTAGCAAAGGTGGAAAGGTGAGAGTGCGTATAATCCATGGACTCAACATTAATTAAAAGAGCTCATATACTTATTGCAAAAATTTAGAAGTCATCAAAAATCAAGTACTATGCGCATGCTCCTAGGGGGATAGATTGGTAGGAAAAGACCATCGCTCGTCCCCGACCGCCACTCATAAGGGTGCACAAGCCAGGTACACTTAATGTTTCAAATTTGTTACACAACTTTAACCATACGTGCATGCTACGGGACTTGCAAACTTCAACACAAGTATTTCTCAAATTCATAATCACCCAACTAGCACGACTTTGATATTATCACCTCCATATCTCAAAATAATTATCAAGCATCAAACTTATCTTAGTATTCAATTCACTCAAAAGAAAGTTTCACATATCTTGAATACCAAGTATATTATCATTAAGCAAATTACCATGCTATTAACGACTCTCAAAATAATCTAAGTGAAGCATGAGAGATCAATAGTTTCTTTAAAACAAATCCACCACCGTGCTCTACAAGATATAAGTGAAGAACTAGAGCAAAAATTATCAAGCTCAAAAGATATAAGTGAAGCACATAGAGCAAAAACTATCAAGCTCAAAAGATATAAGTGAAGCACATAGAGTATTCTAACAAATTCCAATTCATGTATGGCTCTCTCAAAAGGTGCGTACAGCAAGGATGATTGTGGTAGACTAACAAGCAAAGACACAAATAATACAAGACGCACCAAGCAAAACACATATCATGTGGTGAATAAAAATATAGCTCCAAGTAAATTACCGATGGAAGTGGACGAAAGAGGGGATGCCTTCCGGGGCATCCCCAAGATTTGACATTTTGGTGTCCTTGGATTATCTTGGGGGTGCCATGGGAATCCCCAAGCTTAGGCTCTTGCCACTCCTTGTTCCATAATCCATCAAAAGAATTCACCCAAAACTTGAAAACTTCACAACACAAAACTCAACAGAAATCTTGTGAGCTCTGTTAGAGAAAGAAAAAAAAGAACTACTTAAGATACTGTAATGAACTCATTCTTTATTTATTTTGTTGTTAAACCTACTGTATTCCAACTTCTCTATGGATTATAAACTATTTTACTAGCCATAGATTCATCAAAATAAGCAATCAACACACGTAAAACAGAATCTGTCAAAAACAGAACAGTCTGTAGCAATCTGTAACTAACACAAACTTCTGGAACTCTACAAATTCTACCAAAATAGGAAGTCCTGGACAATTTGTTTATTGAATATAAGCAAAAATAATCAACGCAAAATCACGTTTCTGTGATTTAAAATAACTATATTCGTGCGCGCAAAGTTTCTGTTTTTCAGCAGAATCAAATCAACTATCATCGTAGGTTATCCTATAGGTTCTACTTGGCACAAACACTAATTAAAAGATAAAACCACATCCAAACAGAAGCTATATGGATTATTTATTCCTAAATAGAAGAAAAAACAAAAAACACAAAATAAAATTGGGTTGCCTCCCAACAAGCGCTATCGTTTAACGCCACTAGCTAGGCATAAAAGCAAGGATAGATCTAGGTATTGCCATCTTTGGTAGGCAATTCTTCAATGAGGCATCTACCTCCTTTAGAATTTTCTTTCTTCCTAGTAATTGTCAAATTTTCAGGCAAAAGATCGAAAAATTCATCTATAGCAAATGGTTCCTTAATGATGGTAAAAAGATTGGGATGAACACTTATAGATTTAAGATCCGCAGTTTCCTTACTAGATGATTCGCCCTTATTCTTAGGAACATAAATAAGCTTAGTATTTTTAGTAGAAGAACTTGGAGTGTTTGAACGGAAGAAAAAGCAGTTCCCAAGTTTGTAATGATACCCTCAAGTTTATCGATTCTTGTGGAATCTAGATTTATTTTCTCATTAACTATGGGTTCTTTTTCTTTAATATTTTTCAAAGTCATTCCTACCTTAGATCCATATTGGGTAATTTGGTTGTGGATCTTTTTATCAAGATTTTCAATTGATTCAATGGTAGCAACTTTATTTTCAATAGTTTCAAGCCTTTGCATAACATGCTCCAAAGTTAATGTAGTTCTATTAATCAAAAGGGGTGGTGAGCCAAATATATCTATTAAAGCATTATAAGAATCACAAGTATGGCTACCCAAAAAATTCCCTCCGGTAATGGTATCAAGGATATATCTATACCAAGGATTAGCACCTACGTAAAAATTGCGAAGAAGAACTGAAGTAGATTGCTTCCTGGTAGATCTATTTTGAGCATTGCAAATTCTATACCAAGCATCTTTTAGATTTTCTCCCTCCCTTTGCTGAAAATTTAGAACTTCATTCTCGGGAGATAACAGAGAAGATATGAGACTAGTCATGATGACAAGCAAGCAAACTAGCACACGAGCAAACAGAAAGGCAACGGGAAAAAGGCAAACGGGAAAGAGAGGAGGAGATTGGGAAAGAGAGGGAAAATAAAACGGCAAGGGTGAAGTGGGGGAGAGGAAAACGAGAGGAAAATGGCAAATAATGTAATGCGAGAGATAGGGATTGCGATGGGTACTTGGTATGGTTGACTTGCTTGCGTGAGGCTCCCCGGCAACAGCGCCAGAAATTCTTCTTGCTACCTCTTGGGCACTGCGTTGGATTTCCCCGAAGAGGAGAGGATGATGCAGCAAAGTAGCGTAAGTATTTCCCTCAGTTTTTGAGAACCAAGGTATCAATCCAGTAGGAGACCACGCACAAGTCCCTCGTACCTACACAAAACGAAAGCTACTTGCAACCAACGCGATTAGGGGTTGTCAATCCCTTCACGGTCACTTATGAGAGTGAGATCTGATAGAGATGATAAATAATATTTTTGGTATTTTTGATAGATAGATGCAAAGTAAAAAGTAAAAGGCAAAGTAAAAACAAAGCAAGTAAATAAAGTGATAGAGATTGATATGATGAGAATAGACCCGGGGGCCATAGGTTTCACTAGTGGCTTCTCTCAAGAGCATAGATATTCTATGGTGGGTGAACAAATTACTGTTGAGCAATTGACAGAATTGAGCATAGTTATGAGCATATCTAGGCAATGATCATGTATATAGGCATCACGTCCAAGATAAGTAGATTGAAATGATTCTGCATCTACTACTATTACTCCACTCATCGACCGCTATCCAACATACATCTAGAGTATTAAGTTAAAAACAAAGTAACGCCTTAAGCAAGATGACATGATGTAGAGGGATAAATTCATGCAATATGATAAAAACCCCATCTTGTTATCCTCGATGGCAACAATACAATACGTGCCTTGCAACCCTTTCTGTCACTGGGTAAGGACACCGCAAGATTGAACCCAAAGATAAGCACTTCTCCCATTGCAAGAACTACCAATCTAGTTGGCCAAACCAAAAAGGATTATTCCAAGAGATTTGAAAAGATAACTCAATCATACATAAAAGAATTCAGAGAAGAATCAAATATTTTCCATAGATAATACTGGATCATAAACCCACAATTCATCGGTCTCAACAAACACACCACAAAAAGAAGATTACATCGAATAGATCTCCACAAGAGAGGGGGATAACATTGTATTGAGATCCAAAAAGAGAGAAGAAGCCATCTAGCTACTAGCTATGGACCCGAAGGTCTGAAGTAAACTACTCACACTTCATCGGAGGGGCTATGGTGTTGATGTAGAAGCCCTCCATGGTGGATGCCCCCTCCGGCGGAGCTCCGAAACAGGCCCCAAGATGGGATCTCGTGGATACAGAAGGTTGCGGCGGTGGAATTAGGTTTTTGGCTCCTGTTCTGATCGTTCGGGGATACGTAGGTATATATAGGAGGAAGGAGTACGTCGGTGGAGCAGCAGGAGGCCCACGAGGTAGGGGGGCGCGCCTAGGGGGGGCGCCCTCCACCCTCGTGACCGCCTCTGGCACTTCTTGGAGTAGGGTCCAAGTCTCCTGGATCACGCTCGGTGAGGAAATCACGTTCCCGAAGGTTTTATTCCGTTTGGACTCCGTTTGATATTCCGTTTCTTCGAAACACTGAAATAGGCAAAAAAACAGCAATTCTGGGCTGGGCCTCCGGTTAATAGGTTAGTCCCAAAAATAATATAAAAGTGGAAAATAAAGGCCAATATAGTCCAAAACAGTAGATAAAGTAGCATGGAGCAATCAAAATTTATAGATACGTTGGAGACGTATTAGGGGCCCTGCCCCGAGGCGTCCTCCACCGTGTGTCATTGCCCGCCAACGGGCCAGCCCTCAGCCGAGCTGTTGTAAGTTAATCGTAAATACGAGGGTAATGCTTTCTCGAAGAACAATAACCAAGATCCATTGCTTTAAAGTCCGGTAGCAGCTCTTCTCGACAGAGTTCGTCTTCGGGGATCTCCTTCCGGAGATGATGGAGAGTGAGACCCCACCCAACCTCTCCGCCTGATGAGTGCGGGCGACCCCGAGCTGTCGTCACGGAGGAGTCCAGATCCGCCGAAGCCAGAAGACTAATCCTTTGGCCGCCCTGAGCCCGGAGCCGTTCGGCTCCCACGGGGGGCGATGAGAGGGTCCGCACAGATTCGGACGTCCGCGCCGGACACACTGACGGGCCTTCTGGAGCGAGCTGCTCTCTCGGAGGAGCCACCGTTCATTAATGAGCACGGTTGCTCGAGAAGATTTCATCCGCCACAAGCGGTTTGAATGAAGCCTTTACGAGCCTACTCAAAGGCTTTGAGGTATGTAATGAAAATTACATAATTTTTTGGCTGTGACGCACGCGCTAGGTGTGCTCTGTATGTATAGTAGCCCCTGAGACTCTGGTTGCCAACCCTCGGCGGCAGACGACGGATCACATTGTTAAGTAACGATTGTGCTGTAATTATGTGCAGGTGTCTAAGGATCCGGCAGCCGACCGGTCCGTTGAAGTTGCCGAACTAAGGAGGCAAATTGGGGTTATTGATGCCGATATCACATTGGTGAACGAGTGGCTTAACGAGTCACAAGGTATGTGCTCTGCTATCCTTTATTATTTTTTATAGGAAAAATTTGAGAGGAGCATAATATTAGTGTGATATGCTTGGACTGCAGACGGTGCTGCTGTCGTGGAAGCCCTGAGGGCAGAACTTACCCTAGCCAAGGAACATGGCCGGACTAGCAATGCGGCTGCTGTAAAGGCGGCCGAAGAGTTGAGAGCCGAACAGGCTGTTCATCGCCGAAGCAAAGAGAAAATAGCTGAAATGGATGTGGAGCTAAAAACCGCCGCCAGCCTTTATGAGCTTCTTGAAAAAGAAAATCATGCGAATAAGGCTGACCTAAAGAAGGCCCTTGATGCAGCCAAGGAGATGCATTCCGACCGATGCACGGGAGGAGCTTCGACAGGCCGGAGAAATCGCGACTGGAAACCCTTATCTGTTGCGGATGAAGTTTTTAGATGTGAAGTACGCTCCTCTGGATCGATGCTGGAGTCCTGCAGACGCCTATGCAGATTTGTCGAAGAGTACGGCTGATGCAGCCAAGTTTTTTGAGGATAAAAAAGATGATGAAGTGGAAAAGCTGTTCTGGTCGCAGTTCAGCGCTCCAACGCGCAAATTGCCTTTGAGTGAGAAGATGGCTGCTGTGGCCGAGCTCCACAGGCTGTCCGGTCTTGCAATGCGGTCTGTAATAGACCATCTATGGCCGAAGGGGCCGAAGCCAGACAGTTATTTTGGTTTAGTGCAACAATTCCTTGGTGCCGTATCACGGATCGATGCCATGAAGAGGTCGGCGTGCATAGAGGGTGCTCGGATGGCTCTTGCCCGTGTTAAAGCATACTGAACAGATATGGAGGCCACCGTCGTTGCGACCCAGAATCCGGCAGGGGGCCAGGATCCAGCCGAGCACATCTTGGAGCAGGTAGCAGCAGGTGCTCGCTTAATAGAGGCTCAGTGCTCGAAGAATGTAAAGTTCGAGTGACAAATCGTGTCATTGTAAAAACAATGTTATTTTGATTATGAGGCTATATTTATACTTTTTGCCCGAAAGTATTATTGTGCCTGCTGTGCGGCCATTTTTATGTATATGTGTAATCTAAAAGTTAGTAGTCGTTGGCTTCAGCCCCCACACATACAATGCGGGGGTGTTCGCGAAAAATATGTGTAATCACACTTGATGCAACATCTTGGTCCATTAAGGAGGTGATCGCACGTCGAACTAAGCAACCAGACTATATAACTGTAACACTTTCACTTAGCCATAGGAGTTTGACGGTGGGGCTACTATGTAGCCCCTGGTACCTTTGCATGCATCCGAATACGGACGCATGTGTACATGACCGGAAAATGGTCCTTCGTTAATGCGGCGGAATCCTAAAGATTCCGATAAGTCTTTGAGTGGTTGAACAGTCTCTCGCTATATCATGACAGTCAGTTTTTGGCTTTCTCTACTAAGGTGCTCATCTGGAATAACAAGGGCACAATCGCATCAGTTCTCCTTTGGCCGCCTTAGCCGATAAGAACGGAACATAAGGCAGCGAACCCAGGAGCCGGGCAAACCCAACATTTAACCACAGTCATGATTCGGAGCTGATGCATATAAGGCCAAACTCGTGACGTCGAACGCTCCCGAAGGTATTCAGACTTTATAACATATACTGAGCTGAGTAATGCCCTTTATTATGAACCCTGTATTCTCAGGTACGTGCATTAGTCTGTCGTGGCTAAATGCCAATAACGGCAGTATCCCCCGTGGGTGTAGTACCCGTGGGATGTGTAAGCAACAAGAGACAATAAAGAAGGTTTACACAGGGGCTTAATCTAAAGAGAAACCTTTGAGCGGGGCCCTGCTGCATGTCTGCGCCTTTGTCTCCGTTGTGCCGTGTCCTGGGAGGGTGTCGCACGAATGGTGTCTGTAAAAAACTCATGTAGAAGAGTATGACGTAAGCGTGCGAAAAGTTATCTATCACTAATGGATAGTAAAGGTGTAAGACAGTGGCCTGTTAATAAGGCCAGGCCAAAAATTGGGCTTTATTAATTATCTATAGCCCCTAGTGTCCTCTAGGGGATTACATGTGTGGCGCCTAGCTAAGGTTTATCTGGGCCGCCGGACTCGTCTAACCATGTCCGTGGTCTTAATGACCAGTCATGTTTTCAGGTATTAGAGGCCGCTTAGAGTCCGGCGGCTGGAGACGTCGCGTACTCTTCCGCGCGTAAGGAATGCTCTGTGTTTCCGTTAACGGTGATGATGCCACGTGGACCGGGCATCTTGAGTTTAAGGTAGGCGTAGTGCGGTACTGCGTTGAAGCGGGCGAAGGCCGTTCTCCCAAGCAATGCATGATAGCCGCTTTGGAAGGGGGCGATGGTGAAGAGTAGTTCTTCTCTTCTGGAGTTTCCTAGGGAACTGAATGTTACCTCCAGTACGAAGGAGCTCCTGCAGTGGGCTTTGGCGCCTCGTATCACCCCTTCCAAGGTGGTGTTATTGTGGATGATTCTGGATGGGTCTATCCCCATCCTGCGGATAGTGTCCTGGTATATTAGATTAAGACTACTGTCACCGTCCATGAGGATGTGAGTAATATGGTATCCGTTGATTATTGGGTCGACCACCAAGGCAGCCGATCCTTCGTGTCGAATACTAGTCGGGTAGTCCCTGTGATCGAAAGTGATCGGGTAAGCCGACCAGTGGTTAAGTTTGGGTGCGACGGGCTCTATAGCGTATGCATCTCTGAGCGTGCCTTCGCGCCTTCTCATGGATATGTGAGTCACGTGGATCATGTTTACTGTTTTTACCTCTGGTGGGAATTTTTTCTGTCCCCCAGTGTTCGGCTGGTGAGGCTCATCCTCATCTTCACTTGGTGTTTCCCTTCCCTTGTGTTCGGCATTTAATTTGCCGGCCTGCTTGAAGACCCAGCATTCTCTGTGAGTGTGGTTCGCAGGTTTTTCGGGGGTGCCATGAATTTGGCATAGTCTGCCCAGGACTTTATTCAGGCCAGACGGTCCTTCTTTGCCGCCTTTAAGTGGCTTCTTTTGAGGACCGGGTCGAGAGCCCCTGAATCCGGCGTTGACCGTTGTGTTGTCTGGACTTTCTTCCTTGTTTTGACGTTTGTTTTTGTTGCACTGTGGCCTCCCGTTGCCATCCCTGATTTCGGATGTACTTGGGTCGCTGGTGCTTTTATGGGCCAACCAGCTATCTTCGCCTGCGCAAAAACGGGTCATAAGGCTTGTTAAGGCTGCCATTGTCCTCGGTTTTTCTTGGCCGAGGTGTCTGGCGAGCCACTCATCCAGGATGCTGTGCTTGAAGGCCGCTAGGGCTTCGACATCCAGACAATCGACGATTTGATTCTTCTTAGTGAGGAATCTGTTCCAAAGCTTGCGGGCGGACTCTCCGGGCTGTTGAATTATGTGACTTAAATCGTCCGCATCCGGAGGCCAGACATAGGTCCCTTGAAAATTGGCCCTGAAAGCGTCCTCGAGTTCCTCCCAACTTCCGATTGAATTTTCGGGGAGGCTTTTCAACCAGTGTCAAGCTGGTCCCTTCAACTTGAGGGGAAGGTATTTGATGGCGTGGAGGTCGTCCCCACGAGCCATGTGGATATGCAGGATAAAATCCTCAATCCACACCCCGGGTCTGTCGTTCCGTCGTATGCCTCTATGTTCACAGGTTTAAAACCCTGTGGAAATTCATGGTCCAGCACCTCTTCGGTGAAGCATAGGGGGTGAGCAGCCCCTCTGTATCTGGATGTGCTGTGGCAAGCCGTCGGCTGTTGTTGTGTCCGTGCTGATTCCGAACTGGTATCCGATCGGTATGATCGTTTTGGTGACCATAGTCCTGCGCCGGGGTGTGTCCTTTAGATCCATAGATGGACCTAGCCACGCCGGCCTTTTTATCCAGGAGCTCGCATAAATCGCGTGCGGCGTCGGTAGCTACTCTATTGCGGTTACGAAGTGGTTTGTCCGGCCTCCTAGCCGTATTGTTCTTTGGTGGAACGGCCTCATCGTCGAATTCTGGCAGCAGCTTGCGTTTTGGATAGCTCTTTGTGTGGCAATCGTCGCCGTACTTTTCTTTAGTGTCTAGCACTTTATTTCATCTGCGATTGAGCGTTTTCTGTGCAGCCTTAAGCCGTTGCTTCTGCTTCTTTAGACTTCTCGCAGTGGCCATAAGCCTCCTATGGAGGTTATCTCGTTCCAAACATGTTTCCGGGATGATGAGTGCATCGTCGTCCGGACTGTGCTCTTGTCCCGGGGCGGTTTGATGAATTCGTCCCTCGGGATCATTGTGATCGGGCATCTGCTCCGAGCTGTGTTTGGCATGACCTGGCTCATCCTGCTCCATTGCTGGGTCCATATGGTTGATGTTGCCTTCAGAGTTGACTGGGGTGTCGATCTTTCTAGCATTGTTATCGCTATTTTTACTGTTGCTGGACTTGGAGCAGCGTCTGTGCCGTTGTTTTGGCTTTTTCCCGGGGGTTTTGTCCTCCGGTTTGTCGTCGTTGTCATCTTTAGGCGTATCCACCATGTAAATATCATATGACGAGGTGGCGGTCCAGCGCCCCGTTGGTTCTGAATCGTCTCCTGCGCCGATGTCCATACCGTCGGTTTCATCGGAGTCAAAGTCAAGCATGTCTGATACATCGTCGACAGTGGCTATGAAGTGGGTGGTGGGTGGGTGATGGATTTCTTCATCGCCTTCCTCCCCTTTGAGCCGGACATAGTTCGGCCAAGAGTCTCCTGACAAAGAGAGAGACCTTAATGAGTTCAGCATGTCGCCAAAGGGCAAGTACTGAAAGATATCCGCAACGGTAAACTTCATTATCGGAGCCCATCCAGATTCGGCAGGCTTGGGGGTGCGCGGACTGGGACCTACAGCCGGATACAAGTCTGGGGGTCCGGTGTCATAGGCTTCCTTGGGGGTGAAGTCTGTGCTCGGCTCTACCACCGATGGGTGTGCGGCCTCCGGGGCGAGGTCCATCCACCCATCCTTGGGCGACGCAATCTGCCCCGGATTTAGGTCCGGGATTCCTGCAGGGGCGATATCCCGAGCATTGTCCGGCAACAGGTCTAAGCCATGCTCATCGTGACTGTCCGGCGCTCCTGGCGCACGCCCGAATCCGTCGGAGATTAAGTCTCCGCGGATATCGGCCATGTAGTTCGAGTTTCCAAACCTAACCTGGTGGCCAGGGACGTAGCTGTCGATCTGCTCCAGATGGCCAAGTGAGTTGGCCCGCAGTGCGAAGCCGCCGAACACGAAAAGTCTCACCCTGGATCGTGTTGTTGTTGATCGAAGGAGCCATCAAGCCTTGCAGCGACGACACAGAGGAACTCTCAATGAAAGCACCAATGTCGGTGTTAAAACCGGCGGATCTCGGGTAGGGGGTCCCGATCTGTGCGTCTAAGGTCGATGGTAACAGGAGGCAAGGGACACAATGTTTACCCAGGTTCGGGCCCTCTTGATGGAGGTAAAACCCTACTTCCTGCTTGATTGATATTGATGATATGAGTGTTACAAGAGTTGATCTACCACGAGATCGCAGAGGCTAAACCCTAGGAGCTAGCCTATGATGATTATGATTCTGTCTCTAAGGACTAAACCCTCCGGTTTATATAGACACCGGAGAGAGCTAGGGTTTACATGGAGTCGGTTACAAAGAAGGAAATATAATATCCGGATCGCCAAGCTTGTCTTCCACGCAAATGAGAGTCCCATCCGGACACGGGATGAAGTCTTGAGTCTTGTATCTTCGCGGTCCAACAGTCCGGCCAAAGTATATAGTCCGGTTGTCCGGATACCCCCTAATCCAGGACTCGCTTAGTGGGCACACACAAATTTGATGGCACTCTTTATCGATCGCGCACGCGCACACACACACATCACCCCTCTCTTCGATTCTATGGATACCTCAAGCCGATGATACCTCCACTCTCTTCTCGTGGATCACCCCCTCTATATATATGATATATCCAGGACTCTATTTCACACACATTGCATATGTTACATTTTTTGATTGACCCCCCAAAACACTCACGAACCCACACACTATATCTCTCTATGTTTGTATCTCTCTCACACAACCCCACTTAGGTGGTGTACTTACACAAGAAGAGAATAGGTGCACGTACTCACGCTTCGTGCCCAGCCACACCCGCGCGAGTACACAGTGGAGCTCATTTCTGTACGAAATGGCAGCCCATGTGCTAATTTGAACGCGTGTAGCAGTTATTTACCTATGGAGGTCGTGTACCAAGCGTGCACGAAACAAAGTTCGACTTGATGCGTTGGCGTGTTATTTTTAAATGAAGTTATATTGCTCAATGGCACGTACACAGAATATAAAACGATTTTTATGGAGAAAAAGGTAGTCCGCTCCACTATATACAATGGAGCCTGCCTGCCTGGGTTTGTCTCTCTTCAGAGTATCTCACACAAGGCTACGGTGGCCTCTCTCTCTCTCACCGTTGGACACTGATATGGCCGCATCCCGTCCTCCGGCGAAAAGGGAGGATGTGCATCGTTTCTCCGTTCGACGGTGCCGAGGTAGCACGTCCCGATCTATGGTACATGTCATTTCTGTCTGACCAAGATCCAACACGGCAGGGCCTACGCCACCTGCTCTCTGCCGTAGTATGGGCAGATTCCGCCCACCTCCGCTCACCTAGTTACATCCCGACGACCTCCAGGTATCCCCTCCGGCCTTGCTCCACTGCCCGTCTTCCCACGTCACTGCATGTGGAAAATCTTGCATGTGGATCTTCCATAGTTCTTTGCCCAAAACTAGCTCATCCGATGTACTTTCCATATTGCAATCTCGTCCTCACACCGTTTTATACAAACACAACCGTGTTGTTATCTTCCCTTATGACAAAGAATATGCTTCTTTTTTGTCGTCGCATGTGTCATCAACTGTTATTGGCCAGTAATTGTTTCCTTTCTACCTCTTTTCTGCAAACAGGGCTATCCATTTCACCTCGTTTTTATTGTGACCTTTTGGTGAACTGCACAAATCACTTTTTTCTTAAAAGTGTTTTGTGCAGTTGCACTAAAATGTCACACGGGCAACACTCTACATTTCAGTGCGACTGCACAATGGAAGATTGGTTTTGCTCTATCCTCCTCATCCAACTCCGAGCCTAATCTTCTCCAACTAGTTAGTCTTAAGAGACACTGCAAAGGTGACCGGCTTCTATTTGTGTGTTTATTGTTTCATCGGCAGTCCTCTATTATCGTAATCACACTTAATATCTTTGGAATAGGGATGCTCAGCTCTATTTTAGTGGAACTGCACACAAAATGATCGGAATGTTGCATGCTCCAGGCAACTACTTTTCCCCAACATGCCTTGTTGATTTAGACAGACTAGGGGGACGTTGCTGCCAATGTAAGCATGGATCAATTTTAATTTAACACCTTCTCACAACTTTCTCTTCAGTTGCGATGTAAATATTAGCTCTGATCTGTTGATCATTGAGATGCATTAGCAAGGAAGTCAATTTTTATTGTTTCTGAAAGAGCATCGATGGCAAGACACACGAAACAAAAGCTGAAAGCTCAGAGCATTGTACAATTTCATGTCGCTGGAAAATTATTTGTATAGTACGTCAATTATGTAAACAAATGCTGGAAGCTTGATAGCATTGCCAGAAGCCTCTTCAGCATCCGGGTCCATGTGCCATGCACAAAATTATACTCATCTGTTCCTAAATATTTGTCTTTTTACAAATTTCAAATGGGAATATTTTAGAGTGTATATTCACTCATTTTGCTTCATATGTAGCCACTCGTTGAAATCTCTAGAAAGACAAATACTCCGAAGTATATTTAAGAACCGAGGGAGTAGTGCAGAACCGCATGGGAAACTCAGCCCGGTCGTTGTGCCGCACTAATAGTGAGTAATGAGCAGTCAAATCATAAGCCCCACCTTTCCCACTGTAAGTTGCTCAGAGGAAGCAACCATCAATACACTATTCTTTGAATCCGCTCATACTACTCCATCTGTCACTATTTATAGAGCGCGCTTCAAAAAGATCTCTCGGACCAAGGCGACTAGTGATCGGCCTGAAAATAGCATTGGTAGTTACAACACAGTGTCTATTACTAGAGGAAATAATGCGTACACACATGCATGCAGTGCTTCCACCCCAGGTACACACATGATGCACTTACTCCACTCCGTAGTACATTGAGAGAAAATTGTGGACTTGATTGCGGTTACCACACCCTAATTAATTGAGCATTAAACCAAACGCGTCTAAAGTCTCTCTCGTGGTGGAAATGCATGGAGAGAAATGCATCATAATGAAGCACGCCTTGTAAATAGTGATGGAGGGAGGAGTAGAATGAAGGTGCAAAACCAAGTACCCATATGGCCAATCGATCAACGCACCTCCTCTTGGCATATCACTTACATGTGGGACCGGAGTGTGAGCAAACTGATCTCAATTGACGGCAAAATGGCCAACCCGCCGTTCTTTGAGAGATACGAGGAGCGAGAACACACAGACGGGCTCGCACGGAGGCCAAGATATATTTGAGCATGGTTGATCGATATCATCATTACATGTTCGATGTTTGTTAATACTATACTATGGGGTTGCCATTTTACGCCCTTCTCCTGAATAAATGTGTACTTTATCAGAGATTAAAAATAAATAAGAGTACAAACGCTCCACCATGTGGTTCTAGTAGTAGTAGTACTCGTACTACTAAACCTTGCGCTTGGCTCTTCGCCTCTTCGTGAAGTCGAACAATGATGGTACTCTGCATGTTGGGTACTACGGTGTATGCCTCTGGCAATTTGACACCGAATGAATTGATGCATGTCCACCGCCTGGGCGAGGGTAGGTTGCATTAGTCAAATGGCGTAAGCGAGCTTCACTTTGTCCTGCAAGCGTCTCCTTGTTCTGCGAGTTGACGGGACACATAAAAAAGTAGTGCTAGTCCATACTCCCTCCTTTCCGGTTAATATGGCTTAATCTTTTTGCGGGTAAATGAGAGAGCTTTATTCATATATAAGCATTCTTAGGACGACTAGCCAAGAGACTGGTCACTAGGAAGCGAGGTACCCCGCAAAAAAAGAAGTAGGAAGTGAGGTGTTTCATCAAGCCAGCTCTCGGCCACATTCAAAGTGCAGCAAGCACGGTTCGCACAAAGATGCACCACAAGGTTTGCTGACCTGTATACATGCTGAATAACCAAAAAAGAGGAAATATTACCGAGCGCTCCTATTTGTAACAGGATATGAGCCAAAATTAAATGAGAGTTGTGGCGAGTGTTCCATGCAATCAACTTCCATTATCACATGTGAGAACCCTCAAAGAGAACCAAATGTGTTGAAGATTGCTTTATCACATTTTTAAAATATAATAAGAGTGCAGACGCTCCTCCATCCGGTTCCTAGTACTATAGTACATACCTCTATAGACTATAATAGTAGTACTAGTACTAGTAAACTTTGCGCTTGGCTGTTCGCTTCTTCGGGAAGTCGAACAATAATAGTACTAGTGCTAGATCATGATCGGCGCGGGTTGCTGCGCCTGTATATTTTTACTGTAAAATAATAGGCACATCTACAAATATATTGGTGAATTTTGGCTTATAGACTGAATGTGAGAGTATTATGATTAATTGCCTCATAATTTTGAAAGAATTTGTGAACATTGTGGTTGCTTGAGAAATACTCGAACCGTCGAGTGCTATATACATCTATTTGAGCGACAAGTAATTACGGACGGAGGGAATATATGAAACCAAACCATACATTTTTTAGAGAATACAACATTATTTTGGGTTGAAGAGAGTGGGAAACAAACATCCGCAACTGCCATAGAGACGCAACAATCCTAATGACTCGTACCATGCACATATATATAGTATAGTAGATTTCATAAATAGTATAAAGCCAGATAGAAGCAATTCATTTATATTGTCTTTCCGTGTATAGATGACAAGGAATCAGATTCGCAGTCATTTGAAAGGTAGATTGTTCAAAGAAAGGTGAAAGAGAATGTATCAGAAAAGTTGCACCACGATGATTCCTATGTTGGGCTGAGAGTTACAAATTGCAAGATCAGTTCCATGGCTAGAGAGCCGGGCATGCAAATTGTTAGTCTAGAACTTTCCCGAACTAATACACCTTAAGCTAAAATCCATAGTCCAAGGATTTCCCCAACAAATTGATCACACTCCAACACTTTAATTTATATAGGACCTGCAAATACGTGAGATAAAGGAAACATCATTAGTTAGGAGTCTGAAAAAATAGAATCAGGTTGGATAAAGGTCGTACAGGGAAGAAAAATGAGCAAATTAGCCCAGAAGCATAGTCGCGGAGGCTAACATAACCACGGAACAAATGTGTCATTCAACAATATCCGGGCATTAAGTGTAATGTGATAAATTATATAACCAATAAACAACTATTTATATACCCAAATTATTGTTTGAATACATAGATACCCAGTCCTGATGCAATATTATGCACTTTAAATCCTAATGGTTTATGGTCAAAAGAAATTAAATAAGGCTTGAAGATTATCATCATTTGGCTATGGCACTTTATTCCGAGATGATCTCGAATAGCAGATTCATAGATGAGGCATACATATTCTGTCCATTCCAACTCAACTTAGACTAATGAATTTTATTTTTTGTGGCTCGAACAATTTTAAAGTGTTGATAGTAATAGTGTAGGGAAGAACAAAGCCAAGAGGAGTTATCTAGTCTTACAAAGTATCCGAGCCTTACGAAAGAAGCAAATCTTCACCCAATTAGCTTAAAAAGTGTATCTGCATTGTCACCCTCCTGCAGTAATTATCTTCAGCAATTCATCAAACAAAATAGGAGAGCTAATCCAGATGCATGAATAGCTAACAGTGAAAAAATAATTAACATTTCTAATAGCTGAACAAAGTAAGCATTTCCCCACTGCAAAAGAGGGTTAGCATTGAAGCAATCTATTTTCCAAGGAAAACAATAGATTATATACTAATATGCTGAGAAAACAATGGATCTACATGTGGCTTGGGTTTAATAGCTTATCAATTGCACAAAGCATGTTAATCAACTTGCAAGAATTTTGACACAAAGGATTTTTTGTACAGAAAATATGAATACATCAGACTTAGTGCTCTACCAAGGGAGGAAGATGTAGACAAAGAAAAGAACACACAATAAATGGAACCGAACAAAATTGTAATGGGTATTTCAAATATAACCTGGGATCAAAGAATAGCATGCATTGGATTTTAATCGAGAGACGGTTTCATTCTCTAAGCATGCACACTTTCGGAACTATATAAAGCACTTTCGAAAAAGTGAATATGAAACGATAAATAATGAAATTTGGATCTCTATGGACCAAGAAAACGCTATCCAACTAGTCTTTGCCTAAAAGTAGAGCAATTGTGAACTCCTAAAACTGAAACTACATTAATCAAGGGATAACAACATTTACATGTCCAAACAAAGTGTGTCATTGATGGGGTATAGGTTGTGTAATTGTATATAATTTAAGAAAATTTACTCATCAATATGATTATTCACTTTGCTAATTGAATGACTTTATTGCTGGTGACACAATATACAATGGGTTAGAATTTAGAAATCAAGTGCTTACCTCAGATAGATTTTCTTATGCCATATATCATGCTTTGACAACTTTCTCTCAAGCATGAGCTTCTTTTCTACCACTACTTGATATGATAGGAAGCATTTTTTTAGATAAAATTCCCCACAGTAAAGATATCAACAAAAGTGACCAGTCTAATAAAAATCAATAGTCAACATAATATTTGAGTTGACAGCACGCTGACAATACTAAGCTAGGAGCTACATCAAAATTTAATTGTAGCACAAGATATATTTTGGGGCGTTGGTGCCTAGCATACGTGTTGCATGCATTGTAACTTTTCACTTGTCAGCCAAAGTGATGCATAACAGACCTTGGGGGCATTGCTATTGTGGTGGCATAAAGTCAGATTAGCCAAGTACCAACTGAAGACACCCATTGTTGGTCAATGTGTTTGTAAAAAAACTTTGCAAACTGCATTGACTCTCTGCAAAAAGATAGATAAACTCATCTCGGTTCTTCACAAGCAAAAAGATAGACACATGTAGTCTACAAACAAAATAACTGAT
This sequence comes from Triticum aestivum, assembly GCF_018294505.1. NCBI lineage: Eukaryota > Viridiplantae > Streptophyta > Magnoliopsida > Poales > Poaceae > Triticum > Triticum aestivum. The sequence goes on from NC_057795.1 coordinate 165,198,969, forward strand.
TGCTGGATAGCAATGATATTCCTAAATTCATGTGTAATCCTGTATAAAATAAGTTATGTGCCAGCATCATGGCAGGCAACGTGATTAGTGATGTCAAAGAAGAGGCTGTCTGGAGTGCTTTGCTGCCACAATCTTCTCCAAACAAGCATGCGAACATACTCACAGAATAAAAAGATCGGATGGCATGAGCCACGTCATCTTTGTAATCTGATTGCTTTAGGGCTCCTCAAGTGTTAATCAGATCTTCAAATTAACTACTCACAGAATAAACAGATCTCAGTTTCAAATCATCCAAAGAGATCATGAGGGAACGAGGTGTGGGGAGGTTGTAGCGGAATACCTCTGGGTACCTACTGGAACAAAATCACTAAGCGCTGTCGAGCGGGATCCATAGCCCTGGACAATCACTGGATCAGGAGTGGGGGGAAAGCAAGACGATGCGGTGGGTCAGAAGGAGGTGGGAGGGAGGGTGACCTTGCATGTGCCGCGTTGTGGTCGGGCGGTGGCGACGATTCCTGGGTACTACATCGTCGCAGCCGCCGTGTCGCATGCAAATCAATGGACAACCGAGAGAGGAATGGATGTACCCGTAGCAGCAAAGGATCTTCATCTTTAGAGGGCTGGTAGCGAGCTCGACCACCAAAGATACCTAGCAAAGGAGGCGAGGCGGCGCGGGGAGGGCGTCGATTGAAGGGAGGAAATGGGTGGCCGTTTGATGGTTGTTTTGCCTCGTGAGGTTAAAATGGGCTTCGTCCGAGACTGAGGACCCAATTAACCACATGCCCCCAATTTTGCCGTGGGGGTAGCTGCTGCTACTTCTTGAGCTTGCGTTGGTTTTCCTCGAAGAGGAGAGGGTGATGCCACAAAGTATAGCGTAAGTATTTCCCTCAGTTTTGAGAACCAAGGTATCAATCCAGTAGGAGGCTCCTCAAAAGTCCCACGAACCTACACAAACAAACTGAGAACTCGCAACCGACGCAATAAAGGGGTTGTCAATCCCTTCACGACCACTTGTGAAAGTGAGATCTAATAAAGATAGTATGATAAGATAAATATATTTTTGGTATTTTGTAATATAGATGCAAAAAGTAAAGATGCAAATAAAAGTAGATTGAAAGCAAATATGATAAGAGATAGACCCGGGGGCCATATGTTTCACTAGAGGCTTCTCTCAAGATAGCATAAGTATTACGGTGGGTGAACAAATTACTGTCGAGCAATTGATAGAAAAGCGCATAGTTATGAGATTATCTAGGCATGATCATGTATATAGGCATCACGTCCATAACAAGTAGACCGACTCCTGCCTGCATCTACTACTATTACTCCACACATCGACCGACTCCTGCCTGCATCTAGAGTATTAAGTTCATAAGAACAGAGTAACACATTAAGCAAGATGACATGATGTAGAGGGATAAACACATGCAATATGGTATAAACCCCATATTGTTATCCTCGATGGCAACAATACAATACGTGTCTTGCAACCCTTTCTGTCACTGGGTAAGGACACCGCAAGATTGAACCCAAAGCTAAGCACTTCTCCCATGGCAAGAAAGATCAATCTAGTAGGCCAAACCAAACTGATAATTCAAAGAGACTTGCAAAGAAAACTCAATCATACATAAAAGAATTCAGAGAAGATTCAAATATTATTCATAGATAAACTTGATCATAAACCCACAATTCATCGGATTTCGACAAACACACCGCAAAAAGAGTTTCCATTGAATAGATCTCCACAAGAGAGGGGGAGAACATTGTATTGAGATCCAAAAAGAGAGAAGAAGCCATCTAGCTAATAACTATGGACCCGTAGGTCTGTGGTAAACTACTCACAACTCATCGGAGGGGCAAGGATGTTGATGTAGAGGCCCTCCATGGTTGATTCCCCCTCCGGCAGAGTGCCGGCGAAGGCTCCAAGATGAGATCTCGCAGATACAGAAGGTTACAGTGGTGGAAATTGTGTTTCGTGGTGCTCCTGGATCTTTTCGGGGTACGTAGGTATATATAGGAGGAAGAAGTACGTCGGTGGCCGCCCGAGGGGCCCACGAGACAGGGGGCACGCCCTATAGGGGGGCGCGGCCCCCTATCTTGTGGGGCCCTCGGAAGCTTCTTGACTTGCATTCCAAGCTCTCCAGATCAGGTTCGTTCCAAAAATCACGCTCTCGAAGGTTTCATTCCGTTTGGACTCCGTTTGATATTCCTTTTCTTCGAAATACTGAAATAGGCAAAAAAAATAGCAATATGGGCCGGGCCTCTGGTTAGTAGGTTAGTCCCAAAAATGATATAAATGTGTAAAATAAAGCCCATAAACATCCAAAGAGGTAATATAATAGCATGGAACAATCAAAAATTATAGATACATTGGAGACATATCAAGCATCCCCAAGCTTAATTCTTGCTCGTCCTCGAGTAGGTAAATGATAAAAAGAGAATTTTTGATGTGGAATGCTACCTAGCATAATTCATAATGTAATTTTCTTTATTGTGGCATGAATGTTCAGATCCAAATGATTCAAAATAAAAGTTCATATTGATAAAAGAAATAGTAACACTTCAAGCATACTAATCAAAGTAATCATGTCTTCTCAAAATAACATGGCAAAAGAAAGTTCATCCCTACAAAATCATATAGTTAGGCTATGCTTCATTTTCGTCACACAAAGATGTTCCCAACTTCTATATACCCCCGATGACAAGCCAAGCAATTGTTTCATACTTAAATAATCTCAAACTTTTTCAACCTTCACGCAATACATGAGCGTGAGCCATGGATATAGCACTATGGGTGGAATAGAATATAATGATGGAGATTGTGTGGAGAAGACGAAAAAGGAGGAAGTCTCACATTGACGAGGATAATCAACGGGCTATGGAGATGCCCATCAGTTGATGCCAACATGAGGAGTAGGGATTGCCATGCAACGGATGCACTAGAGCTATAAATGAATGCTCAACAAAAGAAAACTAGTGGGTGTGCATCCAACTTGCTTGCTCACGAATACCTAGGGCATTTGAGGAAGCCCATCGTAGGAATATACAAGCCAAGTTCTATAATGAAAAATTCCCACTAGTATGAAAAATACAACTTATGAGACTCTATATGAAAAACATGGTGCTACTTTGAAGCACAATCTATGAGACTCACTACATGAAGAACAAGGTGCTACTTTGAAGCACAAGTGTGGAAAAAGAGATAGTAACATTGCCCTTTTTATTTATTTTCTTTTTCTTTTTCTTCTTTTTTTCTTTTTTTGGGCCTTTTTTTGGCCTTCCTTTTTTTTCATTTTTTTCTTTGGGCAATGTTCTAATAATGATGATCATCACACTTCTATTGATTACAACATAAGCATTACAACTTGAAACTAGAACAATATATGACTCTATATGAATGCCTCCGGCGGTGTACCGGGATGGTGCAATGAATCAAGAGAGACATGTATGAAAAATAATGCAAGGTGGCTTTGCCACAAATATGATGTCAACTACATGATCATGCAATGGCAATATGACAAAAGTAAAGTATGTCATGATGATGATGAGCGGAACGGTGGAAAGTTGCATGGCAATATATCTCGGAATGGCTAGGGAAACGCCATAATAGGTAGGTATGGTGGCTGTTTTGAGGAAGATATAAGGATGTTTATGTGTGATAGAGCGTATCGTATCACGTGGTTGGATGCACCGGCGAAGTTTGCACCAACTCTCAAGGTGAGAAAGGGCAATGCACGGTACCGAAGAGGCTAGCAAAGGCGGAAAGGTAAAAGTGCGTATAATCCATGGACTCAACATTAGTCAAAAGAACTCATATACTTATTGCAAAAATTTAGAAGTCATCAAAAACCAAGTACTACGCGCATGCTCCTAGGGGGATAGATTGGTAGTAAAAGACCATCGCTCGGCCCCGACCGCCACTCATAAGGATGCACAAGCCAGGTACACTTCATGTTTCAAATTTGTTACACAACTTTAACCATACGTGCATGCTACGGGACTTGCTAACTTCGACACAAGCATTCTTTAAATTCATAATCACCCAACTAGCATGACTTTAATATCACTACCTCAATATCTCAAAACAATTATCAAGTATCAAATTGATCATAGCATCCAATTCACTTCTTATGATAGTTTTATTATACCCAACTTGGATGCTCACCATTATAGGACCAACTTTAAGATAATAGCAAATACCATGCTGCTCTAAAATACTCTCAAAATAATATAAGTGAAGCATGAGAGACTAGCAATTTCTTCAAAATTAAGACACCACCGTGCTCTAAACGATATAAGTGAAGCACTAGAGCAAAAACTATCAAGCTCAAAAGATATAAGTGAAGCACATAGAGTATTCTAGCAAATTCGAATCAAATAGGCTTCTCCCAAAAAGGTGTGTACTGAAAGGATGATTGTGGTAAACTGAAAAGCAAAGACTAATATAATACACGACGCTCCAAGCAAAACACATATCATGTAGCGAATAAAAATATAGCTCCAAGTAAAGTTACCAATGAACGAAGACGAAAGAGGGGATGCCTTCCTGGGGCATCCCCAAGCTTAGGCTTTTGGCTATCCTTGAATATCTTTGGGTGCCATGGGCATCCACAAGCTTAGGCTCTTGCCACCCTTTATTCCATAGTCCATAAAATCTTTACCCAAAACTTGAAAACTTCACAACACAAAACTCAACAGGAAATCTTATAAGCTTCGTTAGTGAAAGAAAACAAAACCACCACATAGGGTACTGCAATGAACTCATTCTTTATTTAATTTGGTGTTAAGCCTAATGTATTCCAACTTCTTTATGGTTCATAGACTGAATTACTAGCCATAGATGCAGTGAAATAAGCAAACAACACACGAAAAACAAAATCTGTCAAAAACAGAACAGTCTGTAGCAATCTGTAACTAACGCAAACTTATGGAACTCTAAAAATCCTACCAAAATAGGAAGTCCTGGACAATTTTTCTATTGAACATCATCAAAAAGAATCAACGCAAAAGCACGTTCCTGTGATTTAACAAAATTATATTCGCGCGCGCAAGGTTTCTGTTTTTCAACAGAATCAAATCAACTATCATCGTAGGTTATCCTATAGGTTCTACTTGGCACAAACACTAATTAAAAGATAAAAACACATCTAAACAGAAGGTAGATGTAAGATTTATTACTAAACATGAGCAAAAACAAAAAACATAAGGAAAATTGGGTTGCCTCCCAACTAGCGCTATCGTTTAACGCCCCTAGCTAGGCATAGAAAAAGAAAGATAGATCTAACGAGTGCCATCTTTGGCACTAAACTCATAAGTAGCACGCATGATAGATTCATAAGGTAATTTGACTTCCTTTTCTTGGAAAGTGCTCCATGCCTTTCTTTAAGGGAAATTGGAATCTAATGTTCCCTTCCTTTATATCAATAATCGCACCAATCGTTCTAAGGAAAGGTCTACCAAGAATAATAGGGCAAGAAAGATTGCAATCTATATCAAGAACGATAAAATCTACGGGCACCAAATTTCTATTTGAAACAATAAGAACATCATTGATCCTTCCCATAGGCTTTTTAATGGTGGAATCCGCAAGGTGCAAATTTAAAGAGCAATCATCAAGATCATGGAAACCTAGAATATCACATAAAGTTTTTGGAATCGTGGAAACACTAGCACCCAAATCACACAAAGCAAAACATTCATAATCTTTAATTCTAATCTTTATAGTAGGTTCCCACTCATCATTAAGTTTTCTAGGTATAGAAATTTCCAAATTAAGTTTTTCATCATAAGATTGCATCAAGGCATCAACAATATGCTTGGTAAAAGCTTTGTTTTGATTATAAGCATGAGGAGAATTAACAACGGATTGCAACAAGGAAATACAACCTTTTAAAGAACAATTATCATAATAAAATTCCTTGAAATCCGAGATGGAAGGTTCAATATTATTAGAAGTAGAGGATTCTCCAATCTCACTTTTACCAAATTTAGCATTAAGATCTAAAGACTCCGAATTTTTGGGACGCCTTCTAGGAAAAGTTGATTCATCATCACTCCCATAATCATCAAAATTCATATTGCAAAACATAGATCTAATCTGAGACGTATCAATAACTTTAAGATCCTCATCATTATTTTCATGGAAACTAGAAGAACACGCTTTTATAATGCTTTCTTTTTTAGCACACAATCTAGCGGTTCTTTCCTTGCACTCGTCAATGAAAATTCTCATTACTTTGAGAGACTAATTGATATCATGCTTAGGAGAAGAAGATCCAAGTTTAAGAGAATTAACATCAAGCGAAAGTCTATCAACGTTCCTAGCCAAATCATCAACTTTGAGCAATTTTTCTTCAAGCAAAGCATTAAAATTCTTTTGAGAAATCATAAATTCTTTCACACTATTCTCAAAATCAGAGGGCATCTTATTAAAATTACCATAAGAATTATTGTAGGAATTTCCATAATTATTAGAGGGATTACTAGGGAACGGTCTAGCATTAAAATTTCCTCTATAAGCATTGTTTCCAAAACTATTCCTACCAACAAAATTCACATCCATAGATTCATTATTATTCTCAATCAAGGAAGACAAAGGCATATCATTAGGATCAAGAGGAATATTTTTAGTAGCAAACATCTTCATAAGTTCATCCATCTTTCCACTCAAAACATTGATTTCTTCTATAGCATGCACTTTTTTACTAGAAGATCTTTTGGTGTGCCATTGAGAATAATTAGCCATAATATTATCAAGCAATTTTATAGCATATCCTAATGTGATTTCCATAAACGTGCCTCCCGCAGCCGAATCTAAGAGATTTCTAGAAGCAAAGTTCAAACCGGCATAAAAATTTTGTATGATCATCCATAAATTCAAACCTTGAGTAAGGCAATTGCGAAGCATCAATTTCATTCTTTCCCAAGACCGGGCAACATGCTCATGATCAATTTGTTTAAAATTCATAATATCGTTCCTAAGAGTGATGATCTTAGCGGGAGGAAAATACTTAGAGATAAAAGCATCTTTGCACTTGTTCCAAGAATCAATACTGTTTTTAGGCAAAGACGAAAACCAAACTTTAGCACGATCTCTAAGTGAAAACGGAAATAACTTTAATTTGCCAATATCGTTATCCGTATATTTCTTCTTTTGCATATCACACAAATCAACAAAATTGTTTAGATGAGTAGCGACATCTTCACTAGGAAGGCCGGTTAATTGATATTTCATAACAAGATTCAGCAAAGCGGTATTGATTTCACAAGACTCAACATCATTAAGAGGAGCAATCGGAGTACTAAGGAAATCATTATTATTGGTATTCGAGAAATCACACAATTTGGTATTATCTTGCGCCATGGCAACAAGTAATCCAACACACAAGCAAACAGAAAAAGGCAAGCAAAAAGAGAGGAGGAGATTGGGAAAGAGAGGGCGAATAAAATGGCAAGGGTGAAGTGGGGGAGAGGAAAACGAGAGGCAAATGGCAAATAATGTAAATGCGAGGGAGATGGGTTTGTGATGGGTACTTGGTATGTCTTGACTTGAGCGAAGACCTCCCCGGCAACGGTGCCAGAAATCCTTCTTGCTACATCTTGAGTTTGCTTGGTTTTCCTCGAAGAGGAGAGGGTGATGCAGCAAAGTGTAGCGTAAGTATTTCCCTCAGTTTTGAGAACCAAGGTATCAATCCAGTAGGAGGCTCCTCAAAAGTCCCACACACCTACACAAACAAACTGAGAACTCGCAACCAACACAATAAAGGGGTTGTCAATCCCTTCACGGCCACTTACGAAAGTGAGATCTAATAAAGATAGTATGATAAGATAAATATATTTTTGGTATTTTGTAATATAGATGCAAAAAGTAAAGATGCAAATAAAAGTAGATTGAAAGCAAATATGATAAGAGATATACCCGGGGGCCATAGGTTTCACTAGAGGCTTCTCTCAAGATAGCATAAGTATTACGGTGGGTGAACAAATTACCGTCGAGCAATTGATAGAAAAGCGCATAGTTATGAGATTATCTAGGCATGATCATGTATATAGGCATCACGTCCATAACAAGTAGACCGACTCCTGCCTGCATCTACTACTATTACTCCACACATCGACCGACTCCTGCCTGTATCTAGAGTATTAAGTTCATAAGAATAGAGTAACGCATTAAGCAAGATGACATGATGTAGAGGGATAAACACATGCAATATGATATAAACCCCATCTTGTTATCCTCGATGGCAACAATACAATACGTGCCTTGCAACCCTTTCTGTCACTGGGTAAGGACACCACAAGATTGAACCCAAAGCTAAGCACTTCTCCCATGGCAAGAAAGATCAATCTAGTAGGCCAAACCAAACTGATAATTCGAAGAGACTTGAAAAGATAACTCAATCATACATAAAGGAATTCAGAGAAGATTCAAATATTATTCATAGATAAACTTGATCGTAAACCCACAATTCATCGGATCTTGACAAACACACCGCAAAAAAAGTTTACATCGAATAGATCTCCACAAGAGAGGGGGAGAGCATTGTATTGAGATCCAAAAAGAGAGAAGAAGCCATCTAGCTAATAACTATGTACCCGTAGGTCTGTGGTAAACTACTCACAACCTATCGGAGGGGAAAGGATGTTGATGTAGAGGCCCTCCATGGTTGATTCCCCCTCCGGCAGAGTGTCGGCGAAGGCTCCAAGATGAGATCTCGTGGATACAGAAGGTTACGGTGGTGGAAATTGTGTTTCGTGGTGCTCCTGGATGTTTTCGGGGTACGTAGGTATATATAGGAGGAAGAAGTATGTCGGTGGCCACCCGAGGGGCCCATGAGATAGGGGGGCGCGCCCTACAGGGGGGGGCTAACTCGTGGGGCCCTCGGAAGCTTCTTGACTTGCACTCCAAGCTCTCTGGATCAGGTTCGTTCCAAAAATCACGCTCCCGAAGGTTTCATTCCGTTTGGACTCCGTTTGATATCCCTTTTCTTCGAAATACTGAAATAGGCAAAAAAACAGCAATATGGGCTGGGCCTCCGGTTAGTAGGTTATTCCCAAAAATGATATAAATGTGTAAAATAAAGCCCATAAACATCCAAAAGAGGTAATATAATAGCATGGAACAATCAAATGTTATAGATACGTTCGAGACGTATCAACTGCCCATTCCAGTTGCGGGAAGTGTTGAGCTAGAGTTTCATCGGACGGCTAAAGACGTCCAAAACTATAGATCTGATGGTCGTGGCACTGATGGCCTGAGAAGGCTCGATTAGTGCATAGTTTTAATATTTCTAAATAGTGTATGCTTCTGGCAATCTGACACCAAATTAACTGTTGCACATCCACCGCGTGAGTGAGGGAGAGCTTGCATTAGTCAAAAGTTTCTCCTTGTCCTGCGAGCCACCGCGTGCAAGCTTCTCCCGTCCTGCAAGCTTCTCCTCGTTTGGCAAGTTGACGGGACACAACAAAGTAATGCTAGTCCATACTGCCTCCTCTCATGTTAATATTGCTTAATTTCAAACGAGATAAATACACTATCTGTCACTGTATATTTGTAAAAATACGTTCAGTGGACTTCATAATATGCTCATTGTGCTCAATATATACATTTTCCGGTGTTTATACGGTCACTAGCTCACCCTGGCTGAGTATGTGTGTGCATGCACATGTAGGTTGAGCACTTGAGCGTGACTGTGTGTGTTCCGTCGTGTGCTCGGACATGCATGCATTAGGGTGTCGCGCGCGTTTTTACATCCATGTGTACGTGTGACTGTTGCATGCATGCACGAGGTTGTAGTCCCTTACATTCACATGTTCATAAGTCAATGCTTTGTCAAAATGTTGCATGCAAGGTTCAATCATTCTTTGTTCACTCATGCATTCCCGATATTAATACGTTGGTAAAGACAATTTTCTTGAGGAAAACAAGCCCATGAATTGAGTACAAAGGGGACCAATAAGCCAGGACGGAGGGAGTACCAGGAGTGAACCGGAAGGAGGGAGTAGGGACTAGTAGTATAGTACTACTACGTAACGAAATTCATCTATGCACATCCTGTCTATGTGTCATGCAAGAGAATAGAGATAAGTACAAGTGAGACTCAGGAACAGTCATACACGTATGGGGAGTACATGTAGGGGCCACTAAGGAGTAGTCAAATCACATAGTAAGTAAGTCAGAAGAAGCAACCATCATTTCACTCTTCAATGAGACGTACGCAATATAAAATGATTGATATGGAGAGAAAAAGAAAACCACTATATATACACTAGCAGGAGCCTAAGCTACAAGCCTGCTTGCTTGGGTTGCTCTCTTTACAAGCATAGAACGACGGTGGCCACACCGCTGGTCACATGTCCGACCTGATCCTGCAGCTGGGGGAAGGGAACAATGTTCTGCGTAGACGCGGTCGACATCGGCGAGGGAGAAAACCCACAGTCGGTGCGTCCCAATCGGGGGTCCCCGCAGTATGGGCTGATGCCGCGTCCCAACCGCCCTTCTAGCTACAGCCCGCCGTCCCAGGTAGTACATCTTCCTTTTGGAGCCGGCTTGCTCCACTGCCGCAACTCCCCACGTAGCTCCATGTCCATGTCGATCTTTCTCTACTTCTACCGGCTTCTATTTGTGATGAGTTTATGTCTCATGAACTAGTGCCAGTACTATTATTCTAATCACACTTCTTCAATATCTTTGCCATCAGGGATGCTCAGCTCGATATTAGTGGAACTGCACAAAAGCATCATATGATCTGAGGGTGCCAGCCGTCTTTGCTTCGACAGGTCTACCTAGCCAGGAAATTAAATCCTGTTTAGGGTTTAGGGTTTAAGTTGTAGTGATCCCATCATTAATTTTTCTTTCATATACGCTCTCACAACTTTTGTCTTTAGTTGTGAAGTAAATATTGGCTATGATCTGTGAATCATTGAGATGCATCAGCATGCGTGTTAGTTTTCCTTTGTATTTGATGGAATGTTGTAACGGGGCAACCTTGGAGTAGGAATGAAAATGGAGTCGAAAGTTTCCGTTTTTCCGGAGAAAAAATGGAAACGGAGAGAAACCAAAGTTTCATTTCGTTGGATCACGCCATCAAGCAAAACCAACATTTAAATCACGTCTGTTGCGTTCGTGTCTCACCCTCCTCCACGGCTCAACCCCACATGGTCGCTTGGCATGCCACTCACCGCAAACCGAGTATACGGTAACTTTCCCGCCTACCTGTTGATGGATCACGCCATGGAGTACTAGCACTAATGGAAGAGATTGACAAGTTGGGGAAGGACAGCTAGTTGTAGCATGGACTCCCAAGAACTTTTTACATGCATGTTGTGGCTGGCTATTGCGACCTTTGAACACAAAGCAGTCGCGTGCACCGGGAAGCGGCGCGGGCGACGCTCTCTTGGCCGGCGCGCTACTTCAATGCCAGCGCTAGTGAGAGGTCGCGTCCGTTCTGGCCGGGCGGGCGGGAAGCACGCGCGGATGATGAAGAGGGTTCGGGTTGGTCAAGAGCGGGCGTGGCAGCGGTCCGGATGCCCGCAAACAAGAGATGATGTACGTTAATATTGTTGCGTGTATAATTAACAACGTAAATAATGTGCCAGTTGGACAAATATGATTGGAGATGGAGATGGAATTTTTCGTAAACACGGGTATGCATGTCTATGTCTATGTGTGCGCGCGCAATGACTCTCGCGACCTAGAAGCAGGGGCGTGTTTTTGATCAAGTTTTCTTTCTTGGTACGTAAAAAAATCGTACGCCAATTTTCATTTCCTTTTTCCGGGAACGCGCGTATTCCATTTAAAACCACTGCTATGGAGAGATTTTTTTACTCCATTATAGCCTCTTGTTTGATAGGGTTTCTCGCGTCTCGCTCTCTCACCCTCTCCATATCAAAACAAGATGACAGTGTCCACTCTATCTCTCTCCTCACCAGTGGTCACAGATCCGGCCGAATCCCGTCCGCCGCGGGAGGTGAGGAGGTGCAGAGTTTACGTTGTCCCTGTCGGCGATGGAGGAAGCCGATGCGCACCGTCCTCTCGGAGCCGGCGCTGGCACGAAGAAGGTCCTCCATGCCCTTGTTCGCTGCCGCCGTGTGGGCAGATCCCACCCGCCTGCCTAAGCCACATCTCGCCCACCTGAGGTATGACTTCTTGTACTGGTCCAGCTCCCCAGGTCGCTGCATGCGGGTTTTCTTCTATGTGACTACTCCCCAGCTCCCCATGTATAGTAGCTAGGATTCGTCGGCTAGTCCAACATCACCTACTATTACAGAGGAAATGCCACTCGAAAAGTTGTCCTGATTTATGCCTTAGTGGAGGTATACATGTTGTTTCGACAAAAAGTACATGGTGGTTCTGCGGTCATTGTCCATATGCTCCTTGATAACCCACAAGTATACGGGATCAATTGTAGCCTCTTTCGATAAGTAAGAGTGTCGAACTCAACGAGGAGATAAAGGTAGAACAAATATTCTCTCAAGTCCTATCTACCACTAATACGACTCTATGCACGCTTAGTGTTTGCTTTACCTAGAACAAGTATGAAACTAGAAGTACTTTGTAGGTGTGATATGATAGGTTTGCAAGATAATAAAGAGCACGTAAATATAAATCACGGGCTGTTTAGATAAATAAGCAATAAAGTAAATATAGAGAGTGTGTAAACCACGGGCTAGCTATCTAACTCGCTGCATCAGCATGTCATAAAATAACAATTCATGCATACATAGTAAAGGCCGATGCATAGTATAAGCAGTTTCTTGCAATTTTATCATATTGGAAACATAGAGAGGCGGAGATATAGTTCCTCTCTCATAATAATTGCAAGTAGGAGTAGCAAGCACATGCATATTATATCTATCAAAATTATCATGTGTAGGAGTAAAAGGCAACCCATCAATACAATCCTTAATAAGCACAAACTTCTCTGATATAGTGTAGTTGGGAGAATTCAAAAAGATAATAGGACTATCATGCGTGGGTGCAATAGCAACAATTTTATGATTAACATAAGGAACTATAGCAAGTTCATCTCCATAAGCATAATTCATATTGGCATCTTGGCCACAAGCATAGCAAGCATCATCAAAAAGGGATATTTCAAGAGAATCAACGGGATCATAGCAATCATCATAGCAATCATCCTTCGATAAGCACGAAGGGGAATTAAACAATGTATGAGTTGAAGAGTTACTCTCATTAGAAGGTGGGCATGGGTAGCTAATCTGCTCTTCCTCCTTTTGTTCTTCGTTCTCCTCCTTATCTTTTTCATCCAATGAGCTCACAGTTTCATCAATTTATTCTTCCATAGCTTCCTACAAAATATTAGTCTCTTCTTGGACATCAGAGACTTTCTCAATAAATGCATCAATATTGTAATTGTATTCATAATTCTTATAACAATATTTAAGTATAGCAAAATTTTCAGGTTTATAAACTGAATCATCAAAATCATCAAACTCTTTAAACATAGATTCAATCTCATAAGCACCCATAAAAGCAACATATTCTTCTATTTGTTCCACATCATAGTAATCATATAGACCATTAGCATAAGAAGCTAAGGTTTTATTATCATTGAATTTGCATGAAAAGGGAAGGTGTGGAGCCTTCATCCTAGAGCAACAAGTATAATCATGTATCAAGCATAGTTGACGAGCATACCAACATAATATATGAATTTGATCCCATAATAGTTTCCCTTTTTGTGTCAAGCGATAATCCCTAAAGTATTCACGCTGATCCAACGTGTCTCCCATAACATAATTGAATGGGGTTTTCTCAGGATTATCAAAGTAGTACATAATATCTTGCACATAACGAGCATCGAGGGTTTTAGGAGGTTCCCCATCTCCATGAGCAAGCACACCTAATTTTTTTGGTATTTCGTGTTCCATATCCATAACTAAAGATAGAGAACAACTTAGAACAACAAATAAAAATTACTTAGTGATAAAGCAGACAAGCACACACAAGAATATTCACCCCACGCTATGACTCCCTGGCAACAGCGCCAGAAAAAGGTCTTGATAACCCACAAGTATAGGGGATAATTGTAGCATCTTTCGATAAGTAAGAGTGTTGAACCCAACGAGGAGCTAAAGGTAGAACAAATATTCTCTCAAGCCCTATCTGCCACTGATACGACTCTACGCACGCTTAGTGTTCACTTTACCTAGAACAAGTATGAAACTAGAAGTACTTTGTAGGTGTGATAGGATAGGTTTGCAAGATAATAAAGAGCACGTAAATATAAACTAGGGGCTGTTTTGATAAAGAAGCAATAAAGTAAATATAGCGAGTGTGGAAAAGTGGTGGTAGGAGTTGTGAAATTGTCCCTAAGCAATTGACTACGTCACTAGACCGGTAATCACTATTGCAATTCTATTTGAGGGAGAGGCATAAGCTAACATACTTTCTCCTCTTGGATCATATGCACTTATGATTGGAACTCTAGCAAGCATTCGCAACTACTAAAGATCATTAAGGTAAAACCCAACCATAGCATTAAAGTATCAAGTCCCCTTTATCCCATACGCAAACAACCTACTTACTCGGGTCTGTGCTTCTGTCACTCACGCCACCCACCATAAGCAAATCATGAACATATTGCAAACCCTACAGCGAGAATCCTTCACACTTGCGCGACATGGAGGGCACAATAGGACATCACCAATAATAAAACATGCAATTCAAACCAATCATAGCAATTCATCAATCACCGATAGGACAACGAAAATCTACTTAGACATCATAGGATGGCAACACATCATTAGATAATACTATGAAGCATAAAGCACCATGTTCAAGTAGAGGGTACAACGGGTTGCGGGAGATTGGACCGCTGAATATAGATGGGGGAAGGTGATGGAGATGTTGGTGAAGATGACGGAGGTGTTGGTGAAGATCGCGGTGATGATGATGGCCCCCGGCAGCGCTCCGGCGCCACGGAAAGCAAGGGGAGAGGGGCCCCCTTATTCTTCTTCTTCCTTGACCTCCTCCCTAGATGGGAGAAGGGTTTCCCCTCTGGTCCTTGGCTCCCATGGCGTGGGAGGGGCGAGAGCCCCTCCGAGATTGGATCTATCTCTCTGTTTCTCTCTGTTTTTGCGTTCCCAGATTCTGCCCTGGCACCGTTTCTTTTATATACGGAGATCCGTAACTCCGATTGGATTGAAACCTTCGCCCAGATATTTTTCCAAAATTTAGCCTTTTGCAGCCAAAGAAGGGCATCAACCGCCTTATGAGGGGCCCACGAGGGTGGGGGGCGCGCCCACCTGGAGTGGGCGCGGGCCCCTGTCTTGTGGCCACCTCGGGCACCGTCTCGCGTTGATTTTACTTCCCAAAAATCACAAATATTCCAAAATAATTCTCCGTCCGTTTTTATCCTATTGGGACTCCGTTAGATATGGGGTTTCTGCGAAACATAAAACATCCAACAGACAGGAACTGGCAATGGGCACTGGATCAATATGTTAGTCCCAAAAAATAGTATAAAAAGTTGCCAAAAGTATATGAAAGTTGTAGAATATTGGCATGAAACAATCAAAAATTATAGATATGACGGAGACGTATCACTCCTATTGCTGCTGCTAATCTAATACTATCACTGGTTAAATGAAGAAATGCTTTTTTTCCTCGGGTATCCTAGTTTAGTTCCCATCAAGATAATCATGATGCTTCTATTTGTTGGTGTACTTTTCATTAATTCTTATTGAGAATTGAGATGTTGTTGTTAATCTTGTACCACTGCCAAAAAAAAGTAACAACACTATATCCCTTTTTTTATTTTTGCAAACAGCGATGTGTATCTCCATACCCGGGAATGTCTTCCTCAATTTTAGTGGAACTGCACACAATTGGATGGCCATTGTTGTTCTGCCTCACAGTCTTCTGCCACGTGGTTCTTCCTTCCTCGAGCTTGATTACTGAGAAGAAACAGACCACAGTGAGGATTTGTCGAACTACATAGGTGCCTCACCCAAACTTGGTGCCAAATGGATGATGCATCACCACGATGACCTGTCGATGCTCATGGTTGCGCCTCATGGTTGCGTCGACTGGTGAAGCTGATCGATTTTCAATGAAAAACAAGCTGTCTTCCATTAGTGCTCTTTGCTTGTTACCCACAAAGATGATATCCTTCATCAGTTCACCTTGGTTGCGTTGGAGATGCAGTCGTCTTCCACGTTGGTGCAATTTTATCACACACTTGGCTATGAACCAAATGTTTCCTCGAAGAAGGATTAACGTTGGTACTAAGAGCATAAGTTTTGTATTGATTTCTAAGCCTTCTCACAACTTTGTCTTCAGCTCCCTTGTAATTTTATTTGTCCAGCTATTAACTTTGATTAAAAAATGGTGTGGACTAAAAACCCGGATGGACGTAGTAGCCCTCCATTTTTATTTACTCTGCATATTAGATTTGACAGAAGTCAAATTTTGTAAAGTTTGACCAAGTTTAGGCCGAACACAACAAACCATAATTATTGAGAGAGGGCAAACTGTACATACTCTCAAACCTTTCCGATAATTGAAATAAACATTCTTTATTTGTACACACTCTCACACGTTTCTGATAATTTGGCGCATATGTGGTTGTTCACTTAAGGGAGGGTAGTGTACCGCACGTGAAGGACAGGAAGTGCGACCAGGACGCGTGGATCGTTAGTTCATCATAAGTAATAGTTTTCTTCACTGGTACGTTTAATAAAGAGTCTTGTTTCGTACTTACACAATTTAAAATGATTGTTATGGAGAGAATAAGAAAACCACTCCACTATATATTAGTCGTATACATGAGTACTATATGGACGCAGCTTCATTGACTTAGTGCACCTGCCTTTGGGTTTATGATAGGTGGGCCCAAAATGTGGATGGCCCACCTATCATACAGCCAAAAGCAGGTGCGGTTAAGGCACCGGAGCTCAGTCTGTACTACAATATATATATAAGATGGAGCCTCAGCGCTTGTTCCTTTGCACTCTTCGCACTCTCGCTGCACTACATATATATACACATGCTGGAGGCTCAGCGTTCCTTTGCTAGGGTTTGCTATATTCACATTCTCTCACCCTCTTCACCAGATCTAAACAAGACCGCGTTGGACTCTTGTCTCTCTGTCTCCCCCCTCATAGCTGGTGAAGGAGGCGTCCGGATCCCGTCACACCAGGAAGGGGGGGAGGTGGAGCATTCACTCTACCGCCTTTGGTGAGGGAGGCAATCCACTGCCATCTGCATTGTTCTCTTTCACCCAGTGCCTGTGCAGGAGGGCCACCGACCCCTTCTTCCTCACTATTGTACGTAGTGTGGGCAGATCCGGCCTCCTGCTGCATGCCTTGCCACATCCCGACGACCCTAAGGTATAAGTTTCTTTGAAACCGTCATTGCTCTAGCTTCATGCGGATCTTTTTTGATTCTGTAGTCGAATCTAGGTCTTGGTTCAAAGAGGAAAGAAGAGTGCGGTGGGGTGGAGCATGAACCTAGGACGTGGTTCAATGAGGAAAGGAGGGAGGGAAAGTAGTATAGACTGGCTATCCATCCGCTTTGTTGGTCGAGAAGGGAAAAGGGAGTAACCCAGTACACACATATGTAAGGAACCGATCTCTTTGTTGAAAAGGGAAAGAAACCAGGGGGTCAGGTAGTTTGTGCAGGACTAGATTTGCTGCCCTCACATAGGAAAAAGGTTCAAAAAGAACAAATATGGGACCAACACAGATATGCTGCTTGGCTACATACTCTGCATCACCCATTTATACATGTGGACGCACATGGTGTTGGCATGTCCCATACAACTATTTTGCTGTTGTTAATCTAAGAATGCCGCAGGAAAATTGAAGCAATGCCACTGTTAAAAGTAAATTACATTTTTTAACAAATGTTGTTTTAAGAGAATGTCTCTGTTAATATGAATCAATGCAACCGTTTTAGAAATGCCACTATCCTACTTTGTTTTCCATCAATATAAGTTAGATGCTTCTTTTTGTCGCCTTTTGTTTTATCCTCCTTTATCGGCCAGAAATGTCACACTCACGACTTTGCTTGATTTCAGTGCAACTGCACAAAATGAGATTGGATTTCCTATTCGTGTTGGCAGATTCGTAGGTGATCTTGTGTGCATCATGATAGGTTGGTACTTGCCTTCATCCACATGATCGTGCAGTGTGTTTTGAGATGTTGTGCTACTTGTATTGGTACTGTTTTAAATAAATGTTGAATTGAAGCTATTGTATTGCTCTCTTTTCCCATTAAGTAGTGAAAAAATGGTACCAACCCAGACATGATGCTTGTTGCTTTGTTACAACAAACTCTACATCACCCCCTTTATAAGTAGATGGAAGCACATGGTGTTGTTGCGCCCACTCTCCCTGGAACTGTTTATGCTTTTTGTTAATCTAATGCCGCTGGTAAAATTAAGCAATGCCACTCTTAGAATTAACTATTGAATCTTAGTTCAAAACTGCAACAGTTGTTAGGGATTGGCGGAATTACCATTTTTGTGGGCGCATGTTTCATCCTCCTTTATTTGCCAGTAATTGATTCCTTTTTTGCCTCTGTTAAAACAGGGATATCTATTCAACTTGTTGCTATTGTGACATTTTGCTTCGCTACGCGAAACACTTATGTTTTAGGAGTGTTTTGTGCAGTTCAACTTGAATGTCACGCCGGCGACTTTGCTTTATTTTTGTGGAACTGCACAAAAGGAGATCGAGATTTCATATATGTGTTTTGATTTCTTTCAAGTCCTCCTCACGAGCTGTTTCAAATCTTGGTCAAGAAAGGTCAGTATCGACTTTCATCCACATGATGCTGCAGTGTGCTTTGAGATGTTGTGCTACTTGTATTGGTACTGTTTTGGATAAATGTTGAATTAAAGCTATTGAACTGTTGTCTTTTACCACTTAAGTGAGCAAAAATTGTTCCAACCCAGACATGATGCTTGTTTCTTTGGTACAACAACACTCTGCATCACCCCCTTTATAAGTAGATGGAAGCACATGCTGTTGTTGCCGCCACCCTCCCTGGAACTGTTTATGTTCTTTATTAATCTAGTGCCACTGGTAAAATTAAGCAATGCCACTCTGAGAATTAACTACTGAATCTTAGTTCAAAACTGCAACACTTGTTAGGGATTGGCGGAATTACCATTTTTGTGGCCGCATGTTTCATCCTCCTTTATTTGCTAGTAATTGATTCCTTTTTTGCCTATGTTAAAACAGGGATATCTATTCAACTTGTTGCTATTGCGACATTTTGCTTCGCTACGCGAAACACTTATGTTTTAAGAGTGTTTTGTGTAGTTCAACTTGAATGTCACACCGGTGACTTTGCTTTATTTTTTTGGAACTGGACAAAAGGAGATCGAGATTTCATATATGTGTTGGGATTTCTTTCAAGTCCTCCTCATGAGCTATTTCAAATCTTGGTCAAGAAAGGTCAGTACCGACTTTCATCCACATGATGCTGCAGTGTGCTTTGAGATGTTGTGCTATTTGTATTGGTACTGTTTTGGATAAATGTTGAATTGAAGCTACTAAACAGCTGTCTTTTACCATTAAGTGAGCAAAAATTGTTCCAACCCAGACATGATGCTTATTTCTTTGTTACAACAAAACTCTGCATCACCCCCTTTATAAATAGATGGAAGCGCATGCTATTGTGGCGCCCACCCTCCCCTGGAACTGTTTATAATTTTTGTTAATCTAATGCTGCTGGTAAAATTAAGCAATGCCACTCTCAGAATTAATTAACTACTGAATCTTAGTTCAAAACTACAAAACTTGTTAGGGAGTGGCAGGATTACCATTTTTGTGGCCACATGTTTCATCCTCCTTTATTGGCCAGTAATTGATTCCTTTTTTACCTCTGTTAAAATGAATCAGTCGCATTGTTTCAGGAATGGTACTATCCTGCTTTGTAGTTCTTTCTACATGTTTAACCAAGGTATTGTTAAGATAATGTCTCTGTTAAAATGAATTAGTCGCATTGTTTTAGGAATGGTACTTTTCTGCTTTGTCGTTCTTTATACATGTTGAAACAAGGCATTGTTAAGATAATGTCTCAGTTAATATGAAGGAATCACACTGATGGAGGATTGCTACTCTCCTACTTTCTTTCCCATTAAGATAAGGTAGATCAGTAGATGTTTTTCTTCTAGGAGTACAAGTCATCAACCGTTATTTCTCAGTAATTGTTTCCCTTATACCTATTGTTGCTTACAAGGATATCAAAATTAAAGCTTGATTTTATTCCGACTTTGATTCTAGTTGAACTGCACAAAAGGAGCCAATGTGGCTAAGGCAAACTGCTGCCTTACTGGGTCTAGTTGGTCGTACCACGTTGTAGAAAGAAGCAGTCACTATTTGCGCTACATTACAGAAGGAATGATCGAGAAGCTTTACAGAGTATTAGTAGACGCTGGTGACATGACTAGTCTGCAGAGAGCATAGGCAACTCTATAACACGTGGAGTGCACTAGGGAAAAAGAGCACAAACAAGTACAAGAAGCCATAACAGGACTCCAAGTTTGTCAATGTCATTTGAAGCAACAATGATGGGGCATCTCAGTATGGTAATCTGTTTACCGTACTTTCAGTTTATTAGTCCACCAATTGGTGGGTTGACACTGGGGCCAATATTCATGTGTGTGCTGATGTGTCTTTGTTTTTTGCAGCATATAAATACGAAATCCACAGGGATGCTTAGCTTGATTTTAGTGTAAATGCACAAAATGTTGAGATTGTCGGTGTTCTGGGAACGGGGGTACCCAGACTTGCCTGCCTGCGGCCTGCGGCGTGGCTCAGGGAGTGGCCCAGTACGGCCCATCTTCATCGACACATGCTCAAGACCCTCGCGAGGGGCCAAGCCTCGCGGGGCGGACGACAGGAAGCTTCCTCGGGCACAGCCTCGTCAGGCTGGCTCGCGAGGAGGCGGAGAGATCAAGGCAGGGTACCTCACGAGGTGCCCATGATGCAAGCCATGACGACCGAGGCCAGGCTGGCGCCAGGCGGGCGCCGGCCTGCGCAGAGTCCTTGTTTCCTCTTTGGTGCAAAGGGGGCAAGTGCAGGCTAGAGTATCAAGCAAAGGCAACCATTTCGGTGCAACAAGACCAAGACCAGCAGAACGGCAGGATGGAGGTCATCGTGGAGCCCAGGAAGGCGTCATTGTCAGAGTCTTTGGCAGGCGAGGACCAACTTTAGTCAGGATAAGTGTACTAGATGTTCCCCTTCAAAATGGCCAATTGTTGGCGCCCTTCCCGCTCAATATTTGGGAAGAGGCCCAGGGCCTCCCTCTATAAATAGAGTTAGCCACCACAGAGAGAGGCATCAAGATTTTGGGCAGGCTAGAGAGAGAGAGAGAGGGGACTGAACTCACCCAAGCAGTTCATCGCACCAGCCCAAGAATAGCCCCTCACGAGGCTGTTCTTCCCTTGTATTGTTCATCATCAGCCCCTGAGGCAATCCACCACACCACAAACTAGACGTAGGGTATTACACCACAATGGTGGCCTGAACTAGTATAAACCTCGTGTCCCTTGTCTTGTTCTTCGTGTAGTTTAGATCCTTGCGAGGCGACGAGACGTAGGTAGGCAGGAGGTGTGATCACCGCGTGCACCCCAGAGTTTGAACCTTTAGGGTATGCCGGAACCCGAAATCTGACATTTGGCGTGCCAGGTAGGGGTGCACCGGAATCTACTTTCCGCCGCCCTGTGCTTCGCTGCCCATCGCGTCCATGTCAGACGCGCGCCGAGCCCGCGCCGAGCGCCAGGCCACTCTCGCCACTCGCGTCACCCAGACGGCCCCCGTTGGAGGACACCCCCGCCGTTCACCGTCGCCTGCCGTCAACACCGCCACCGGCCCGGCGGGAAACGAGCAGCAGGCGTCGTCCCTGCATCCTTTGGTGCGGCGAGAAGGCCGCACCGCCACCCCGTCGCTGACTCCAGCCGGTTCCTCGTCCCACACCAGTCGCGCTCCTGCGGACGCGCACGCTGCGCTGCTCCTGGCGCGGGAGCTCCTGCACTACCATCCAGTCGACGACCTCTACGACGAGTGGCTCGCCCGCATCACCGAGCTCGTAAGCGCCGCTGGGGGCTCCCCTGCGCCATCCCTCTCGCTGCACCGCGCCCCTCCCTGCGCGGGCGATGAAGCTCCGGGGGCGCCTCAGCCGCCTCCCCCTCAAGAAGGCACCTTGGCCCCAAGGCGCGTGGCCCCGGGATGGAGCCCACTCCGTCCGGCGCCAACACAGCAAGAGAAGAGCTGCCAAGAGATCCCTCGTCCCCAAGAAGCTGCCCGTGTGCTCCCCGCACCGGCCCGACACGAACGCGCTTCTGCTCCAGCGCGCCAAGACCCCGCGCTGCTCCTGGCAGTAGCGCACAGAGACTTCCAAGATCAAGCTCTCTGTCACCAAAGGCTTCCCACGGCCACTGCAGGCTGCCGTGCCTTCACCGCCGAGCTGCGCAGCGTGGCATAGCCGGGCAAGTTCAAGCCAGATCTGCCCCCGCACTACGATGGCATGGCTGACCCTGCGGAGTTCCTCCAGCTCGATGAGCTGGGCATTGAAGCCGCCAACGGGGACGAGAAGGTCATGGCGAACTGGTTCCCCATGGCGCTCGGGCACCACTTGGAGGCGTGTTTCAAGGAACGTTTCCCTCAGGAAGGAGCAAGGCAAGGAGGCCAAACCCTCAGGAGTTCGTCAGCGAGATCATTCAGGAGCTACAGGAGTCAAGAGTCATGAGTGGCAGCCGCCGCTTACCCGCCGTAGCTCCCCATCCGGGCGAGGATTGTGGGCTGCGCGTCTGCATCGACATACCAGGGCTCAATCGAGCCGCCTCTTAGGAGCGCCTCTGGCCTTCACGCGTGGGGCGTTGTGAGGGTCCACCTGACAGCTACGTTCGCATGCCTTTCGGCTTGCCGAACGCGGCTGCTGTGCGGCAACGCCTCATGAGGAGCATCCTGGAGGCTCAAGTGGCCAGGCATTCCACAGTCCTGGCAGAGATGGAGATGGTCCGCGAGGAGCCGCCAGCGCCTCTGGAGCCTCCCGAGGCTCCTCAGCCTGAGGGCTCGTAAAGATTGACTCCCGAAGCATGCGTCGTCTGCTACTTCAGCATCCCTTCATCTTCAACATCATCATGTGACATCCTTCGAGTTTCATTTTCAGCTGGGAGCGCCCCCAGGGATGCATCATTCCCCAGCCGTGTGGGTCCGTTCCTGCAGCATGTATCCTTTTAGTTCACGTTTTTAGCTTACTTTATTGGGGGCGCCCCTCGGGCTGCATCATCCCCAAGTCGCTCGGGCCCGACCCATCGATGTTCGCCTTTTTCTGTGCCTATCTAAATAGATTCACTCCTTCATGATTAACGTGCTTGACTTAATCGCCCGCTCGATTGACACCAACTGATGGAGCTGCTCCCTAACGACATGACGCTTGTGCATGGGTCCGTCCCTGCAACGTCGACAAACCTGAATGGCTGAGCTCTGGCCGCGGCAACCCCGCAGGGCGCCACCTCACCAAGCCTTCAGTGCCTCGTCACCCTCCCAGAGGAACCAACAGCTGGTCGGCAATCGTAATGGCAAACTCTCATTTTTCTTGTGATGAGCTCGCAGGATCTCTTTAAGGAGCAGCGTCGGGCGAGGCCTTTACAGCGTCTCCTTCGCCCTCGTCTGCGTGAACCGCTTGCGCATTAAAGGGGGGGGGTACCTGAGCATCGCGACTCATGGACTCTTACTGGCTCTCCAGCCCTCACCTCCTAGCCTTGTCCATGGCATCGCGACCTAGCATACTAGCGATGGCTGAGCTTGCTCGAGGGCCGGGACCTGAGGACGTAGAGCATGAAGGGGAGCAAAGATGAGAGGGAAGAGGCACGTGGGAACCTCGCCAGACAACTCCTCAGCCGCCGATGCGCGGGCCTGGTGCCGCGCCAAGGAGTGGCTTCTAACTCCCGAGATAAGTCATCCTCCGGAAACATTAGCTATTGCAGCACCGACCTTGCACCTAATGCAGCCCCATTTTGGCAACGTCTCGCTCCTTTTTCACCGAACGATGGCTGCTTGGGCGCTAAAGGAGACCTCTTGAGCATCGCGACTCAGGGGCTCTTACTGGACCCCGGGCCGCTCACCTCCTGGCCTTGACCACGGCTATGACCTGGCATACCAGCGACGGCTGAAGCTTGCCTTGGGACCGGGACCTGTCGGCGCAGAGCATCAAGTCCTCGCGAGGTTCGAAAGAAGGAACTAAGCTAAGACGGGACGAGCATCTCACACCGCTTCACGATAAGGATCATATTAACAAATGGAACTACAGGCACCTTACAAACCCCCACGGGGTGTGTTCTTCGATTCCTCGCAGGGAACAAAAGTAGCAAATCCTAAAGAGCGCTAACTACAC
The DNA here is from genome assembly GCF_018294505.1 of Triticum aestivum. NCBI lineage: Eukaryota > Viridiplantae > Streptophyta > Magnoliopsida > Poales > Poaceae > Triticum > Triticum aestivum. The sequence continues at coordinate 165,223,345 of NC_057795.1, forward strand.
ACGCCTCCGCAAGAGATGCCATCATCAACAGTGGGTCGTCAGGCACTGGCGCCAACCCCGTATAGATCAGTGGCGAGAGCGGCCTGACAAGCCCGCCCTGCTCCGAGAGCAACGCAAACCCGGGGGATCGTAGCTGTTGTCGCTCGTCTCTGGAGTCGGGAGGAGGTCGACGGAGTCGCTGGATCCTCCCGCACCTCCGCCGTCGCCTGAGGAGCTGCTGTGGGAGCGATTGGCAAGCCTAGTCCTCACCACGGTAGGGCCTCGGCCGCCTTTCTCAGGGCAGCATTCCAGCCGGCATCCTTCCGCGTCGAAGACCTTGAAGAACATCAGGGAGGCGCCATCGTACTCGAGGTGGATTACGAGGGCGCCACCCATCCTGCAAACCCGGGCGATCTCGCCCCAGCCACGGGTCATGTAGACCTTGCCCGGAGCGACGACCTCGACCTCCGCTCCGGTCGCAAGGGTACTGCAGTCAGCATGCTACAGCCAAAGCTCGATAGGCCCCCTCGGCGGGATCTCGAAGGCGAAGGAGGGAGGAAGGTGAATCCAAGACCGAGGAGTCATGGCGGCGTGGAGCACAAGCTCGCGAGAGGAGCCCTCAGCGTGAACTCCGGGAGGAACGACGCGCACCGCTGTAACCCGCCGGCGACGACGGTGCCTCTAGCGGTGCCGCTCGGCGCCTGCACCTTCTGGACCCTCGATCCTGGCGTACAAGGGCAATGGGAATCCAGGCGGCAGCCGCTCAAACCAGGGCCTCGATACCTGCTTCCGCGCACCCTCGTCTCGGCGGCAGAGGACTAACCACTTCTTCGGCGAAAGCAGGTCAGGGCCCTCTCGGGGGACCTTTCTGTTCTCTTCTGCGGAGAATCGATGGATGGGTGCAATCGGCGTGATATGGAGCAATGGCGAAGATGAAGAAGAGGAGGAGCAGCAGAGGAAGATGGACTAGAAAGGCTCGCGCCGTTCCGTACATATAGCCGGGGGAGGCCAACCGCCGGCCTCCACGATCACAGGTAATCATGACCCGTTTTGCATGCAGGGACTTCTCAATTCGTGCGGTTGCCGAGGCATCGTGGGGAAGCGGGGACGCCCACATCCAATCAACCGCCACGCGGCGCCCAAGGCTGCAGGCTGATGGGGCCCGCGGTGCTTCGCACTTTCCCCTTCGCTTCTCTGCTAAGCCAAGTCCAGGCGCGCCTTGGGCCCGGGAGCTACTGTCGGCATTCTGGGAATGGGGGTACCCAGACTTGCCTGCCTGCGGCCTATGGCCTGGCTCAGGGAGTGGCCCAGTATGGCCCATCTTCATCGACACATGCTCAAGACCCTCGCGAGGGGCCAAGCCTCGCGGGGCGGATGACAGGATGCTTCCTCGGGCACAACCTCGTCAGGCTGGCTCACGAGGAGGCGGAGAGATCAAGGCAGGGTACCTCACGAGGTTCCCATGATGCAAGCCATGATGACCGAGGCCAGGCGGGCGCCAGGCGGGCACCGGCCTGCGCAGAGTCCTTGTTTCCTCTTTGGTGCAAAGGGGGCAAGCGCAGGCAAGAGTATCAAGCAAAGGCAACCATTTCGGTGCAACAAGACCAAGACCAGCAGAACGGCAGGATGGAGGTCATCATGGAGCCCAGGAAGGCGTCATCGTCAGAGTCTTTGGCAGGCGAGGACCAACTTTAGTCAGGATAAGTGTACTAGATGTTCCCCTTCAAAATGGCCAATTGTTGGTGCCCTTCCCTCTCAATATTTGGGAAGAGGCCCAGGGCCTCCCTCTATAAATAGAGCTAGCCACCACAGAGAGAGGCATCGAGATTTTGGGCAGGCTAGATAGAGAGAGAGAGGCGACTGAACTCACCCAAGCAGTTCATCGCACCAGCCTAAGAACAGCCCCTTGCGAGGCTGTTCTTCCCTTGTATTGTTCATCATCAGCCCCTGAGGCAATCCACCACACCACAAACTAGACGTAGGGTATTACACCACAATGGTGGCCCGAACTAATATAAACCTCGTGTCCCTTGTGTTGTTCTTCGTGTAGTTTAGATCCTTGCGAGGCGACAAGACGTAGGTAGGCAGGAGGTGTGATCACCGCGTGCACCCCAGAGTTTGAACCTTTAGGGTCTGCCGGAACCCGAAATCTGACAAAGATGGTTTGTGTCCTCCATAATACTTCATCATGCACAATACATCGAATGGTTCTCTAATCATTCGTCATCACCTTGAGCCACCGGACTATCACCTGACAAACTGATGAAAAACCCTGCCCATTCCATAATCATAGGCATTACATATTTTGAATGGGAAAAGCTTGTCAAAGTTTTATCATTGATGTTAGGAAGAAGACATTAGTTTAATATATTGGAATTGGAAAACCTTGTCAAAATTTTCTCATTGATGTTAGCCAGAAGACATGGATTTGATATTTTTGAGTGGGACGCCCTTTGCTGTGAGCAGCGTCAATCGCTTTTTCCTATTCCTGTGTTCAGTTTAGAAGTAAATAGTTACTCTGCTGAGATGCATAGTCACATGAATGTTGACTTACATAAGGTATTTGAAGGGGTTGTTCTGAATATTGTCTATGTAATGCCAGGCCTTGTGTTTGATTGCAAAGTTGAGCTTGGAATGTTGTGGCATGCGGCATCATGAGCTGTTCACCGTGCCTCCGGAGAATAATGCTTCGTATTGTTTTGCATGTTGATCTAATGCCAGTGATTTGCTTGTTAAGAAGATCATCCTCTTCTATTGTTTCTATGCTTAAGAAGTTCATCGTCTTATGTTTCATTCATAGCCTATACGACAAGTCGGGTAGGTTTGACGTGAAACCATATGATCTTCCGACCAAATCATCATCTTAGGCTGTGATTGGATCCTCGTTTTCCAACCAAAACTGCTTGTAAAAATGATGCTTGTAAATAAGAGCAGAGTGGATCCTCGGGCAAAGCGCTTGGTTGGTCGATTTCGACTAGTAAAATATACACTGGTCTCTCAAATTACACGCCTGACCCGCTGGTTTTACTTACAGACCTTAGGCCCTCGGTTTCATTATGCCTGTATTTACGCGTTGTTTCCGATGACGAGTAAATTACACTTGTATCTTAATACAGGTGTGAAATAAACTAGATCTCCCAAGCGCGGCCTTACCGTTTCATGCCGTCTCAGTCTCTCGAAGGTGCTCATAGGTGTCCGATGATCCTGGCTTCCTGAATGAGCAGCGGGCGTTGTATCAGACCATCCGTAGGGCCCGCGAGGCCCTCTCCGTCGTCCTTCGAGCTGTTGCGCTCGCCGTGGCACCGAGCATTGTCAACGAACATGAGGATTCATGAGGTGACTTTATTTTGACTGGATGACAGTAGGGACCCACTAGGGCCATAGCCGTACGTACGCAAGTGCCTCCTTATTATGTACAACTATATTTTTTTGCTTCCTCCTGGTTTCCTGACATCACGGTCCCACACCATTGTCAACCTATGTAGTCAATATAAACGAGAGAATTGCACAAGGAGCGGCCGACAGCTGGGACAGAGCAGCTCGAGCAGTATTTGTGTTTTTGAGGCGTGAGCAGTGCAGAGTTCTTCTTGAGCGATGTTTTCATTGTTGTTCAGAGAAGAGCAGGGTATTAACTGGGCGGGCTGTGGCCCGTCTAGCCCAGGCCAGATATCCAGCCCAGATATTAATGTTTTTCAGGATGAAAATGGCTAGCCCAGCTATACTTTTTTTGAGGAATACCCAGGAAAGGTCAACTTGTTATTCTCCGCCCCACTGGGCTACAAATATTTCCTAGGAGGGATGCATTAGGCTTAATAGGAACATGGGCTTTAAGAAATAATAAATGGGATATAATTATAAAAACTGGGCAATAACTATAAAAAAATGCACCAAACACGTAATTAGTTTATAAAATATTATTTTTGGATTTTGAAAATTTTAATTTCATTAATTGTTGCACGTGCAATGTTTCATTGGACTTTTACGTAATACAAATTTATATTTAATCTGACTAGAAATTTCGGGATAAAAATATTTCGGATCCCATCAAAATGTGGGAAATTTTATTGAATTCTGTTTTAAACCGTTGGTTGAAATTATTAACCATTGTCCTAGCTAGAAAATGGGTTGTACTTTTAACAAACTATAAATGGGCTGTAAATTCCATTAGAATTCAAAAATGGGTTGTACATTCTTACAAATCGGAAATGGGCTATAAGTTCTCTACTACACACTTGTGGGCCTACTAAGTTGAAGCGTCCCCTAAAAAAAGAAGTTGATGCGTATGCAAGGCTTTGTCAACTTATAGTCAACACACGGTTCTAGCAGCAGTGGCCGTTGGATGTCTATCCAACGGATGTCGTGCTTCTTCTTCAATCTCGGATATTCTAGCTTCAGCCGCCCAAAAAATGATTCCCCCCTGACATCTGGGGTGCACCGTTTCGGAGAATGACCTGTGGGCCTACTAAGTTGGCGCGTACCAAGGGCTTTGTCAACTTAGTCAATATAAACGATTCTAGCTGCAGTGACCGTACAATGTCCATCCGACGGCCGTCATGCTTCTTCAACCTCTAGTCTTCTTGCTCCAGCCGCCCAAAGTAGCGCCGGTCCTGCCGCCTGCTCCTGCCTCCCGTGGCCGGCTGTTCTTGCTCCCATCCCTCCACTCACCCACATCCCCTGTTATTTTGCGGCGACAACAGCCTCACACCGAAGCCGAACAAGTGAACCCTCATACTCCTCTCTGTGTGGGCATCCACTGCCGCGTCTTCCCCAGCTCCGTGTTGTCCCCTTCCTAGGCCTCACCGTCGTCCACCACCCTGGTGCTCAAGGTGCGGCGTGGTCAACATGGTCAAGGAACAACTTCCATCGGACATGGACTGTACGTGGAGAGGCTGACAGCTGGGTCCACGACCGCACACAAGGAAATGCCTCCTTATTACGCGCAAAATAATGATTCCTCCAGCTGACATCTGGGACCCAACATAGTGGGAGTTTGACTTGTGGGCCTACTAAGTTGACGGGGAAGGAGGGCTTTGTCAACTTAGTCAATATGAACGATTCTAGATCCAGCGACCGAACAATGTCCATCCAACGACCGTACAATGTCCATCCAACGACCATAGTGCTTCTTCAAACTATGGTCTTCTTGCTCCAGCCGCCCAAGGCAGCGCCGGTCGTGCCGCCTGCTCCTGCCTCCCGTGGTCGGGTGTGCTGCCGCGGAGGCCTCACCGCCCCCTACTACCCCCACCACTGGCCAGACCATCCCTCCACTCACCCACACCCCCTCTTATTCTGCGGCAACGGCAGGCTCACATCGAAGCCGAAGCAGTGAATCCACGTACTCCTCTCCACGTGGGCATCCACTGCCGCGTCTTCCCTGGCTCCGCGTCGTTTCCTTCCTAGGCCTCACCGTCGTCCACCGCCCTGGTGCTCTTGGCGCGGCATGGTCAACATGGTCAAGGAACGACTTCCATCGAAAGAGCACTATACGTGGAGAGGCTGGCAGCTGGGTCCACTGCCGCAGCAAGGAAGTGCCTCCTTATTACGCAGAAAATGATGATTCCTCCACCTGACAATAGGGACCCACTGGACGGGCCATCGTATTTCACAAAAAAACGTTTCCCCCCTGACTGTTGGGACCCACCAGCTACATCTTCACACGCGAGGAAGTGCATCCATATTACGAAAAAAAAACGATTCGCCCCTTGACTGCTGGGACCCACCAGCTACATCTTCACACGCAAGGAAGTGCCTGATAGTCGGGACCCACCTTGTCGAAGAGTACGTAGCGTTGCCATTCTGGTCACGAACATGTACGTACATACTGGTCGATGTAGAGGCGCGCACGTGTCGTAGTAGAGGCACGCCCGTAGCATGTACACGTACGTACAACGACCAGGGTGCAAGAAATAAAATACGACCATGTACGTACATACGGGTGGGGTCTCGAACGCCTACTCGCGCATACGTATGGCCAGGGCTCGTGTACATGACTGGGTCAGAACGGAGAAACTGCGTCGTCTTCATGTTCATGGGGAGGCAACGAAATGTGTCGTGTTCATCGAGAGGGAACGGAACGCGTGGGAGCCAACCGACTTGGAAGGAACAGTCGATGGAAACGAGGCCCGGCGTACCGCAGAATGGAGGAAACGACCTTGTGTTCGACCGGCCACGGTCGAAATGGGATCCTGTTCGTCGGGAGGGGTCTGGCGAAACCGCCAAACGGAGGAAACGAACTTCTGTTGGACCTCCTACGGTCGAAACGGGGTCCTGTTGATCGGGAGGGGTGTGGTGTACCGTAAAACGGAGGAACCGGACTTGTGTTGGAGCGCTACGGTCGAAACGGGGGTCCTGTTCATCGGGAGGGGTGTGGCGTACCGCAAAACGGGACTCCACGGGATACTGTTCATCTCCACCATCGACCTCCTCCAGCCTCCACGGGCTATTGTTCATCCACCGTCGACCTCCTCCAGCCTCCACCTGCGACTGTTCATCCACGGGCTCCTATTCATCCAGCCTCCACCGCACGCTCCTCCACCAACTACTGTTCAACCAGCCCTCTCCACGGGGTCCTGTTCAACCACCCCTCCATGGGCTATTGTTCATCTAACCCTCCACCTGCTACTGCCCATCCAGCCCTCCACGGGGTCGTCCTGTTCATCCAGCCCTCCACGGGGTCCTGTTCATCCACCCCAACCGGCTCGATCAGGGTCTTGTTCATCCAGAGGCAACACCAAGGGGTCCTGTTCATCCACCCCCACTGGGAACTGTTCATCCACCCCCCAACAACACTCACTGTTCATCAACGGAAGGAGGCAGCAGGGTTCGATCGGCTTCAGTTAGCTGCAGTAGCGAAGGAATCACTCGGGTTCAGTAACATAGCTAGTGCAATCGCTCGGGTTCAGTTAGAGCCCAACGCTTCGCTCGGGTTCAGTTAGAGCCCAACGCCTCGCACACACGCGCGTATGTGTAAGAGATAAACACGCATCGCTCGGCCCCCGACCACCCACCGTAATCGGGAACTCCCCAAAATTTTCCTCGCCCACGCTTCTACCACGGTTTTTCCCATCATGGACGGCCCAAAGAATGTCATGCAGCTGCGTCTCCGGCCCGCCCAGGACGAAAAGACCATTTTCTGTCATGATTTTTGTCATAGAAGTAGGAGCCCACCACATCTATGATGATACCAGGTTTTGTCACAATTATCATCATATAAGTATCATAAGGATGACATATTTTTTTCGCTCGGCCCAAAATGTCACGGATGTGTCTTTTTTTAGTGATACCATGAAACATATGGATCCAAATCAGCCCCTTATGAAGCAACGCATAATCTAGGGTTTAAGCTTCTGTCACTCTAGCAACCCATCATCTACTTATTACTTCCAAGTGCCTTTCCCTAGGACCAGATCATGGTGAAGTGTCATGTAGTCGACATTCACATAACACCACTAGAGGAGAGACAACATACATCTCATCAAAATATCGAACGAGTACCAAATTCACATGATTACTTATAACAAGACTTCTCCCATGCCACCAGGAACAAACGTAACTAGTCACAAAGCATATTCATGTTCATAATCGGAGGGGTATTGAATAGCACTAAGGATCTGAACATATGATTTTCCACCGGATAAACCAACTAGCATCAAATACAAGGAGTAATCAACACTACTAGCAACCCACATGTACCAATCTGAGGTTTTGAGACAAAGATCAGATACAAGAGATGAACTAGGGTTTGGGAGGAGATGGTGCTGGTGAAGATGTTGATGGAGATTGACCCCCTCTCGACGAGAGGATCGACGGTGATGACGATGGTGGCGATTTCCCCGTCCCGGAGGGATGTTTCCCCGGCAGAATAGCTCCGCTGGAGCCCTAGATTGGTCCTGCCCAGGTTCCGCTCGAGACGGCGGCACCTTTTTCCAAAAGCTTCCTTATTGATTTTTTCTAGGGCAAAATACATCATATAGCAGAAGATGGATGCCGGGGGCCTGCTAGGGGGCCCACGAGGCAGGGGGCGCGCCCAGGGGGGTAGGGCACGCCCTCCACCCTCGTGGCTGGCTGGTGTGGCCCCCCTCTGGTGCTTTCTTCGTGCAATATTTTTAATATATTCCAAAACTGATATCTGTGAAGTTTCAGGACTTTTGGATTTGTGCAGAATAGATCTCTAATATTTGCTCCTTTTGGAGTCCAGAATTCCAGCTACCGGCATTCTCCCTCTTCATGTAAACCTTATAAAATAAGAGAGAAAAGGCATAAGTATTGTGATATAATGTGTAGTAACAGCCCATAATGCAATAAATATTGATATAAAAGCATGATGCAAAATGGACGTATCAACTCCCCCAAGCTTAGACCTCGCTTGTCCTCAAGCGGAAGTCGATATCAAAAAATATGTCCACATATTTAGAGATAGAGGTGTCGATAAAATAAAAGACGGACATGAGGGCATCATGATCATTCTTAGAACAACAACATATATTTTGTCATATGATCTCTTATGCTAAAGTAACAATCTCATAATGTAAAGTAAGAATCAGAAACTTCATTGAAAACTAACAAACTATGATCTCAGTCATTGAAGCACTTGCAATTTATCATAACATCGAAAAGAGTCAATATAAGAGCTTTTCAACAAGTCCACAAACTCAACTATCACTTACTCTTTCACAATTGCTAACACTCATGCGATACTTATGTGTACAAAGTTTCAGCCGGACACAGGGAAAGATAGGGGCTTATAGTTTTGCCTTCCAACCTTTTACCTCAAGGGTAATGTCAACAATAATACTTTATGAAAACCTACATCCAAGTGGATATATATATGTCAGAATCTTTCCAACACATAGTGCTTGCCAAAGGATAAAGTGTAAAAACGAAAGGTGAAGATTGCCATGACTCTTGTATGAGGGTAGAAGGTAAAAATAAAAGATAGGCCGTTCACATAGGGAAGCTGAGGTTGTCATGTGCTTTTATGGTTGGATGCACAAAATCTTAATGCAAAAGAATTTCACTTTATATTGCCACTTGTGATAGGGACCTTTATTTCGCTTTTATTTCTTCCATATCACAAGCTCGTATAAAGCCTATTTTCTTCACACTAATAGATCATACATATTTAGAGAGCAATTTTTATTACTTTCATCGATGACAACTTACTTGAAGGATCTTACTCAATCAATAGGTAGGTATGGTGGACTCTCATGGCAAAACTGGGTTTAAGGATATTTGGAAGCACAAGTAGTATCTCTAGTTGGTGCAGGGAATTTTTGGCTAGTATGAGGGGGAAAGGCAAGCTCAACATGTTGGAAAGATCCATGACAATATACTTTAACTGAGATGTGAGAAAACATAAACCATTATGTTGTCTTCCTTGTCCAACATCAACTCTTTAGCATGTCATACTTAATGAGTGCTCACAATCATAAAAGATGTCTAAGATAGTATATTTATATGTGAGAACCTCTCTTTCTTTATTACTTCCTATTAATTGCAACGATGACCAAAACTAAGTTTGTCAACTCTCAACAACTTTTATGCCTCATACTTTTTATATGTGAAGTCATTACTATCCATAAGATCAATATGAACTCTTTTATTCTTTTTATTCTTTCTATTTTCTCAAGATCATAGCAAGATACCAAAGCCCTTGACTCAACACTAATCTTTATTATATACTCCCTCCGTTCCTTTATGTAAGGTGTATTATTTTCGGCACAGTGACCAAGGCACATAATTATAGACATGCTAGGACAAAATTACCCTTGGTAAATTTATTTGTTAGTGGCAAGTAAATCAGTTAGTCGAGGAAAGTATGAGATACATGCAATCGACAGAGAGATAGTTTCCTTCTTTTGCTACAAGGAGAGATATAGAAAATCAGGAGAGAGATACTTTCCCTTTTTCTGGAGGGCTAACAAGGGAATTAGAAGGAATTAGAAGAAATGCACCTTACATTTTGAAATTTTATCAAAAAACAAATACACCTTATATAAAGGAACGGAGGGAGTAGCTCACAGACTCGATTAAATAAAGAGATCACAAAGCAAAACTCAAAACTAATTCATACCAAAACTTTATCTACTAGATCAAGATATTACTAAAAGGATCGAACTAAGAAAACCGGTAAAGTCCTTTTGGTTATTTTCTTCACACTAATAGATCATACATATTTAGAGAGCAATTTTTATTTCTTTCATCGATGACAACTTACTTGAAGGACCTTACTCAATCCATAGGTAGGTATGGTGTACTCTCATGGCAAAACTGGGTTTAAGGATATTTGGAAGCACAAGTAGTATCTCTAGTTGGTGCAGGGAATTTTTTGCTAGCATGAGGGGGAAAGGCAAGCTCAACATGTTGGGAAGATCCATGACAATATACTTTAACTGTGATGTGAGAAAACATAAACCATTATGTTGTCTTCCTTGTCCAACATCAACTCTTTAGCATGTCATACTTAATGAGTGCTCACAATCATAAAAGATGTCCAAGATAGTATATTTATATGTGAGAACCTCTCTTTCTTTATTACTTCCTATTAATTGCAACGATGACTAAAACTAAGTTTGTCAACTCTCAACAACTTTTATGCCTCATACTTTTTATATGTGAAGTCATTACTATCCATAAGATCAATATGAACTCTTTTATTCTTTTTATTCTTTCTATTTTCTCAAGATCATAGAAAGATACCAAAGCCCTTGACTCAACACTAATCTTTATTATATAGCTCACAGACTCGATTAAATAAAGAGATCACAAAGCAAAACTCAAAACTAATTCATACCAAAACTTTATCTACTAGATAAAGATATTACTAAAAGGATCGAACTAAGAAAACCGGTAAAGTCCTTTTGGTTATTTTCTTCACACTAATAGATCATACATATTTAGAGAGCAATTTTTATTTCTTTCATCGATGACAACTTACTTGAAGGATCTTACTCAATCCATAGGTAGGTATGGTGGACTCTCATGGCAAAACTGGGTTTAGGGATGTTTGGAAGCACAAGTAGTATCTCTACTTGGAGAAAAGAATTTGGCTAGGATGAGGGGGAAAGGCAAGCTCAACATGTTGGATCATCCATGACAATATATCTTATTCGGATATAATAAAACATAACCCATTATGTTGTCTTCCTTGTCCAACATCAACTTTTTAGCATGTCATATTTTAATGAGTGCTCACAATCATAAAGATGTCCAAGATAGTATATTTATATGTGAAAACCACTCTTTCTTTATTACTTCCTATTAATTGCAACGATGACTAAAACTATGTTTGTCAACTCTCAAAAACTTTTATTCATCATACTCTTTATATGTGAAGTCATTACTCTCCATAAGGTCAATATGATCTTTTTATTTCATTTTATTCTTTCTTTAATTCCCTCAAGATCATAGCAAGATAGCAAAATCCCTCAACTCAAAACTACTCTTTATTATATAACTCACGGACTCGATTACATAGATAGAGATCAAAAACAAAACTCAAAGCTAGATCATACTAAAACTTTATTCTACTAGATCAAGATATAACCAAAAGGATCGAACTAACAAAAACGGTAAAGATAGAGGTGTGATGGTGATACGATACTGGGGAACCTCCCCCAAGTTTGGTAGTTGCCAAGGGGAGTGCCCATACCCATGTATTTATGTCTCTTTCTTTGGAGGTGGTGATGATGGAGTTGTTGATGATGTAGGCTTGCCGTCCATCTTCCAAGGCATAGTCTCACCATCATAGAAGGATGAACGAGTCTCCGGGATCCTTAGATCTGCAACCAAACTCATCCTCTTGAATCTATATTCATACTCACAGTTTTGGTTTTGCAGGTCATAGATCTGGGCTTGGAGGTGCTCAATTTTCTCGTGAAGCTTGAAGATGGCCTCCCCGATGTTCTTGGCATCCAGCTTGTGGTTGTTGGTGAATTCCGCGATCATCATGTGATTGGCGTTGAGTCCGTGTTCCACCATCCCTTGGCACTTGAAAACTTGTTGCTCCATTGCTTCGAGTCTTGTCTCCACACTTCCGGCCCTCTTCGGTCCCTCAACATCGCGGATGTGCACCACCCCCTCACGCATCACAATGGTTTGAGGGTGTTGCAACACCTCCACGAGGTAAGGGTTGATGACCTTTTCGAAACAATTGTCCTTGGGGGCGCTTGGAGACGTCATGGTGATCTAGATTTGTCAGAAAAATAGCTCGAAACAAAAATAGAGGATTTCATTGTGGTATGGTGGTCTAAACCTTCGGGAGATTATATAATGAATTTTTACTAACCAAAAGAAGTATCATGCAAGAAAACAAAGTCCATAGGGCACACAAGGTGGCCACGAGGCAGGGGGCGTGCCCAGGGGGGTAGGGCGCGCCCTCCACCCTCGTGGATGCATCATGTCTCTTTCGGACTACTTTTAATTCTCCTAATTTTTTAAATATTCCAAAACAGAGAAAAAAATGCTATTAGAACAATCTTGGAGTCGGTTTACTTACCATACCACATACCTGTTCATTTTCGGAGTCTGAAACGTTCCGGAAAGTGTCCCTTATGTACTCCTCTGGGGTGACGGTGTTAATAACATTAGTTTCAACATTTATGGGATTACCTGGGATATAATGTTTGATTCTTTGACCGTTTACCACCTTCGGATTTGTGCCTTCGGCGTTGTTGTTTTTTATGGCACCGGAACAATAGACCTCCTCGATAATGTAAGGACCTTCCCATTTAGAGAGAATTTTTCCTGCAAAAAATCTTAAATGAGAGTTGTATAGCAAAACATAATCACCTACATTAAACTCATGCTTTTGTATCATTCTGTCATGCCATCTTTTAACTTTTTCTTTAAACAAATTGTCATTCTCATAGGCTTGGGTTCTCCATTCATCAAGCGAGCTAATGTCAAATAACCTCTTCTCACCGGCAAGTTTGAAATCATAATTGAGCTCTTTAATGTCCCAATATGCCTTATGTTCTAGTTCAAGAGGTAAGTGACATGCTTTTCCATTTATACGGAGACATACCCATAGGATTTTTATAAGCAGTTCTATAAGCCCATAATGCATCATCAAGTTTCTTGGACCAATTCTTTCTAGATCTGCTAACAGTCTTTTGCAAAATCAATTTAATCTCTCTATTACTCAATTCTACTTGACCACTAGACTGAGGATGGTATGGAGATGCAATTCTATGATTAACATCATAAGTAGCAAGTATTTTACGAAAAGCACCATGAATAAAATGCGAACCATGCACTACAAAAGAATACACATCTGTGATGATACGTGTTTGTCACAGTAGGGCACGTTTTCTGTCATTCATGTACATCCATGACAATTTTATGACAGAATCAAGATAGCCATACCTGTGCTGTCGTAGAAGTGTTCCATGACATTACCAAAATTATCATCACGGAAGTGTCCACTTCCATGACGATAAATCGCGCGTCATAGAAGTGCTTTCCTCAAGGGTGACCGACACGTGGCATCCACCGTTAACGGAACGCCGTTAAGCTATCGGGTCTGGTTTTGGATCCGATAACCTGTTAACAGCCCTGACCAATGGTGATTTTCCACGTGTAAAATCATCATTGGCCGGAGGAAACATGTGTCGGCTCACCGTTGGGACAGATGTCATCCACTCATTGGACCGAAGGCGCCTATGATATGTCAACACATGGCACGGCCCAACAGAGGCCCATTCCTATGAAAAGTCCAGCCCGTTTGACTTGGTCAAAAGATGGCGGGCCGGCTCACGGAAAGCATGTTAATGACCTGTTCGCATATAGCCCATTTACAGCCGTCTAACCCAGGGCCCGTTACGACCTATCCGAATTAGGCCCAGTAGCGTCATCTGGGCCATCCAATATAATTCCAACCCGTTTTAACTTATAGCCCATGTATGGCCCATGACATCTTTCGACCCATATGAGGCCCTTTGTAACTCTTGGCCCATTAACTGCCCGTGGTGAAACTGGCCTGTAATGAACAGTTATACACATTAACGGCACGTGGTGAAACTGGCCCATAATGAACAGTGTATCACTTTATACCCATTAACGACCCATTATTCCGTTGGGCCGTTTCCAGCCCATGTTATCTTTCGGCCTTCTCAGGGCCCATTTATTCTTGGGCTCATTTCCAGCATTCGTTTACTTACGGCCCATTACTGTCATTTTCTGCTTATGGGCCAAATTCAGCCAGTGGTTACAGTCGGCTCGTTTGTGGCCCGTTAATTCGTTGGCCATTTTCATAGGTCATCAAATACGGCCGATTAACGACGGCCCGCTGTGGTCGGCCCATGAACGGATGATTCCAACTCTAGCCCGTTTACGACCATAATGCGGTGTGTTATTGGCCCATGTTTGGCCAACCAATCATACAGCCCATAGAATGCCCATTGATAATACGTCTCGTAGATGGCCCATTGTGTCTATGGCCCGTATAAGGCCCATTGTTTCTATGCCCCGTAGAAGGCCCATTGTTTCTATGGTCCTTAGAAGGCCCATTGTTTCTACGGCCCGTAGGAGGCCCATGGTAACTACAGTAAATATGTAGCCCATGGTTATTGTGGCCTAGTTTTGAAAAAAAGGTTATTACGACCACTAGCAAACCGCGGAAAAAGTACTGCACTGACTACAAGCAAACAAATAAACAAGACAATAAGGAAATAAATAAGCAAGCAACTTACTCTAGGATATCACGACTATTACACATATTACATCCACTGGGCATCAAAGTTCGCCACCAGTGCAAATATAGGGAACAAAGCAGCATATAAACGCCACATTAAAACAAGTCCAGAACTGAAACCACTTCAGAAGAGCTCAAGAAACAATATACTGGGTACCCATAATGCTGGCAAGATGCTTATCAAGCTTATTAACTTTCTCTTGTTTGGCGCTTAAATCCTCCAGCACTTGTTGTTGCACCAGAAAGTATGCATCTGAATTCTGCAGGGACTTCCTCAGTCCTTGGGCTTCCTGTCGCATAACATCTGATCGATGTCTTTCAACTTGAAGTTGAGACTCAAGAAGCCGAACTGATTCAGGCAGCGAGTTCGAAGAGATGGTGCCAGCAGTAGTAGCCAGTAACTCGAACACTACATCAAGACAGGACTTTGGGGTTGTCTCAATGTCTTAAATATAGTTTTTATCAGCTTTCTTGGAGACCAACAGGGAGGTCTCACTATCTTGAACCTTATCTGCATTACTTCCTTTACCATTGCATAACAGGGTACTCTTCTCCAATATTTTATCCGCGTTCTAAAAGAGAAACAAACAAACACATCACAGGTTTACAATGTAGTATATGAAACTCATTTTGGTAAACCAGTTCAGTAGTAAGGTGGACAGGATAACAACATGAAACAAACATATATCTATGTAGTATGGTCACTGTATTGTCTATGTCATTCTAGTTTATGTTGCCAAATCAAGATAGATACAGTTTGAATCATATCTATTTAAGACAAAGCAACATAGACAGAATATAAGTGTGGGAAACTACACAACAATAACAACACTTGTAATGTGCATGGCATGAGAACATAACTGTTTATTCAATTGAAACTGAAATCAACATAGAGCAAGTTACAACAACAAACACGTTAAAGAAACGGGTTTAAAACATACCTGTTGCGCCATTGGAGTTTCAGTTGCATCCTTCAAATTTGAAATTAGTTGGTATGAGTAAATACAGTGATGCAAGAGCAAAGTAGTATGAACCATAGCTACGGAACCTGACCTGAGAACAATTCGTCTTCTACTTTAAGCGTTGACTTGGGGTTCGGAGTGGTGGTCCTCGTGCTTTGGGCACTGCAGTTGCCTTACTAACTGCTCACCGGTGCTCTGTGGTGGAGACGGTGCTGTGTCAACGGTAACTGGGTTACTATTTGCTGGGGTTGCAGTTAGAAGGGGTGTAGCTGGTTCTCTGTCCAACTGGGGAGGGGTACAATCTGCGTGAGTCTGGGTTATGTGTGGTGGGGCTGGTTCTTGGGCAAGTACAACCGTGGTTCTATCTACATCGACAGGTAGCACGATCTTTTCTGAAGACCATGTTTTTACTCCCATAGATACTGCCATCACCCCTCCAATTGAAATGGCTGATAAACAAGAAAAGTAATTGAATGTACAAACAATGTAAGATAGACATGTGCAATGGATAGTAGGGAAGAAAACAGGGCATGATATAATTCACATTTATGTTGTCTAACCAAACAGAATAGAAGGACATAATTTCACATATATGATGGCTAATTAAACAATATAGCATGACACAATTTCACATGTATGATGGCTAACTAAACAGGACATAATGACATACTCGAAAATATGATGACTATGTAAACAGGATGACATGATATAACTATAATATCCCAAATTTTCAATTTGGAATGTTATACATTAGATCATCATTGCATATCATATTTTATAGCATTTTTTATTGATCCTAGAAATTCTACGCAACTCAAGGACCCACGGAGAGAGTTCGGGATTTCGTTATTTTCATATTTGAGTTTTCTCAAATTTTGAAAAGAGGATCGTTTGATTTTAATCATTTTTCTCTTCGAATATTTCTTATATGAAAAATAAAAGAGAGGGGATAAAATGACTTCTCCAAAATAAAGAAATATTGAAGGGAAAATATTAAAATCAAATAAGAATTTTATTCGGAGTTTTATCGCTATTTTATTTGAATTAGGAAAAAAATGCGTTTTTCAAAATTTGCA
This sequence comes from Triticum aestivum, assembly GCF_018294505.1. Classification (NCBI taxonomy): domain Eukaryota; kingdom Viridiplantae; phylum Streptophyta; class Magnoliopsida; order Poales; family Poaceae; genus Triticum; species Triticum aestivum. Next base: position 165,240,054 of record NC_057795.1, read on the forward strand.
TTAGAGGCCCAAATAAATGCTCACCTAGTCCACCTTATTTTTAGAGGACGGGGAAAGTTTATTTCAGGATTTTTGGAGTCCGTTTAATATTTCTTTTAATCTTTTTTCTGCGTGTCGGAATATTTTTAAAAAAAGCTAACCGACCTAATCGGGCCGTGCCTGAGCCGGACACTAGCCCGGTCGAACTTTATAAGGGGCCGAGGCCACCCGCCAGCCCAGCCACCCGCCCCCAAAAACCTAGCCGACCCCGCCGCCAGCCGCGCCGCCGCCGCTGCCACGTGCCGCCGCCGCCACTGCTCACCGCTGCCGCTGCCGCCGCCAGTTCCAAGCGCCACCGCCGCCAGCCGCCGTTGCCCCGCCGCCTGCCGTCGCAACCGCCCGCCGGAGCCGTCGCTGCCGCCGGAGTCCGCCGTCGTCGTCATGAATGCCGAGGTAGCCGCTGGTTTATTCAAGAAAACCGTGCGGTTTAAAAAAAAACTAGATCTGTTTTTTTAGTATATCGATTCATTTTTTCGGTTTAGTTAAATAGCGAACGTTCGTCCGTCCGTTTGTTTTAATGAGCGATGTTCACCCGTTAACTGCAGACAGCGAACGTTCGTTTGTTAGCCTGTTCGTTAGCTTTTCCGTTTCCAGGGTTTTTCTGCGATTATTTTCGATCGTGATTTCTGCCCTGATCTTCATTTTAGTTTATATTTTCACTCGTTTATCGGAATCAGGCGATTCTAGCGCCTAGATATTCGTCTCGAAGCCCTCTTTCTGTTTAACCAACTTGAACAAGATTTTTGTAATGTAAAATTTGACTTTAGTCCAGATTAGTAAATAGATCTTGTTTCTTTTGCAGTTTGAGTTTCGTTGCTTCGTTTGATTTGATTTTTTTTGCAAACCGGAGTTCATCAGTCAAACTTTCTGGTTGGATCTCTTATTTGAGTTTTACCCGTGCTTCTAGTTGAGTGCTTATTGTATGCTTGTTTGTTTGTGATAGAGTACCCGGAGTGCGAACCGTGCTACTACGAGTCTCTAGGTTTCACGGATCATCAGCAAGGCAAGTAACACTTTGATCATACCTCTTTACTACCCAGTTTTATTGCATTAGATCAATCCTCAAACAATTGCATGGTTAGGATCTGATTAACATGTGGGTTTTGGGAAGTAGATGATGAGGTAGTACCTATTGTCCTGTTTATTACCAAACCTTTGGGAGTTACTTCTACGTTATGCTTATATTGCTATGCTATGCTCGGAGACGTGGTTTGGGTGAGTGTATTCCATGACAGATGCGAGTATTGTTGCTTAATGGTTAACTTAAGGTGGCTTCTTAAATACACATCTGGGTGGATTGCTTGAGGCACCCTGGAGTACCCAGTGGTTGTCAGGGCACCTGGAGAATCCAGTGTTGTCCAAGGATATCCCGGAGTACCCGTGTGATCATCCTACGGTCCGCCACCGAGGCTCAAAGGGATAATGAGATTATTCATGCTAGAAACTTTCGTGTGCAGCCACAAGCCAATATGGGCTCTGGCATAGTTGAGTAAGTTGCGTGAAGATCTTGAAGAGGTAAACTAGCAGATGTAGTGGGGTGTAGGTGGTACTGTCTATCCAGAGTAGAGAGTTAATCCTTCAGAAAGACCGTGTCTCGAATCTCCGACCATGGATGTATTCGAGTCTTGTGGGGAAAAGTGCGCAAACCTCTGGAGAGTGTACAAACTAATCATGGTTAGCCGTGTCCCCGGTTATGGACATCTTGAGTATCTGGTTCTTGGATTATCATGTTGATCTCGTCACTCTAAATTAATTTGATTGGGTTTAATGATGATGTTTAATTGGGATTGAGTTGGAGGAACCTTCTCAATGTTTAACAACCACCATGATAGTTAAATAAAATTTATTCCTTTGTTGTAGGGAAAAAATGGCTTTATGCGAAACTGTAACCATAGAGCTTTCCACCAGCCATATATGCATGTAGTGATAACAATTATTCTGTTCAATACTCTATGTGTTACATTGCCAGCATATTCCATGTGCTGACCCATTTTGGGCTGCAACGTTTCATGTTGCAGACTTTTCAGACGACGAGTAAGGTGCCATAGGTCGTTGTCTTTCACTCAGCTATGCCGTTGGAGTTTATGGACTCATTTTATCTTCCAAGCCTTCTGCTGTTATCGTTTTTAGATGGCCTTAAGCCATATTATTGTAATAAGTTCTCTTTTGAGACATTCGATGTAATAAGTGTGTGATTGCTACTCTGTTATAAATCCTCAAGTACTGTGTGTGTCAGCATTACCGATCCAGGGATGACACTGATGCACAGAGATCAGACTGTTTGAGGTCTGGTCGCTACAATTACTATACGATGTGTCCATTAAAGTGGTTGGCATGCCATAAATCACAAACATGTCGTCGATGGAAACAGGATGGCATGATATAATTCAAGGATAGAATGATATAATTCAAAATATGATGACTATGTAAACAGGATGAGATGATATAACTATATTATGACTTTAGAAAATGGGTTGGCATGCCATAGTTCAGATACATGCTGTCTATATAAACATCATGGCATGATATAATTCAAATATATGATTTATATACTAAGGAAGTGAGCAGAGGGCAATCACATATATGATGTGTCAACTAAGGAGATGGCATTCAATATTGTGTATATGATGTAGAAACTAAGCATTGCAATACAACATATGCATGATATGAGTAATATAACCCTACTAAGTTTGAGCATACACCTCAGGGGGATAATAGGACTGGTCATCTGCCTCTGAATCCTCCTCTGAAGATCTATCCGTAACCAGCAAGAAATCTGCTTCAGCAGGTAGCATTGTTTGCTCTGAAGACCTTGTTTTCACTCTAGATTTATCCATCACCAATTCAAATGGTCGATGCACATGAAGAGCAGTTGAATATACAAACATTGTCGACAAAAGCAATGAGAAATACAAAAAAAGGACGGCATGATATAATTCACATATATGGCGCTTGGCTAAACAACATGGCATTGCATAATTCACATATATAATGCCTTGCAACAAGATAGCTTTGCATAATTCACATATATAATGTCTTGCAACAAGATGGCATTGCATAACTCACATATATGGTAATTAGACACTAAACAGGTGGAATTCAGACAAAGCATGTCTAAACTAAGCAAATGACATAGCAACGCAAGATACCATATGCACGATATGAGCACATAACCCTGCCAAGTTAGAGCATGCACCTCGGGGGGGGGGGAATAGTACTGGTCATCTGTCTCTGAATCCTCCTCTGAGGAGCTATCTGTAACTAGCAAGACACACACTTTGTCAGATAGTATTGTCTGCTCTGAAGACCTTGTTTCCACTCCAGATTTTTCCATGACCGTGTCGAATGGCTGATGCATAGGGAGAGTAATTAATTGTACTAAAATAGTTAACAAATTTAACACGTAATAAAAAAATGATGGCATGATATAATTCACATATAAGATGACTGGCTAACCAGGGTGCCATTGCAAAATTCACATATATGATGCCTGGCTAAACAAGATGGCATTGCATGATTCACATATACGATAAAGAAACTAAACATATGACATTGACACAAAGCATGTCTAAATTAAGCAGATGACATCTTTGATGTATACAGTAAGCAATGCAAGGCACCATATGCATGATATTACCAACATCAGCATGCCAAGTTAGAGCGAATACCTCATGGGGTAAATAGGAGTGGTCTTCTCCTTCTGAACCCCCCTCAGAACAGTTATCTTCCTCTTGATTATGATCTGAAATGGGTGGGGGGGTGCCTTTGCGCCCACCATGGAGCGACGTCTGCATGAGATTTTATTGGCACGCAAGGCTCGTCTCTTTTGCTCTACTTGTTCAGTTCCATTGTGTACAATAACTGACATGCATAGGAATAAAACATAGTGAGATTATGTAAGGAGTGCATGCACAAATCCAGAGTGATGGTAGCAAACTGTGTATAGACCCAATACCAATGATAGCAGGCAGATAATAGCTTTAGTTAAAATATACAGATAATGACTCCTTTAATGTATGTTTGCACCCAACATGAAACTCATAGTAGACACCCGAGATTAACCAGATAGTAGACATATAGTACTAATTGCTGCCCCAATATGTACCCCACAAACATTTAGAAACTCAAGTTTCAGCATTAGTGTGGACCTGACTCGGAGTCTAATAGGTGAACTCGATGATAAAGTAGCATGTCATCATATTAACCGATGCATAACGTAAGCAGACACGGAAGAGTGCGACCTCTCTTGTGGACCCGTGTAGTCCTCAAGTCATCTGCTTAGTTGATGATGGTAATGTTGTTGTCGTGGCTGCCAGCGGCGGGGAAGAAGATCTGAGGAGGGGAAAGACAGTTTGGAGAGCGGATCCCTACCGTGGTGAACCCTTCCGTCGTTGGAGTAGCTGAGCTGGGGTGGAACACATCACCGCAGGAGGAGGACAAACTGCACAAGGTTTTCTTTGACACATATCTATAATAGAAGTAATTATGTAAGGGCTTGTTTGAATTTGAGGATTCTAACAATGCAGGGATAGGAAATAGCCAGGAATAGGATAGGAATGCACGTGCAAAACAGAGAATTTAAAAACACATGATTTCTGCCAATCTGGGTGTTTGATGCACAAGAATTGGAAGATCACAGGATGCAAAGAAGCATGGTGAGATTAAGTCAAACCACAAGAAAATGTACGGTTATAATGCTATAATGCTACTATCTCTTAGTCTTGTGCTTCATTAATAGGAATTTGAAAAGGAGGACAAGTGGAAATTAAAATTCCTATGGTTTTTCTTTCAAGGATACACTAAAGGAACAAATCCTACAGTTTCCTTTGCTCCATTCCTTTACACCAAATTCATGAAAAGTAGTACCATAGGAAACTTTCCAATTCCTATGTTTTTCATTCACTTTTCCTTTCAAGCACTGGCAATTCTAGTAGGCAGGCTTGAGCAAGGAAAATCCTACACTAAAAAAATGTTTTTGTGCTACTTCTATTACTTTGGACCCAGGCCACTGCCCTACTAGCTCAACTCCCAGGCCCATCGACAAATGCACAACTCAAAGACGCAGAGATAAATAATGATGGCATTCAAGAGAGTCCATCACGGATAGCTAAGTTGCCTAGTACCTCACTGCTTGTCATATAGTAGGTAAAATAATCATATTTCATGCTACTACGTGTGCTTAGTGGATAATATATATAACATGTAGAGTAAAAGAGAGATGCAACAAGTGTACAACCTCTTTGGCGAAGCCATGTCAATCTCAGCGTGATTGGGTTGGCCGGTGAGGATGCTCTGGCTGACTTGGCTGTCGGAGGAGGGGAAGAAGATCTTAGGCATCTAGAGATGGAGCCCGAGGTATTGCTCCGTTGTGATGGAGGGTTTCGTCGTTGGAGCAGCTCCGGTGAGTTGTACGATGCCGAGGCTGAAGCAGGACAAGAGAGACAATGTTAACCCGAGTGGAATTCTAATAGCATCTCCAATAGATGACGTAAAATACATAACCACAAAGTGCTAGATGTAAAATACATCAGCCGCTCATCTCTGAACTGAACTGTCGAAACTGAATTTAACTGTAGAAACTGAACTTAACTGTCTAAACTAAATTTTGCTGTCGAAACTGAATTTTACTGCCGAAACTAAATGCCCTAGAGGTGAGGCTACACGTCAGTCGACTGACTTTTTCATCTCTGGTCAGTCGATTTTGCAGCCATTGGATACGAAATCAAGGGCCCGCAGTTCATCTTCAACCTCCACCCCCCGAGCCGCCAGCCACCACCAGTCGAACAGCCCCCCCCCCCCCCCGCCGCCCGCGGCCGGCTGTGCGCCGCCCCGCCCGCCCCGGAAACACTCCCCACCGCCGGTCCGCCGCCGCCCCGGCCATCCCTCTAGGCCCCCATGCCAAGCTTTTTCTCCGGTGATCCCCACACCACCGCCCCACCACCGTCGGCGACCACCGCCCCACCACCGTCGGCGACCACCGCCCCTACCCTGAACCCTATGATAGATAGGAGGGTACCTCTCCGGCGAGCCCCCTCCCTGCTGCAGCTGGGTCTTCCTTAACTCCGGCAAGCCCCCCCCCCCCAGCCCCTGAAAATTGACTGACCCAAAAGTCGATTCAGTTGACTGAAGTGTAGCTAAATCGGAGCAACATCACAAGCAAGAGAAAGAGCGAGAGCAGCAGCACGAGCAAGAGCAAGAGCAATAGCAAGAGCATACCAGGCAGGGGACCGAGAGCAAGAGCAGAGCAGCAGCGCGAGAAAGAGCTAAAGCAATAGCATCTCCTACTGATGTGGACGTCGCCGCCGAGGGAGCGATGCCATGGAGGAAATGGCCGGCAACGCTGCCGTCGATGGAGGCGTGCCGTGTTGGCTCGGGACCGAGCACCGGCAACACCGTGAGATCGAATCAAGCAGAAATGCAGCGATTAGTGTACAACCTCTTTGGTGGCGCCGATTAGGCCACAACTTCATCCGAGGAAATGGTGATGATGCTGCTCTTCCAGTGGTGCAGGTGAAGACGGCGGTGTGGGAATGGAGGTGGCGCGAAAGACGAGGGGAACGTCGGGGCAGCTGCTTGGAGGTGGAGGAAGGGGTGGCTGAACCGGTGGGACGATGAGATTGACGATGGATCCTCATCCGGTACGGTGGATGAGGGACGTCGAGGTGTTGCTGTGGATGATGTCGCCGGGGAAGAGGCTCTGGCTGGGTGGCGGACGGAGGAGGGTGTGGGGCTTAGCGGGTTTTCACGGCCTCGGTGTACGAATGGGTGGGCGGATGGGATGGTAATGGTGAACCATGGTTAGGGACGCGCTTGTCTGAAATGTGGGGTAAGTTACGAAAGTACCCCCACCGATTTGAGGCGGTTCTTTTGGTTCAGGGGTATCACGGGCATTTCATGTGTCGGGATTTCACAGGAGATGGGAGTTTTCGCTCGCATTGTAATTTTGGAATAGCAAGGCGCGGGTTGAGATGGAGGGAGTTGTCTGAGCACAACGAGGCAAAGATATATCTTAAATATTTTGGGGTAACAAGGCACGGGATGAAGAGGCGGGAGTTTCGTAGCATGATAGACAGAGACACTAGCTTGAAATTTCGGCATAACAAGGCGCGGCTTGAAATTTCGGGAGAACAAGCCTAATGTGTACCCAAAAAAAGACAATTCACACCTCATCACTAGAGAGAGCCATGTCCCGTTTTACTATATTACTAGAAATGCATTCAAATACAACAAAAAAACTAAAAAAATCGGGACAACAAACATAACGTGTATAGTACCAAAACAATTTGCACTTCCCTCAACAATAAAAACAATGTGTGTTTCCTGTTTGAATGGGATTGTACTCGGGTTAGTTACACAACCATCTAAATATTATCTTCACAACACATGACATGAATATAGGAGAAGTAAATTCCTATATAAATACGAACTACATGCACATACGATCTCAAATTGAAATATATGTATCAATTTTGTGTTGAATTCAAATCATAGTACATGTATGCTCTAGCTAGATGTTCAGAATCTAAACCATGTATGATATACTACGTACAATGTGTTTAACACGCACAGCACACACACACACACCATTTAGACTAGTAAGGTACATGTGCATTGCACGCATGGGATTTGGCAACCAAATTATGAATAAATACCGCATTATAGCATGTAAGCTTTGAGTCATATATGCATGATGTAGATGTTCATTTAATTCTTATAGTTCATTTAATTCAAAATAATCTAGTTTTTATAAGAAAGCTAATCTATTTTAAGATCCATGGAATTGTGCATTGTAAGGCATAAAGGAAAAACAAATAATGGCAAATCATGTAGAAAAACATTTGGGCAATTCTAATACGGAAGATTCTAGAACAAAGAAGAAGTGTGTGTGTTTTGAGGTTTGTGCATTATGCTTAAGTTCAACCATGGAGTCTTCTAGATTGTACATGTGGCAAAATCTGGTGGAATCTAGATGATATCCAACGGCCAGTAGTGCTCAAATTTTCCATCTCTGCACCATCGGATTGGCCTCATCCAACGACCATCTTTCAAAGTTAAAGTTATGCGCACACTATATAAAAAATATATAATATAATATATATAGGGGTATAGATATAGATATGTGATGCGAAAGCCACCCATCATCTCCAATTAGAATAGTGTGTCCATGCACGGATGCAATGTGGCCAAATGATGTCTGTCATCGGTATCTCAAATTCAAATCAGTCTGACCTTGTTCAATATGTATACATTACAACATGCTCGTTTCCAAACCACACCGGGCAGATCTCCCTTATATTCATGCATGCATGGGTTTCAAACATCATGATCTCTTATTTAAATATTTGAATTCAACGTTACATTGATTATGACCTCACCTAGTCTTTTTTACACCCACACAGTCGTCTTCTCTTTATAATTGTACCACTAACTTTCTCTCGTGCATGCATGCACACACACTATCAGTCAGAATTATCCATTGCACACATGCAATCTTTTTCTTCAGGTCGGTCTCCCATGAAGGCACACACACACACACATCCCCCTCTCCATCATATTAGGCATTCTTTATCTCTCACGTGCATGCGCAACAATCAATGTTCCTCTATGTGTTTGTGTATATAGCTAGGCCTTTCATAGTTTTCCACACAAACCGATCAATCTATATATCTAGTGAGGTCTCACCCTCTTTCCCACGTCCACAGTGATCAATCTATACCTCTCTACATAGTATTACATATATAGCTAATACACCCACATTAATTATATATCCAATGTCCCCCTCTCATCATCCATGCCTTCAGCTTCATCTCCCAGACGTGCGCACAATGGCGAAGACAGGGGGGAGCAAGGGCCCTGCCCCCCTAACATCACTATATATCGAGACTAATATGAATGTGATCATTAGACAGTTGCTGGTAAACATGGTTTAAGTTGATGAATTGGCCCTCCTCGTAAAGGATTACCAATGCTTGGCCCCCTAGCTCATTTATTTTGCATGGCTCCGCCACTGCGCGCAACATCGCACGTTCTCGCCCCCCTCTCTAAATATCGATCTCGCACTTGTGCACTCATTCATAGTCTCCCTCCACTCGGCCCCTCGCACCATCTTCTAGCCCGATTTTGCCACATGTACAATCTAGCTGACTCCATGGTTGAACTTAAGCATAATGCACAAACCTCAAAACAATAGTTTCTCATTTGTTCTAGAATCTTCCATATCATAACTGCCCAAACTTTTTTTCTAGTTAAATTGCCATTATTTGTTTTTACTTTATGCTTTACAACACACAATTCCATGAATCATAAAATAGATTAAAGACTTCTTTGATTCAAAGGATTCTCAAAGGAATTTTGGAGGATTCTAATCCTTAGGAATTTTTGCTATTTTGGTTGTTTGATTCGTAGGATTGTAAACCATAGGAATTTTTCTATATGATTCATTTGCACTAGATTTCATAGGAAACATCCTATCCACTCAAACCTCTCTGAAAGAATTCTGCTTTTTTTTCTATGCACAATCAAACACTCGTACAATCTTGTAGGATTCAAGACAACATTCCACTCTAATCCCATGTTTTTCCTATTCCTGCGTTTTGGAAATCCTACGAATCAAAGAGGCCCTAGCTTTTTTATAAAAACTAATTGATTTTGAATGAGATGAATTATAAGAATTAAACGAAGGTCTACATCAGGCATATATGACTTAGAGCTTACATGATATAGTGTGGTATTTATTCATAATTTGGTTGCAAAATCTAATGCGTGCAATGCACGTGTACCTTACTAGTACTTCGAGTATGTGCAAAACACGTAAATTAGAATTCCAATGGCATGCTACACAGTGTCTCTCTTACAGTTCATGAAGCCACGTGGCACATGTGGAGGCGTTGTCGCGACCTCCTTGTGTGGATTGATCACAGTGACATGTTGCTGGTTCTAGAAGAATGTACTCGTCCTCCCTGAGCCACACTGGCGGTACATGCAGCGAAGATGTGCATGCACGCCACGCACGCACTCATTCCCTCGCACGCACAAGCGGGTACACTGGCGGACGCTATTTTGTACCAAGATCCACCCCATGTGATAATTTGACGTGTGTAAAGTCCTTCACTTCATTGATGGTTAATTAATACAACGCATGCAAACTGAGTGGACGTGAGGGCGGAAGAAAGACATTACTACTCCATTGCGCGCATGCGAGTAGTTAAATCATGGGTTGCTAGTAGTCCTTCCATTGGTCTCCTTTGTATTTTGTGCCAATTTTTGATAGTAACATAATATTTATGCATTTGAGAAGTGTTGTCTACTTGAAATTTATGTTCCACTAAACTCATCGGGAGCTGTTCCGGGCCTCGAAACCAAAACCATCAATTAATCTTTACCTTGTTCCCATCACATTCGAAAGTACTAGTGCTAAAATTAAGTGCAAGCCTGCTCACACCTACTAGTACGTACCAAACCTGAACGCGTTCTCACTATGCATGTATTAGTACTAGTGCTAGTACTTAGGTTATAAAAAGGGGAACTACCTAACAGAAAATTAATCTACCTTTCTTCCTCATAAGTGCTTCTTCTTCGTCCGTCCTTGCCATGGCCGGTGCGCAGAGCTCTAGGTCGAGAACTACTCATAACAAGGGAGCGGCAACCAAGGCTGTGGAAAAAAAGAGATGGCTCGCCACCACGCAGAGACCTCAAAAGATCTCTCACGGGTAGGTGATGGCTCCTAGGAGCGCCCTAGCCGCGGAGGTGAACATGCCGAGCTGGCGGTGCTGGAATCATTATCCCTCGACGGCATGCCCGATCAGCTCAATAAGCACCTCAATAAGCAGAAGGAGTTCATCCACGGCTTGGTGGAGCTGCTGAAGGAGAGCCTCGATGACATGCCCACTGAGCTCAATAAGCATGGGGAGTTGACCGCCAGCTTGGTGTGCTACAGAAGAAGAGCATTGCCTCGGAGAAGAGGACGACCGGCGAAATCCTCCAACTTCAGGAGGACAAGGCGAAGCTCTGCCACGAGCTCGACCTGCTGAAGGAGAAGAATGCTGGCTGGAAGAAGCTGCATGAGAATAGTAAGTTCCTCGATGAAGATGCTGCAGGCCCTCATCATGGAACAGAAGGAGGAGTTGGCGAAGCTCCGCATCGAGTACCCGACTGCTATAAAGATACATAATGCGGTCGTGGAACAGATGATGAAGGCTCGCGTCGAGAAATCTCGCATCATGGACAAAATGAAGAAGATGGCGGAGGAGACGTGCAAGGATATGGAGGTCGTGGAGGTGATGAAGAAGCAGTTACGACTCCGCGGCGAATTAGAACATTTGGGGTGATAATCTTCCTTCTTCTTTTGCTCCTGTGTTTCTTCTTTTGCTTCGGGTGTTTCGTAGCACGTGTCACATTCTCTACGAGGCATGCATAGAACAGTGCTAACAATGAGATGACTAGCAAATTAGATCATTTTTTATCGCCATATGGCACTGGGCTGCCGTGTTTCGTGCTCCTCCGTCATAGTACTACTCTAGTGGAAAACTTGAGTATACCGCACGGTTCTTTGCTCCTCCTCAGGTCGTCGGCACATTTATACGAGCAGTGAAATCACAAGGCCCCGCCTTCCAGCAGTAATGAGACACCAAATCACAAAGGCCCTCGCCTCTCGTGAAAACGACCAAGCTAGACTGCCCCGCCCTCTAGCCTTTTAAAAAAATGTATACTTTTGTACAGTAGTAGTATCGATGGATTGCACCATGGAGTAAAACTAACAAGATGAAATTAAATAAAAAAGGTGGTACATATAGAGAGCGCTCGTTGCCAAATTATGCATATAGTACTATTAAAGAAATAAAGAAATTAGCATACCTTTTTAATTCTTGGGTTCTTATTATTTATGCCACTAGTTGTGTATCACTACTCAGTTTGCATTTAGAAGTTATAGCTACTCAAAAATGCCATCGATCCGTGAGATGCCTGCTCAAAAATGCAATTAGATATCTAAAAAATGCCATCGTTAAGTTAGATGTTTGGTCAAAAATGCCATTAGACATTGTTATTTTCACGTCAAACCCGTTGACCATGTTACATGACAAAAATAAGCCGATTCTCATAATGATAAGTGTGGCCCCACTTATCAGGAGTAACCAGGCGAAGAATTTTATAGGAAAATAAGAACGTTGTTTGGATCAAGTAGGCCCCACACTTTATTTTACTGTAGTGAGATAGAGGGAGAGCTGGCATGTTGGTCCATCGCTATTTATGTCATTATAACATGGAAAAATAGATTTGAGTCACAATAATGGTGTCTAGCACAACACACCCCTCAAATAAAACTAAGCACCCTGGAATTCTTTGACAAAACTAAGCACCCTGAAATTCTTTGACAATTAAACTGCTGGCTATATGATGTTGGCCATCTATATTGTATGTATATAATGTGAAGAAACGAGTGGTAGTACTATACCAACTAAAAGATGAAATGTAAGAAATATAACGAGAAGAAACATAACATAGTTCTACTGGGGGCTCAGCACAACACACCCCTCAAATTAAACTAAGCAACTAATCCGGTAGACACTGCATTAGAACCACCATGAGCAATGGCACTGCCACCTTACTCGGAGTCCTCGTCCACGTCCTCAACTTCGCCCTCGTCCCTCTTCCTCTTGATCGATACTTCTTTGCTTCAACCGCACACTTGGCTCTTGCTCTTCATCCAACCCTTGTAGATATTGAAACAAAGGTAGCCATCCATTGTAGCATAGTGGATGTGGTCTATATCTAGTACATTCTAATGCCATGCATGACGATGAAACATGTGCGGAGGTTTCTCCATTTTTTCGTACGAAGGATGAACCATGGCTCCTGCTAGGGTCAGCATTGAAGGCTGATGCTATGTCCTGAGCTTGCGTTAGTTTTCCTTGAAGAGGAAAGGGTGATGCAGCAAAGTAGCGTAAGTATTTCCCTTAGTTTTTGAGAACCAAGGTATCAATCCAGTAGGAGGCTCCTCAAAAGTCCCACACACCTACACAAACAAACAAGAACCTCGCAACCAACGCAACAAAGGGGTTGTCAATCCCTTCACGACCACTTGCGAAAGTGAGATCTGATAGAGATAATATGATAAGATAAATATTTTTGGTATTTTTATGATATAGATTAGAAAAGTAAGATGCAAATAAAAGTAGATTGAAAGCTTATATGATAAATAATAGATCCGGGGGCCATAGGTTTCACTAGTGGCTTCTCTCAAGATAGCATAAGTATTACGGTGGGTGAACAAATTACTATCGAGCAATTGATAGAAAAGTGAATAATTATGAGATTATCTAGGCATGATCATGTATATAGGCATCACGTCCGTGACAAGTAGACCGACTCCTACCTGCATCTACTACTATTACTCCACACATCGACCGGTATCTAGCATGCATCTAGAGTATTAAGTTCATAAGAACAGAGTAACGCATTAAGAAAGATGACATGATGCAGAGGGATAGACTCATGCAATATGATATAAACCCCATATTTTTATCCTCGATGGCAACAATACAATACGTGCCTTGCTACCCCTGCTATCACTGGGAAAGGACACCGCAAGATTGAACCCAAAGCTAAGCACTTCTCCCATTGCAAGAAAGATCAATCTAGTAGGCCAAACCAAACTGATAATTCGAAGAGACTTGCAAAGATAACTTAACCACACATAAAAGAATTCAGAGGAGATTCAAATATTTCTCATAGATAAACTTGATCATAAGCCCACAATTCATCGGATCTCGACAAACACACCACAAAAAGAGTTACATTGAATAGATCTCCAAGAAGATCGAGCAGAACTTTGTATTGAGATCCAATGAGAGAGAAGAAGCCATGTAGCTAATAACTATGGACCCAAAGGTCTGTGGTAAACTACTCACAACTCATCGGAAGGGCCTTGGAGATGATGTAGAGGCCCTCCGTGGTCGATTCCCCCTCCGATGGAGCGCCGGCGAAGGCTCCAAGATGGGATCTCGCGGATACAAAAGGTTACGGCGGTGGAAATAGTTTTTCGTGGTGCTCCTCGATGGTTTCAGGGTACGTGGGTATATATAGGAGGAAGAAGTAGGTCGGTGGACGCTCGAGGGGCCCACAAGGGTGGGGGGCGCGCCCACCTGTAGGGGGCACGCCGTGCACCCTCGTGGCTGCGTCCTCTGTTGCTTGACATCCACTCCAATTCCCCTGGATCACGTTTGTTCCAAAAAGATCACTCCTGATGGTTTCATTCCGTTTGGACTCCGTTTGATATTCCTTTTCTTTGAAACACTGAAATAGGCAAAAAAACAACAATTTGGGCTGGGCCTCCGGTCAGTAGGTTAGTCCCAAAAATGATATAAAAGTGTAAACTAAAGCCCATAAACATACAAAATGGGTAATATAATAGCATGGAACAATCAAAAATTATAGATACGTTGGAGACATATGAAGCATCCCCAAGCTTAATTCCTGCTCGTCCTGGAGTAGGTAAATGATAAAAACAGAATTTTTGATGTGGAATGCTACCTAGCATAATTCTCAATGTAATTTTCTTTATTGTGGCATGAATGTTCAGATCCAAATGATTCAAAATAAAATTTCATATTGACATAAGAAATAATAATACTTCAAGCATACTAATCAAGCAATCATGTCTTCTCAAAATAACATGGCTAAAGAAAGTTATCCCTACAAAATCATATAGTCTGGCTGTTGCTCTATCTTCATCACACAAAGTATTTAATCATGCACAACCCCGATGACAAGCCCAACAATTGTTTCATACTTTAGTAATCTCAAACTTTTTCAACTTTCACGCAATAGATGAGCGTGAGCCATGGACATAGCACTATATGTGGAATAGAATGGTGGTTGTGGAGAAGACAAAAAGGGAGAAGATAGTCTCACGTCAACTAGGCGTATCAACGGGCTATGGAAATGCCCATTAATAGATATCAATGTGAATGAGTAGGGATTGCCATGCAACGGATGCACTAGAGCTATAAATGTATGAAAGCTCAACAAAAGAAACTAAGTGGGGTGCATCCAACTCACTTGCTCATGAAGACCTAGGGCATTTTGAGGAAGCCCATCATTAGAATATACAAGCCAAGTTCTACTATCAAAAATTGCCACTAGTATATGAAAGTGACAACATAGGAGACTCTCTATCATGAAGATCATGGTGCTACTTTGAAGGACACGTGTGGTAAAAAGGATAGTAGCATTGTCCCTTCTCTCTTTTTCTCTCATTTTTTTATTTGGCCTTTCTCCTTTTTTTGGCATCTTTTTTTTATTTGGTGGGCATTTTGTCCTTTTTTATAAAGTCTGAAGTCTCATCCCGACTTGTGGGGGAATCATAGTCTCCATCATCCTTTCCTCACTCGGGCAATGCTCTAATAATGAAGATCATCACACTTTTATTTACATGCAACTCAAGATTACAACTCAAGACTTAGAACAAGATATGACTCTATATGAACGCCTCTGGCGGTGTACCGGGATATTCAATGAATTAAAAGTGACATGTATGAAAAATTATGAAGGTGGCCTTGCCACAAATACGATGTTAACTACATGATCATGCAAAGAGCAATATGACAATGATGATGCGTGTCATATAAACGGAACGGTGAAAAGTTGCATGGCAATATATCTCGGAATGGCTATGGAAATGCCATAATAGGTAGGTATGGTGGCTGTTTTGAGGAAGGTATATGGTGGGTGTATGGTACCGGCGAAAGTTGCGCGGCACAAGAGAGGCTAGCAATGGTGGAAGGGTGAGAGTGCGTATAATCCATGGACTCAACATTAGTCATAAAGAACTCATATACTTATTGCAAAAATCTATAAGCCATTGAAAACAAAGTACTATGCGCATGCTCCTAGGGGGATAGATTGGTAGGAAAAGACCATCGCTCGTCCCCGACCTCCACTCATAAGGAAGACAATCAATAAATAAAATTGTGCTCCAACTTCATCACAAAGCGGTTCACCATACGTGCATGCTACGGGAATCACAAAATTCAACACATGTATTCTTTAAATTCATAATCACCCAACTAGCATGACTCTAATATCACCACCTCTATATCTCAAAACAATTATCAAGTATCAAATTGATCATAGCATCCAATTCACTTTCTATGATAGTTTTCATTATACCCAACTTGGATGCCCATCATTCTAGGACCAATTTTATAACCATAGCAAATACCATGCTGTTCTAAAAGACTCTCAAAATAATATAAGTGAAGCATGAGAGATCAGCAATTTCTACAAAATTAAGCCACCACCGTGCTCTAAAAGATATAAGTGAAGCACTAGAGCAAAAGTATCTAGCTCAAAAGATATAAGTGAAGCACATATCGTATTCTAATAAATTCTAATCAAGTGGGCTTATCCCAAAAGGTGTGTACAGAAAGGATGATTGTGGTAATCTAAAAAGCAAAGATTAATATCTACAAGACGCTCCAAGCAAAACACATATCATGTGGTGAATAAAAATATAGCTCCAAGTAAAGTTACCGATAGACGAAGACGAAAGAGGGGTGTCGGGGGTTGGGTGCGACATATGCCAAAGGATGGCTTATCATGGTGGGAGCGAGTAGAACATCGTCGGTGCCTGGAAGCGGGAGAAGGCGTAGATACATACACTGTCGGACTTTACACAGGTTGGGGGCTCTCCGTGGAGATAATACCCCTACTCCTGCTCTGCGGGGTCTCCGCATGATCACTAAGGCACTAGTGATACAAGGTGCTCCTTGAGCTGTGTCTAGAGGTAGGGGAAGGCAAGGCTAGCTCCTCCCTGCCCTAGGAAACTGGTTAGTTCTATCAGAGTTGGAACCCTTTGCATGGTTGACCTGGGGGGCTTATATAGGCCTGCCCCCCAGGGTACAATGGTAATTGGGCCGGCTGCTGGGGCCCGTCTGTCAGTGTCTCCAGCCTACGGCTTCTCCGCTGACTACTGGGGACCGCTGCCTGGTGGGCCCCGCCGGCTGGTTGGTGGCTGCTTACTGTAGCCGTGCCGTCTATGACAAGGGCTTGGTCTTCTTACCGTGGCTACAGTCCCGCCAGCTGACGGGAGGTTACTGTAGCCATGCTTGGTCTCATAAGGTTAATGGCGCGCTTGCCTTGAGACGAGGGACGGCCGCCTACTGGAGGCCGGCCCCTCCCGTGCCCGACTGGCCAGGCGTACGCCGTCTTTTGGTGTGTCGCTGCCTGGTAGGGCCTGTGGCTGGCAGGCCGCACCGACAGGCCATCGTGGGGAAAAGGGTTCCGCCTGCTTGGAGCGACGTCAGGGGAGACATGGCACAGTGCCCCGCCATGTGGAGATCTCCGCCTGTACGGAGCACTGTAGCCATGCCTGTCCCATGCATCAGGGCGACGTGCTTCACTGTAGCCATGTTCCTGCTCGTACTCTTGATGGGGGGCTTGTCCGCACCCAAGCCGCGAGGTGGCCGCCTGCCCGATGCCGCCCTCTTTGGAGGCCGGCCGGCAGGAGCCTACCACTCGAAGTGCCGTAGGCTTGGGTTGGCCGCCCTCTGGCAGCCGGTCGTTGAGCCAGATGGCTCCCAGAGGGCGGAGCTTCAACTTGGGGTCCAGCTAGGCGGAGCTGGCCCAAAGTCTTGATAAATTCAAGGACTCCGGTGAGCCTACCAGTGGCCCATTACTCCGACAGTAGTCCCCGAAGCCGGTGAGGCGTTGCGGTCGAGGGGCTGCGAAGTCTCAGCGGCTTCCCCCCTCAGCGGGCTCCGGGAGGACGTCGGTCCGTCTTGCGGCGAGCCGAATGCTGACACCGGCCTCTTCCAGGCGGAGCTTGCGTGGTTGGTTTTGAACTTCAAGGCGGGAAATAGGTGGTGTGCCTGCTAAGCTTCCCGTGCCGCCATCCGCCACAGACGCGCCACGCGGCGCACGTCAGCCTGGTCAGCCTGCCACCCCACGCCCCCAACGGACGTGACAATGGGCTGGGCCCGCCACTACCGTGCCTCGGCAACCGGGTTGATCCGCTGCGCCGAAGGGGACGGTTGCCACTCCCATGACCGTTTACGGTGTTGTGAATGCGTGCGATAAATGGGGGTCGTGGGCACAATTAATCCCACGACCCACGTCCTGCCCCCTCGGCTTCGTAGCCCGAGGGCTATAAGTAGGGAGATGGGAGGGGTGTGGCAAAGCTCTCGCGGCCCCTCCCACTCTTCTGCTTCCTCTGCTTACTCCTCCACCGCCGCTGCTACTGTTCTGCGCTACCGCGGTGCTGCCGCCGTCGGCCGCCGCCGACGCACTTCTCCTCCTCACGCAGCCATTCAGAAGCCATGGCGCGCGAGAAGGGCGGCGACTGGGACAGATCGACCGTGATCAAGGATCACATCTCCTTCCTACGCGACACGCGTCGGATGCCCAGCGCGGCCTTCATCAAGGCGCGGGTGTCGCCAGAGGAAGAGATCTCGCCGACGCCGCGGGGAAACGAGCGGGTCGTCTTCCGCTCGCACTTCCTCCGCGGCTTCGACCGCTCGGTGAGCGGCTTCTTCTGCTCTTTCCTCGACTTCTACCATCTTCAGCCTCACCACCTCACGCCCAACGCCATGACTCTACTCTCCTCCTTCGTCACGGCGTGCGAGGGCTACATCGGCGTCCTCCCCACACTCGAGATGTGGGGAGCGTTCTTCTATGGGAAGCTCGGCACCTCCGCCAGGGAGACGGCGGCCGAGTGCAGGGGCTTCGTCGCCGTGCGCCGACCGGCGAAGAGGAATGCCTTCCCCGTCATCAAGCTGGCGCAGCCGGTGAAGATGTGGCAGCAGTCCTACTTCTACGTCGAGAACGTAGATCTAGCTACCGAATTCCTCAACCTGCCGGCCTATGAGGCCGCCCCCCCCACCGGGACTCGGCCCACCTGGGGATACAAACCGAAGCCGGTGACGGCGGACGCGGCGGCCGCCATCGGCCAACTCCGAGTGCTCCAGGAGTCGGAGGGCCTTGTTGCCTCCGACCTCCTCGTCGCCTTCGTCGAGCGCCAGGTCCTCCCGCTCCAGAGCCGCCCTCATCCGATCTTCCGGATGGGCGGACCCCGCGATCCGTGCCGACTGTGCACGAAAGGGATGCCGCCTGCCGAGGTTGCGCGGATGGTAAATGAGATCTCCGACCTCAAGGTGTCATAGGAAGAGTGGCGGTACGGGAAGCGGCTGTACTCCCTCCACAACCCGCCGCATGCTGTAAGTTTCTTCATTTTGTCCTTTGATCTGTTTTCTTCAGCTTCATTTGTTGTCGTGATGTAGCTCTTTCTTGGTTGCAGATTTACATGTCCACGACAACGGCCGCCCTCCTGGGGCCGGGCGATGACCTCTAGCCGAACAGGGCGGTGAGTGACCTGGACGACCCTGACTTGGGGGCGGCCGCCCTGGCGGACGATGCAACAGGCGGTGGCGGCAAAGCAGACGGCAGCGGTGGAGCAGGCGGCTCCGAGGAAGGCGGCGGCGTGGGGACTTGGCCCGACGACGACGAAGATGAAGACGAACCGTGCCTCGCCCGGAGCTCCGCCACTACCGGCACCGACCCATCTTTCGGGCCGCCCGCCCGCGGCAGCAAGCGCAAGCGGACGCAGGGCGCTGTCTTGTTCGGCAGCGCCCCGAAGAAGCCCAAGAACCCGGCCGCGGCGACCAGGCAGAAAGAAGCCGCGACCAAGGTGGCCAAGTATCAGAGGCAGCCGAAGGTGCCCGTTATGGTGTCGGCGTAAGTATCGTTTCCTTACTTTGCGTCTTGTTGTCAATCTGGCGTGAGAGCCTTCTGACTTGTCTTCTTATTTCAGGGCCCCGCTAACCCTCGAGAAGTCGAGCGCCGCCTCGGTCCTCAGGTCGGCAGCGACCTCCTCGACCAGCCGGCGGATCGACCTGGCCGCCGACCTCCGGGAGGCGACAGAGCGGAATGTGCGGGAGGCACGTGAGGAAGAGGCCGACCGCCTGGCCAAGGAGCAGGCGGACAAGGCCGCCGCGTCTGCTGAGAGAGCGCTGGCACAGGCAGAAGCCCAAGCCGGGAGAAGGAGCGGCTCGCGGAGGCCGTACGCCGCCAAGAGCCGCTGCTCGTGGCGCCCCTGAACACCGCGCCGCCTCCGACTGAATTCGTGGCGACGGCCGGAGGGGATGGCGATGACCACCCGATCCGGGAGCGGGAGGGCGGGGACGTGGCCATGCCGGACGTCTTCGTGCCGCCGCCACCGCCTCCGCGCCTCCGCCAGCCAGCGAGCCGCGGGACGAGCAGCCGACTGCGCCGCTGGTGCCACCGGTCGAAAGCACGGTGGTGACGGACCTGATTCCTACGGTCCACACACCCACACGCCGCCGTCTCGAGAAAGCGGCCTCAGCACCACGACCGCAGGAGGTCGGCGCCGCAAGCTCGTCAGTCCCCGACACCGAGGCGACCAGTGTCGCACCCGTGGGTTGGATACACGGGGGCGGGACGGGTGCCCTGAATCAGGCGTCTCTTGACGTCCAGGCCAAGCTCCAGGCATAAGCGGAGGCCCTCAGGCGCTGCAACGAGGCCTTCTTGGAGTCGCGAACCGCCATCCGCGTAAGTTATCTTTGGCTTTCTTCTTTGGATGATCCTCTTTCTTCTCTCGTGGGGGCGCGCAAGCGCACCCACTGGGTGTAGTCCCCAAATTCCGGGCCGGCTGCTGAGCAGGCGGGTCGGAACTTTATCTTGCAATTGTCGACTGCTGATTTCGTCTGGTGTTTCTTCTTCAGGACTATCACAATCTCTGCACGACCGCCTCCCTCCAGGGTCCAGGAGCTGGAGACGCAGACTGCCCATCTGGCCGAGAGCCGGAGTAAGTTTCTATCTTCCTTTCTTTGCGGGGGCGCGCTGGCGCACCCGCGGGCTGTAGTCCCCGAGGTTCGGTCCGACTGCCAAGCAGTCGGGCCGAATCTCCTCAGTTGTTTCCTTTCTTCGTCAACCACTTCTTCTCTGTGGGGGCGCGATGGCGCGCCCACGGGCTGTAGTCCCCGAGGTTCGAGCCGACTGCTGAGCAGTCGGGCCGAATCTCCTCAGTTGTTTCTTTTCTTTGTCTTGTCCCCTTGACTGATGCCTTTTTCTTCTTTCACTTTTTCCAGAGGCTAACGCTGCCTTGCAGGAGCAGCTGGGCCAGGACAACACTGCTTTGCGCGGCAAGGAGGCAGAGTACGCCAAGCTGGCCGAGGAGCGGGATCGCCTGGTCGCTCAACTTGCCGAGCAGGCGGAAGCCCTCAAGGCGGCCCAACTGAAGGTGAAGACGATGGAGACCAACCTCCTCGTTGATTTTGAGATCGAGCGCTCTGCCTGGGCTGACAAGGAGGCCCAGATGACGGCCTGCTTCAGCAGCATCGAAGACTTGGTCGATGGTAAGCTTCATTCTCTTGATTTCTTGTTTTGAACTGTTGGCCCTTGCTTATAGCCTTGGTCCTTTTCTTATTCCTCCCGGACACACTTCTTCCCGGGCAATTCTGTAGCCTCAATCCAAATGATCGAGGCCTAGCATGAGGAGCGAAGGGCGGAGGGTGCGCAAATCGCCGCTGATGCTCCTCGGACTCTTGGCGAATAGGTCCTCAGCATTCAGGCCCGGTTTCGGCCTGCTCATCGCATGCTACGCCGGCTCCAGCTCATCGGAGCTCAGGCGGTCTCCGCCCTTTGGCCAGGCTTGCCGGCTCCGTGCACCCCAAGTCGGACTGCCGACTGGCTGGAGGTGGCGGCCAGCCGCCTGGAAGCGTGGAAGGGCTCCGCAGCCCGGGCAGGAGCGCGCCGAGCCTTGGAGTTCGCCAAGGCATGGTATCCTGGGCTAGACTTAGCATAGTTAGCCACGTTCCGGCTGGAAGTGCAGGGGGAGCTGGCGGCGGTGGAGGCTGAGCTTGTCAACCGGGCGGCGGCAATCGCCGACTTCACCGACACCAGCGTCTTTGTTCCGGAGGTGGTCGAGGAAGGCGGCGAAGCTCGGCAAGAGTGGCTCGGGCTGAACCCGGAGGACAGTGAAGATTCAGCTGAAGTCATCGACTCCAACGATGAAGGGGAAGATGGGGAGGAGGAAGAGAAGGAGGAGGAAGATGAGGAGAGCGACGTCGACCTGCCGGGGGTCGGGGCGGATGGTCAACCCCAACCTGACCGGGCCTCAACCAACGAGCCGCGCACCGAGGTGACGGCTGCTACTGGAGATGTCCAGGTGGGGACTGACCAGCCACCCGTTCCTCCAACGGATGCCGCCGACTCCGTCCTCCTGCCCTCCGCCGCCCCGCTTGCTGCTGGCAATTCTTTTGCTCAGACGGAGCCGCTTGCCGCGCCAGGCGGTCCAGCCGACTCCAGCATCCAGCCAGAATCCTTTGCCACGCCATCCGGCACTGCCTAGCCGGATCCTTCTGCTGCGCCAACCGGCACCGCCGAGCCGGAGTCTTCTGCTGCTCCTTAGGATTTTACCTTGTTTCTGCTTGCTGCTCTGAACATTTTGTTAAATTCGCGCAATTCCACCCGCGGGGTGTATATCAAAACTTTGTTTCAATGCCGGCCAGAGGCCTTTATCCATGTAAATATTTTATTATAGCTTTATGCTTTGCTTTGCCGACTTCTATCTTTCCTTGCCTTTTACTCCTTGGGTTTTCCTTTGCCGCCCGCCCTTGGCTATCCTCTTGCCAGCCAAACAGTTGCTCTGCGGACTGCGGCTAGGTTGAGTACTTAGTCATTTGGAGGAGGGCTAGTACTTAGCCATTCGGGGTGTTGGCAATAAAAAGTAGGAGTCGGCTGGCCGGCTGCTCAGCAGCCGGTTGAAAAAGGTGAGATGCCGGCCTCTGCTATATGCATTTTGTCCTTAGTCATTTTTCATGTAGGCGCCAGATTGGGATCCCTGCCCGCCATACAGTCGCTCTGCGAGCTGCGGCTTCTGGCAAGGGAAGTGTCTGGTGCCAGCACACTACTTATACGACTACAGGAGGCGGCATATAGCAGAAGGCGGCGTGCCTCCGGGCCGACTGGTCGAACCGGGTGCCAGGCGGAAAAAACTATACATACTCATGGCACAATTTTTATCATATAGATAAAAGAGGGCAGTCCCCGAGCTCGTCTCGGGGGACCCGAGGTCTTTGTATATGATACAAAAGGTAGCATGATACATACTACTTTTCAACTGTAAAATCTTCGGAGGAGGTTTGCATTGCATGGCCTCTCCGTCTCCTTGCCTGAATCATCTCTCTTGCGCGCTCTGGGCTTCTGGGCGTCAATCAGATAGTAGGAGTCGTTGCCGAGCACCTTGCTGATGATGAAGGGGCCTTACCAAGGCGCCGAGAGCTTGTGCTGGCCGACTGTTCTCTAGATCAGCCGGAGCACAAGGTCTCCCTCTTGGAAGGATCTTGGCTTCACCTTGCGGTTGTAGTACCGGCGCAGACTCTGCTGGTAGATGGCGGACCGGCTGAGTGCCAACAGCCGGCCCTCTTCCAGCAGGTCGACGCCATCTTCCCGCGCCTCCTTAGCGTCCGCCTCTATGTACATGGTGACTCGCGGGGAGTCGAACTCTATGTCCATCGGGATGACGGCTTCGGCACCGTAGATGAGGAAGAAAGGCGTGAAGTCGGTTGACTTGTTCAGCGTTGTGCGCAGGCTGCAGAGGACGACCGGCAGCTCGTCGAGCCAGCAGCCGGCCGAACGCTCAAGAGGCTCAACCAGTCGGGGCTTGATGTCGGACAAGATGAGGCCATTTGCTCGCTCAACCTGGCCGTTTGACCGCGGGTGGGCAACAGACGCTAAGTCCAGTCGGATGCCCTGTGTCGCGCAGAAACAAGCCAAGGCTCCTTTGGCAAAGTTTGTGCCATTGTCGGTGATGATGCTATGTGGTATGCCGTACCGAGTGGTGATGTCGGCAATGAAGGTCACGACAGTCGGCCTATTCAGTTTCTTGATTGGCCTGGCCTCTATCCACTTGGTGAACTTGTCCATAGCGACAAGCAGGTGAGTCATGCCGCCACGGGTTGTCTTGAATGGCCCCACCATATCCAAACCCCAAACAGCAAATGGCCAAGCAATCGGAATGGTCTTGAGTGCAGAAGCTGGCAAATGCGGCTTGGAGCGGAATCTTTGGCACCCTTGGCATTTCTGAACCAACTCTTTGGCCTCCTCAAGAGCAGTCGGCCAGAAAAAACCATGGCGAATGGCTTTGGCAACAAGGGATCTTGAGGCTGCGTGGTGGCCACATTCACCCTGATGAATGTCCGTGAGGATTGCTTGGCCCTGGTCCGGCTCCATGCAGCGCTGGTATACACTAGTGACCCTGCATCGAACCAGCTCTCTGATGACTATGGTGTATGCTGCTGCTCGCTGTTGCACCTGCCTGGCTGAGATCTCATCAGTTGGCAGTTCTTTGTTCACCAGAAATCTGAGGATTGGCTGAGCCCAGGAAGGCGCTGCTATTTCTTCCACTGCCACAACTGCAACTTGTATGAGGGTGGTTGGGCCGGGAGATGGCAGGTTGGCAACTACTTCCGCCTGCTGTCTTGAAGAAGTCCCCGGGCCGACTGCTGCAGTCCCTGGGCCGGGCTCTGGAATTGCCGGGGCGGGTGCGACGGCTACAGTCCCCGGGCCGCCTGCTGAAGTCCCCGTGCTGGCTTATGGGACCCTCAAGTCGGATCCCACTGCTTCGGGAGGGGCCGACACAAAGATGGAATCTGATTCTGGGGACGGCTTGACGGACGGCTTGAGAAGGCGGCGCAAGGCAACGCCGGCTGGTATTGCTTGTCGGGTGGAGCCAATCCGTGCCAAAGCATCTGCTTGCTCATTGTCGTTTCTTGGCACGTGGAGGAACTCGCACCCGTCAAAGTATCCACTGAGTTGCTGCACAAGGAAGCGGTAGCTTGCCATATTTGCATCCTTGGTGTCCCAGTCTCCTGACGACTACTGGACCACCAAGTTGGAGTCACCATAACACAAGATCCGGCGAATGCCGAGTTCCTTGGCAAGCCGGAGTCCGTGTATGAGTGCCTCATATTCTGCTACGTTGTTGGAGGTGACAAAATGGACTTGCAACACATATTTGAGTTTGTCGCCTTTGGGAGAAGTGAGGACAATGCCGGCTCCCAGACCGGTGCGCATCTTTGATCCATCAAAATGCATCCGCCAATGCGTAGAGTTTGGTGCTGGCAGTAAGTACTGGGTCTCGGCCCAGTCGACGAGGAAGTCGGCCAACATTTGTGACTTGATGGCGGTGCGAGGCTGGTAGTAGATGGTGTAAGGTGCCAGATCGATGGCCCACTTGGCCACTCGGCCAGAAGCATCCCGGCTTCCCAAGATCTCAGCAAGCGGAGCCGTGCAGACGACGGTTATTGGGTGCTCTTGAAAGTAGGGCTTCAGCTTCTTGGCGGCAAAGTGCATGCCATAGCACATCTTCTGATAATGCGGGTAGTTTTTCTTGGAGGCGGACAGTACTTCGCTCAAGTAATATACTGGTCTCTGGACCAGCAATGCCCTGCCCTCCTCCTTGCGCTCTACCACAATGACTATGCTGACGACCCGACTGGTGGCAGCAATGTAGAGGAGCATGGGCTCCTTCTTAGTCGGAGCTGCCAGGATAGGTGGGGTCGCCAACATCTTCTTGAGCTGGGAGAAAGCTTCGTCCACCTTGTCGTTCCACTCGAAAAAGTGGTCATCATCATGAGTTGGTACAGAGGGAGAGCCTTCTTGCCCAGCCGACTGATGAAACGGTTCATTGTGCCAGGCAGCCGGTGAACTTCTGCACGTCCAGCAATCGGGTGGGCACCTCCATCTTCTCAATGGCCTTGATCTTCACCGGGTTGCACTCTATGCCGTGCTCTGAGACCAAAAAGCCAAGGAGCTGGCCGGCTGGTACTCCAAAGACACATTTCTCCGGGTTGAGCTTGATCTGGAATCGACGCAAATTCTCAAAAGTCTCCTTGAGGTCTTCTAGCAGCATGCCACGCTTCTTCGTCTTCACCACCACATCATCCACGTATACATGGGCGTTCCTGCCGAGTTGCTTGAGGAGACACTTCTGCATGCAACGCTAAAACGTGGCGCCGGCCTTTCTCAAGCCGAACGTCATGGTCAGGTAGCAGAAGGCTCTGAATGGCGTGATGAAGGCGGTCTTCAGCCTGTCGGCCGGGTTCAGTTTTATCTGGTGATACCCTGAGTATGCATCGAAAAAACTCAACAGCTCGCATCCGGCTGTGGAGTCTATCACTTGATCAATCCTTGGCAGGGCAAAGGGATCTTTAGGGCAGGCTTTGTTGAGGCTGGTGTAGTCAATGCACATGCGCCATTGCTTGTTTTTCTTCAACACTAGGACCGGGTTGGCCAGCCACTCTGGAAAGAACACTTCCATGATGAATCCGGCTGCTAGGAGCCGGGCTATTTCTTCTCCGACAACTCTTCTCTTCTCTTCCGACAGGCGGCGCAAGGGCTGCCTGACCGGCTTAGCGTTAGGTCGGACATGTAGCTTGTGCTCGGCGAAATCCGTCGGAACACCCAACATGTCTTTGGGAGACCACGCAAAGATGTCCCGATTCTCACGGAGGAAATGGACGAGCTCTCTTTCCTATTTGCTGTCAAGGCTTGTGCCTACGACAGCGTGCCTCTCCGAGTGCTCCGGGTCCAAGGGTATCTTCTTTGTTTCCTTGGCCGGCTTGAACGAGCCCTCAACCTTCGACTCCTGGGGGATGGGTGACATTTCCGGCTTCTTGCCCACCAACGCCACCACCCGGTCAAGGAGCTGCTTCTCGGCTGCGATCATGAGGGACTCGGCCAGCCAGCTGCTATCTGCAGCGCAAGCGACCGACTTCCTGTAGTCTTCGACTACTGTCAGGATCCCCTTGGTACTCGGCATCTTCATCTTGAGGTAGGCGTAGTGGGGGACTGCCATGAACTTGGCCAGATCAGGCCGGCCCAGCAGTGCATGGTAGGGGCTCTCAAGGTCCACCACTTCAAACCAAACTGGCTCTCAGCAGAAATGATTCTTTTCTCTGAAGAGGACATCAATCTGGGTCTTGCCGATTGGCAAGCAGGAAAGGCCAGGAACTATGCCATGGAATATAGTCCGACTAGGGGTGAGCTGCTTCTGCTTGATTCCCAACTTCTCCATTGTGTCACGGTATAGGATATTGATGTTGCTGCCGCCATCTATCAAGATTCTGGAGAAACGGGCTGCTCGCCTCTCTGTTGCAAGGGTTACTTCTAGGACCAGGGCATATGAACCAGGGGAAGGCATCACTTCTGGGTGATCGGCCCTGCTCCAACTGATAGGCTTCTTGGACCAATGCATGAACTCTGGAGTGCTGGAGGCCACCGCTTGCACTTCTTGTTGTTGTTGCCAGTTGCTGTGTCTGTCATCAACCACACTGGTGAACACAACATAGGCTCCATGTTCCTCTGGGTACTCATCTTGTATGGCGCCGACTGACCGGGCCGCCGACTGCTGGGGCTGAGGAGGCGGCGGTCCGGCAGGCGGAGGAGGCAGGAGTCCATCTCCCTTTGCGATTCTGGTGAGCCAGTGACACTTCTGAGTGGCATGATTGGATGGCTTCGCGCCACTATGGAACTTGCAGGGCGCATCCAAGGTTTGCTCGTAAGAGAAAGCAGGCAACCAATTGGACTTGCCGCCCTTCTGCTGCTTGGGTGCCGGCTGCCCTTCTGGCTGCTGATCCTCGACCGTTGCCACCTGCTGGCTGTTGGAAGCCGGCCGGGTGGCCTTTCGCTTGTTGTCGCCTGGCTGCTGTCGCCGACTGGTGTCACCAGCCGGAGTCCGAGGGGCCTGGGATGCCACCTTGCCGAACGCATCAACCAGAATTTCTGCCTTCATGGAGGAGTCGGCCGTGGCGTGCTTGTCAGCAATGACCAGCAGCTCATCGAGGGTCTCGGGTTCATCGCAGAGGAGTCGATGCTTGACGGGGGTGCCCTCTCGGCACCCGGCGGTGAAGTACTCGATTGCATGTACCTCGTGTACGCCCTCACAGGAATTGCGCAGCTCGGTCCAGCGCGTGAGGTAGTCGCGAGTCGACTCCGTGGGCCCTTGGACGCACAAGGAGAGCTGTTGGGGCTTGGGAGCCCGCTTGTAGGTGCTAGTGAAGTTGCGGATGAAGACCTCAGTGAAATCAACCCAGCTCTTGATGCTGCGGGGCTTCAGGCTGTTGAGCCATGTTCGGGTAGTGCCATGTAGCATGAGTGGGACGTATTTCATGGCAACGCGCTTGTTGCCGTTTGCTATGCTGATGGCTGTCGAGTAGTCGACCAACCAGTCCTCCGGCTTCACGGAGCCGGTGTACTTGGGCGTATCTCGAGGGAGGGTGAACCCTTTGGGAAAGGGCTCATCCCGGATTCGTGGGCCGAAGCAAGGCGGACCCAACGCATCTTCTTCTTCTTGTGCCAGGGACCGGTTGAGGCGGTCGATCCGATGGCGGGCGTCATTCTCTCCGCCTCCCTCTCGGCGGCCAAGGCGGTCGCTGAGTGTCGGGTGCGTGACAGGCGGCGGAGTGGGATATCTTGCTCCGCGAGGCGGGGGAGGTGGAGGATCGCCTCAGCGCTCCACCGCTCAAGGGCGACCGTCTGCATCACGCTCGATGGAGAGGCGAGCCCGGCTCCGGCTAGCCGCCGGCTCGTTGCCTCATTTTCCATGGGCGCCGCCAGTCGGCGTCCGGGAGGTCGCGCCGTGTTCCTGGCGATGGGGTGGCTCTTCGTTCCGCAGGGCGGGATCTTCAGCGCGGCAGCCGGCTTCGTGCAACGTAGCGGCCGCGTCTAGGAGCTGCTGGATTCGCTCCATCATATGGCGACGCTCGTCGCCCTCGTATTTGTCCAGCTCGTCCGTCACTGTCTGGGCGGCCCAGACGTTCTACGCAGGCGTGGCGTATACGGGGCGCTCTGCCCCGAACATGCCGATGATGGTCCCGCCACGCTGTCGAATAGGTCCAATGCGGCTAGGCCCCCAGGAGCCGGCGTGCCACCGACCGCTCTGTCCATCTCTGCCGATAGGCATCCGAGAGGCACCGCACGCTGGCAAGCCGGCCAGTGCTCTCGACAAGCTGGACACGGCGTGCCTCCAGCATCTCGGCATCCGCGTCTTCTGGGATGGGCGCCGTCAAGTCCCGCAACGCCGCATCAAGTGGGTCTCGAGTCTCTCTGTTCGAATGCTTGCCATTGTTAATTACGAGCACCTCTGTCATGGTGCTTCCGCCGCTGTGCTCGCGAGGAGGCGGCTCGTCGTAGATCACCATGTTGGTGGGGAACGTGTCAAGCGACACCGTGTCGGAGTCGATGATAATCGGGTCAGTGGAGCCAACAGCCTCCAGGTCCATAGCAGGCTCGCTGGTGATGTGAAGCTGGTCAAGGAGGCTGACGAGGCGGCTCTCGGGGCAGCTGGTGCCTACATTGGAGTCCGGCTCGTCGGAGAGGTGAATTTCACCAACGAGGTCGGCGAGGCAGCTCGCCGCGCATGCAATCTCCACGCCGTGCAGGGCGTCGAGGCTGACACCGTCGGGCGTGCTGGGCTGGCTTCTCTCGCCAGGGAGGAATAAGGTTCCCGTCCAGAGCAGGTCTCCGGGAGACGGTGCACCTTGCCCCATGGTGGGCGCCAAATGTCGGGGGTTGGGTGCGACATATGCCAAAGGATGGCTTATCATGGTGGGAGCGAGTAGAACGTCACCAGTGCCTGGAAGCGGGATAAGGCATAGATACGTACGCCGTCGGACTTTACCCAGGTTGGGGGCTCTCCGTGGAGATAATATCCCTACTCCTGCTCTGCGGGGTCTCCGCATGATCACTAAGGCACTAGTGATACAAGGTGCTCCTTGAGCTGTGTCTAGAGGTAGGGGAAGGCAAGGCTAGATCCTCCCTACCCTAGGTAACTGGTTAGTTCTATCAGAGTTGGAACCCTTTGCATGGGTGACCTAGGGGGCTTATATAGGCCTGCCCCCCAGGGGTACAATGGTAATTGGGCCAACTGGTGGGGCCCATTTGTCAGTGTCTCCAGCCTCTGTCTTATCCGCCGACTACTGGGGCCCGCCGCCTGGTTGGTGGCTTCTTACTGTAGCCGTACCGTCTTTGACGAGAGCTTGGTGTTCTTATCGTGGCTACAGTCCCACCGACTGACGGGAGGTTACTGTAGCCATGCTTGGTCTCATCAGGTTAATGGCGTGCTTGCCTCGGGACGAGGAACGGCCGCCTGCTGGAGGCCGGCCCCTCCCGCGCCCGACTGGCCGGGCGTACGCCATCTTCTGGTGTGTCGCTGCCTGGTAGGGCCTACGGCTGGCAGGCCGTACCGACAGGCCATCGTGGGGAAGAGGGTTCCGCCTGCTTGGGGCGACGTCAGGGGAGACATGGCACAGTGCCCTGCCGTGTGGAGATCTCCGCCTATACGGAGCACTGTAGCCATGCCTGTCCCGTGCATCAGGGCGATGTGCTTCACTGTAGCCATGTTCCTGCTCGTACTCTCTATGGGGGGCTCGGCCGCACCGAAGCCGCGAGGTGGCCGCCTGCCCGATGCCGCCCTCTTTGGAGGCCGGCCGACAGGAGCCGGCCACTCGGAGCACCGTAGGCTTGGGTTTGCCACCCTGTGGCAGCCGGCCGTTGAGCCAGCCGGCTCCCAGAGGGCGGAGCTTTAGCTTGCGGTCCAGCTAGGCGGAGCTGGCCCAAAGCCTTGATAAATTCAAGGACTCAGGTCCAGCCAGGCAGCAGTCATATGAGTGTGCTCCCCAAAAACCTAATCGCCCCTCTCCCGTACAGGATCACGAAAGGCGGGGTTCGGAGGACTGCTGTCCCTTCTTGCGGTGCACGTTGGAAGGAGGGCTGGAGAAGAATTGCGTGGCGGCGCTAAGATCTGGAACGGTGCGAAACCATATGATACAACGGCGGCTAGGGTAGAGCATGTCAGGTCGGTCGTGCGAGTATAATAGTAGGCCTTTGGCCCCCAAACCCCACGCCCAAGTCAATAATAGCCCCACCAAGGTTTGTCTAGAAAAACAGAGTAATTAAGGCGTCCGTTAGTCCCTTTAGTATAAATACTATATCATTAATAACGGCCCCACCTTTTGTCTCACAAAGTATGTTGGAGTACAACCGGTTAGACGTTTACAATCTGCTTCTCTTCTCTCTCCTCTTCTCTCTCCTTCAACTAAGCACAAATACTATATTTAAATCCTTATAGCCTGCTTATGCCATCTAATTGTAGTACTTTCTCTAAAGTTACTCTCCACTATGTAGTCTGAAATGCCGGGCGTGCAGCGGGCGGGGCCCTTGGTCGGCGCGCCGCTTCAATAGCGGAAGCAGTGAGAGGTCGCGTCGCCCTGACTTGCCATCAATGTGGCGCGGTGGGCTCAGCTGGCGCCGGGAGGGAAGCGCGCGCTGGAGGGGGGAGGGGTTTTTGTTGGGCCAAGAAGGCGAGAAGCCAACTTGGGATCGGTCCGGACAGGGAAATATCATGCGCTCCCATACTCTGCATATGACACTAGTCTATGTTACTACTCCCTCCTTTCCTGTTTATAGAGATGTTAGAGTAACATAGTAATATGTTACAGTATAAGTTACTCCCCACTATGACCAGCCTTGGCCTTTCCCAGTGCTCCACCATGTATAGCTGCTAAGCCTGTCATGTAGGCATAAAATATGATGTGGCACCAGTAAACTAAGTACCTATGCATTGAAGACTTGAGTTACTAAGCCATTTAATGCACTTAGCACCTCATCTAAGCACATCTAAGCACTTACTAGCACCCCCTTGACCGTTGACCTTGACGGTGTACGTCACCTTGTGTCTCATAATTTTCCTCGTCATCATCTGAGTCCTAGAAGATCTCACCCACATCATCATTAGCATGCAACCGCCTTGATAGACAACGTGCGCAGAAGGAGTAGAGGCGACTGGGGACGCACCACGTCGTGGGCACTCCATACATGCTCGTGTGCGTGCAGCGTGCATGTTTTTCCATTGGTGCTAATTCTAAGGCCGAGGCTGCGGTCGTCTTCGTCTCCGACTAGTCATTGAGCAACGACGGCAAAGAGGTGTTGCAAGAGATGCGTAGGCGCCATTGCGTGCGAGCTTCGCTGTAGCACGACGGACCGGACGTTGCCGCAGATGGCGCACGCCTCCATGCAGCCGAGTGTGTGCACATGCATGTGTTATTCACGTGCATTCTGCGGCCGAGCGTGTGTGCATGCACGTGTTGTGTACGCGCGTTGTGTGCTCCATGCTGTGCGCGTATGTGCATGAGTTGGATCAGATGGAGTTAGTGCGTTGGCTTGTGTACATGCGTGGCTGCATGCGTCCTGTACATGCGTGGCTTGTTGCGTGCTTATCAATATAAACTACTCCCTCCGTTCCGAAATATAAGTCTTTATAGCCATTTCAAATAGACTACAACATACCGATGTATGTAGACATATTTTAGAGTGTAGATTCACTCATTTTGTTTCGTATGTAGTCCCTTATTGAAATCTCTAAAAAGACTTATATTTGGGAACGGAGGGAGTATAAAACATCTTCAACTTAGCATCATGATGTACCGTTTCTAGTGGTTAGCGAAGAGTTCATGTTCTTTTATTTGTTTATAGGTGGACAGGCGGCAAAAAACAAGGGAAAACGCGCAAGGTTCCTTGCAGACGCTCCACCGCGAGGTTCCTTGCTCCTTCTCGGTCATCGGGGATCTATGATCTTCAACTCTTTTCTTTTACGTGAGCTTTGTTCATCCTTTTCCCAACACGCGAGACATCTAGCATCAAGCTGCATGTGTCATGCAAGAAAATGGAGATAATCAGATAACCAGTGCGTAAGTGAGTCGTGCACTTCGATGGCACCTACGCAATATTTTTTCACCTCGATGGCACGTGAATAGTGCACGTAGTCAACGACGGAGCACGGGATGGTAGCAATGACATGGCCAACCCTTTTTTGGAGAGAGTACGTACTAAATAACTTTGATGTGTCCCGTCAACTCCCAGAAAGACGAGAAGCTTGATTACGCCTTCTCCCTCGCCGACGCGTGCGCGGTGGCTCGCAACACGAGGAGAAACTTTTGCTTACAAGCGGTGGACGTGCAGCAGTTCATTTGGTGTCAGATTACCAGAAGTACTACTGTAGAACCATCGACTTCCGGAAGAGGCGAAGAGCCAAGCGCAAGGTCACCTACTAACCTTAGGCTAGGCATAATGGGAGTAACATAAGTAGGGGTACCTCCTTTTTTTATTCTAGAAACAACCACACACGAATATCGAGGTGCTGGTTACATAGAACAAATTTCCTGGAGTCCGTGCTCAACCTTCCTCTATCTCTCTTCTCAGCCAGCCAGCGGACGCGCGGAGCCCATCGTCTCTTTGCTCACATGCGGTCCCACATGTCAGTGAAAAGGCAAGAGGACCCACTGAACCTACACATCTTTCACGTCGACGAGCTGGTGATGAAAAACAAATCCAATAAAGATCTTCGATGGCTTCTTTTGGAGTTACTCAAGAGTAGTAAGATTCTATTTATAGTTTAACCCAAGATGCACATCATGCGGTTTCAACTACCACTCTATTTTCTTGCATGACACGACCTGGATGCTGGATGTCCCACATGTCGGCAAAAGGAGGAAGAACCCAACCAAATCTTCGGTTGTGCTCTCAGATTAGACTAGTTGTTCTAACTTAAATTTTTTATTGTGTAATAGAATGGATGCAAGTTTTGGTATTGGGAAGAAGAGTACATCGATATACTGACAGAGCGCAATTTAGTAGATGTTCTAGAACTTTTAGCTAGCATAGAGGCTAGAGATGAGACTAGTGCACTTGTTGATACTCCTACTAGAATAGAGGCTAGACATGAGACTAGATGCGAGGAAGAAACATCTACTTCTTTACACTCGAAGAATAAAGAAGCACGCAAGATCGAGCCTCCGCAGATCAACAATGAATGCATCGAGAAGGCACTAATCCAACTTACAGGAGCAGTTATGGAAGTTGGATATCTTCTAAAATGTATTCTTGTGGTTCTTGTTTTCTTTGGTCTTGCTTTTCTAGTCAAAAGTATCATTGGACTTAATGCAAAACGGAGGTCCGTTTGGGGTCGTGCGTTGGAGTTGGCCTTAGAAGTGGGACCGCAGTTGAGGAAACCGACTATTGGCAAACCCCCACCTCACTCGCCGCGTGATGGCTGAAGTTAGAGAAACGACGAGGTTGAAGAGATTGCTCTAGCATGGACTCCAAGAAATATGGTGTCTGATGGATGTCGTGGTGGTGGCGTGTGCCATACTCCTGGACGTGAATGCTTGTTCTGGCCCATGCCACCCTACTACTCCTACTACTTATATAGTACTCCTACTAGTAGTATCGAGGATTCGAGGTGCTGGTTATGTACAGCGAACACATTAACATATGTCTACAGTAAAAACACCCGCCCGACGCGCGAAGCATGTGAAGCTAGTACAAATAGTGTACTACTATTGTTGATTGGCCTCATCCGATAACCTGTCGCAATGCACGTACAATTATGTGTTCGGAAAATATTTTTTTGCCTCGTCGCACCACTCACTCAGAGAAGCGACTCGAATGCCATTCATAAATTTAGCAAGTTTATCACAGGCATATCATTTTATTACATATAACAGGTCATCAACCCACATCGACAACGCGGATACATTATAAATACTAAAGTTTTCATCACACAACAAATAACAAGCAATGAAATGAACTTCAACTCAACCAATCCTTGGCGTTGGAAACGCTTGCTTTGAACCACAAGTGATTTTCTGGGATGGGCCATCTATTGTCAATCTCGAGACCAACGCAGGACTGATTATCCACGCTGAAGCGGCCTACTATATCAGTACCAGGGTAGGGAACCACCCAAATGTCCGAGGTATAGATACAGTTGCTTCTCATAAATGGTACTAGTAACATTGTGTCAACAATAGCTAGTTCGCCTTTCACCATCATCGGATAGTTTTGTCCAAGGAAGAGCGAGTTTTCTCCAAGACTATCAATTCTATACCAGGGAGAAGGTGTTGGCGCTAGCACACTAGTATCCATGCCGAATACCATGCAACGAGTGTTGGAATAGGTCCGGAGAGTGCGACCATGGGAGACAACACGTGCTCCCTCAGTAGTAACAAACTCAGCGCGCTCTATACAGACAAGAAGAGGTGATCCATCAGAATTAGTTGCCAGGTGCCACTAAGTATATAAGTTCTCCTTGTCCTCATGCTCGTGATCATCACCATCATCATCTCCCCCTTGGTTATAAAAATTTTCAAGTATAGGTGGTGGAATGTTCATAGGACCTTGGAAACACAAGAAGAAGGTTAATTAGTAAAGGGAGACTTGCTAACCCGCATGCATGTGGATGAAACAATTATAATTACGGTGGAAGACAAACATACCGAAACTACGAGGATCCCATGCAAAAATAGTGCCATGAGTGGTGGAAGCAAACACAAGACCCTCGTATTGAATTGCATCATAGTACACAACCGTGTATAGAAACTGATTTTTGAGCAATATCCATCGAGTCGAACCACAAAGGACGACAACAAGCTTGTCAAAGACAGCAACAACTTCATTGTTCTTGTAATTCCAAGAGCGGTGGGAACTCGACAAATTGCTATCTTCCATAGAAGACAATTGTCGGTGTCAAAACCGGCGGATCTCGGGTAGGGGGTCCCGAACTATGCGTCTAAGGCTAATGGTAACAGGAGGCAGGGGACATGATGTTTTACCCAGGTTTGGGCCCTCTTGATGGAGGTAATACCCTACTTCCTGCTTGATTGATCTTGATGATATGAGTATTACAAGAGTTGATCTAACACGAGATCGTAGAGGCTAAACCCTGGAAGCTAGCCTATGATTATGATTGTTCTTGTCCTATGGACTAAACCCTCCGGTTTATATAGACACCGGGGGGAGCTAGGGTTACACAGAGTCAGTTACAGAGAAGGAAATCTACATATCCGAATATCCAAGCTTGCCTTCCACGCAAAGGAGAGTCCCTTCTGGACACGTGACGAAGTCTTCAATCTTGTATCTTCGTAGTCCAACAGTCCGGCCAAAGTATATAGTCCGGCTGTCCGAGGACCCCTTAATCCAGGACTCCCTCAGTAGCTCCTGAACCAGGCATCAATGACGATGTGTCTGGCGCGCAGATTGTCTTCGGCATTGCAAGGCGGGTTCCTTCTCCGAATACTCCATAGAAGATTTAGGACACAAGGATCGTGTCCGGCTTTGCAAAACAAATTCCACATACCACCGTAGAGAGTATAATTTTCCACAAATCTAAACTGCTTACAGCTTTTGCGATATCACGCCATGGTACAGTCTTCATTTGAACCGTTTTCATAACCAGCCACTACACGCGCTGCGAGGCGGTTTTATTGGCACCTCTTGTCGAAGCAGAGATCGTGTCCCCGTTATCACGGGATTCTCATCAATGCAGGTGTGGGTAACCCAACCGTGTTTGTTTAATATGACTCCTCGATTTTAGGAAAGTCCCAAACGGTCACGCGGGGGATGCTTGATATTCGTCCGCTTTATAAAGGGGGGCCAAAGCCTGTCCTTTTGTTTCCACGCTCAATCCTTCCCCTCCCATACCTCGAGTTCCAACACCCAAGGCTCAGATAGAGCACTTTGGTCCTTTGACCATGTCCGGATCAAATCGAGGCCGGTGGATTGCCTCCTCCATCACAGAGGAGGACATCCGGAAGATTAGGGAGGACAGGTATCTCACCGCCGAGATTTCGCACAGGCTACCTGATCAAGGGCAGGTCGTCCCCACTCCCGAACCTAACGAGAGCGTCGTTTTTATCTCCCACTTTCTCCGAGGGCTAGGTTTTAGCGTTGAACCCTTTGTAAGAGGGCTCATGTTCTACTATGGACTAGATTTCCATGATCTAGCTCCGGATTCCATCCTTCACATCTCGTCGTTTATCATCGTGTGTGAAGCCTTCCTCCGCATCATCCCTCACTTCGGCCTATGGCTCAAGACCTTCAATGTGAGGCTGAGGGTGATCGACGGGTGTCACGCGGAGTGCGTAGGCTCTATAATAAGCAAAGGCACCAATGCCCCATGGCCAAAGGGTTCTTTCATGGAGACTTTTGATTTATGGCAGCGGGAGTGGTTTTACATCACCCCCCCCCCCGAGGTACAAAGCGGGTGGCCGCTCCAGCGCTTCGCCCGGGCCCTCCACCGCAACTGGCATCATGGGTCAACAAGGGGCTGGACTGGGGGCCAGTTGGCGACATGCTGACATTACAAAGCCGGATCCGAGATATTCTCAAGAGGGATGTCAGTCTTGTCAAGATAATGCAAGTGATGCTGGTTCGTCGAGTCCTTCCCTGCCAACGTCGTCCTCTCCGTATGTGGGAGTTCAACCCGGAAGGACCGCAAACCGTTCAATAATTCTTCGGCCTGACGCTCAAAGAGATGTATGAATCATTCTTTGGATCACGAATAAAGTGTCCGGACACCACCGAGGACGCAGGTCTCAATTGCAATCGCCCGGATACCCAAGTAAGTAATTCTGCTATTGAACACACCATCCTTTATGTTTATTGCAACATCATTCTAAAAAATTGTTCTCTGCCAGGACTGGCTGAAGAAGGCGGAGAGGATTAGGTGTCCGGCCCCTCTTCCCGAAGGCTCACCGAATCCTTTGTTTACCAGGATGCTTGACCGCGCGCCGTATCAGGTGCCATCAGGAGAGGACAAGGGGAGGAATAGAGAAGCCACAGATGGGCCTCATTTTTTACACATCCAAATTGGAGGAGTATGTGCCTCCGCGAAGGAGGATAATTGGGGAGGGGAATCTAAAATCCCTTCTCCTCAAGGTAAGAAAAGGGCCACCTCTGAAGACTTGGAAACGGAGGTTTCCAAACGAGGGAAGAAAGCCTCGCAAGGGGGCCGGCCCTCCACCGAGCCGTAAGTGAAAGAGTACTTTGGTAGACATACCCCGTTTTGTCTCTGAGGATAATGACCGAAACATATTTGTTGCATTCCGGCTTGTAGCCCTTCTCCACATAGTTCGTCCTCGGGGGATATTCCTCCAGAGATGATGGAGAGAGAGACGCCTCCCCCTGCCTCCCCGTCACATGGGGCGGACGACCCCGAGGTGTCGTCACGGAGGATGTCTCCTGATCCACCAAGGCCAGAAGTTGACACTTTGGCTGCCTGGAGTCTGGCATGTCCGGCTCCCAAAGGGAGCTTTAGGAGGAGTCCGGGATTGTCCGGCACACAGCTGGACACACTGATGAGCCTTCTGGAGCGAGCGGCCATCTCAGAGACACATTGTGCCCTAATGGGTACGGTGGTTGAGAGGATTTCATCCGCGAAAAGTGGTTTGAATGAAGCTTTTACGAGTCTACTAAGAGGCTTTGAGGTACGCAAAAAAAGTATTTTTGATGGTTCCGCACATGCTAGGTCTGCTCTGTATAGATAGTAGCCCCTGAGACTCTGGTTGCCATCAACATGGTGAACAGAGGATCATAATCTCTGGTAATAAGCGCGCTGCTTTATGTGCAGGTGGCTGAGGGTCCCGTGGCCGACCGATCTGCTGATTTTGCTGAACTAAAGCAGTAGCTAGATGTGGCCGATGCCGACATCGCGCTTGTTAACAAGCGGCTGGACAAGGCCTAGGGTATGTATATTCGGCTTGTCATCAAATGTTTAAGAGGAGCATGATGCTAGTATCTATAACATGCTATGATTGCAGATGGAGCTGCTGTCGTGGAGACCCTTTGGGCAGAGCTTGCCCAAGCCAAGGAGCAAGCCTAGATAAGTGATGCGGCCCCCTACTATTCCCACCGTTGGCCAGGCCCTGCGGCGACGGCACCCTCACACCGCAGCCGAACCAGTGAACCCTCGTACTCCTCTCCGCGTGGGCTTCCACTGCCGCATCTTCCCCGACTCAGCGTCGTCCCCTTCCTAGGCCTCGCCGTCGTCCACCGCCGTGGTGCTCTCGGCGCGGCCTGGTCAACATGGTCAAGGAACGACTTCCATCGGATGTGGATTGTACGTGGAGAGGCTGACAGCTGGGTCCATGGCCGCAGTAAGGAAGTGCCTCCTTATTACGCGGAAAATAATGATTCCTCCACTTGACAGCTGGGACCCACCGGACGGGCCACTGTATTTCGTGAAAAAAGCGTTTGCCCCTGACTGCTGGGACCCACAAGCTACATCTTCACACACAAGGAAGTGCGTCCGGGCAAAAAAAAAACGATTCGCCCCCATGACTGTTGGGACCCACCAGCTACATCTTCGCACACAAGGAAGTGCGTCCGAAAAAAAACGATTCACCCCCCTGACTGCTGGGACCCACCAGCTACATCTTCGCACGCAAGGAAGTGCCTGACAGTCGGGACCCACCTGGTCGAAGCGTACGTAGCATTGTCATTCTGGTCAAGAACGTGTACGTACATATATACTTGTTGATGTAGAGGCGCGCACGTGTCGTAGTAGAGGCGCGTCTGTGTCGTAGTAGAGGCGCGCACGTAGCGTGTACACGTACGTACAGCGGCCAGGGCGCAAGAAAGAAAATACGGCCACGTACATACATACGGGCAGGGTCTGGAACGCCTACTCGCGCATACGTACGGCCAGGGATCATGTACATGGCTGGGTCGGAACGGAGAAACAGCGTTGTCGTTGTGTTCATGGGGAGGCAACAGAATGCGTCGTGTTCATGGGGAGGCAGCAGAATGCGTCGTGTTCATGGGGAGGCAACGGAATGCATCGTGTTCACCGGGAGGCAACGGAACGCGTGGGAGCCAACCGGTTGGGTCGGAACGGAATGCGTGGTCATTGTCATCGGGAGGGCTTGGACAGAACAGGCGATGGAAATGAGGCATAGCATACCGCAGAACGGAGGAAACGGCCTTGTGTTCGACCGGCCACGTTCAAAACGGGGGTCCTGTTGATCGGGAGGGGTGTGGCGTATCGCAAAATGGAGGAAATGGATCTCCTATGGTCGAAACGGGGGTCCTGTTGATCAGGAGGGGTGTGGCATACCGCAAAATGGAGGAAACGAACCTCCTACGGTCGAAACGAGGGTCCTGTTGATTGGGAGGGTTGTGGCATACTGCAAAACGGACGAAACGGACTTGTGTTGGAGTGCTACGGTCGAAACGGGGGTCCTGTTCATCGGGAGGGGTGTGGCGTACCGCAAAACGGGACTCAACGGGATACTGTTCATCTCCACCGTCGACCTCCTCCAGCCTCCATGGGCTACCGTCGACCTCCTCCAGCCTCCACGGGCTCCTGTTCATCCAGCCTCCACCGCGCACTACTCCATCGGCTACTGTTCAACCACCCCTCCACGGGCACCCCTCCACCGTCTACTGTTCATCTTGCCCTCCACACCAAGGGGTCCTGTTTAACCACCCCTCTACGGGCACCCCTCCACTGTCTACTGTTCATCCAGCCCTCCACACCACGGGGTCCTTTTCATCTAGAGGCAACACCACCGCTCACTGTTCATCCAAACCCCCCCGCAACACTCACTGTTCATCCAATCGATCGGCTTTAGTTAGCAGCAGTAGCGAAGGAATCGCTCGATCGGGTTCAGTTAACAACCATCGATCGATAGCTCGGGTTCAGTAACGCGTAGCCTGCAGTGCAATCGCTCGGGTTCACTTAGAGCCAACACCTCGCACACACGCGCGTATGTGTATGAGAGAAACGCGCATCGCTCGGCCCCCCGACCTCCCACCGTAACCGGGAACTCCCCGAAATTTTCCTCGCCCTCGCTTATACCATGGTTTTTTCCGTCCTGGACGGCCCAAAGAATGTCATGCAGCTGCGTCTCCGGCCCGCCCAGGACGAAAAGCCCATTTTCTGCCATGATTTTTTGTCATAGAAGTAGGAGCCCACCACATCTATGATGATACCGAGTTTTGTCACAATTATCTTCATAGAAGTGTCATATGTATGACAGAAATTTTTTTCGTTCAACCCAAAATGTCACGGATGTGTCTTTTTTTGTAGTGAGTTAAGAGCCGAACAGGCTGCTCATCGCCGGAGTGAAGAAAAGATAGCCCAGATGGCTACTGAGCTGGAAGATGCCGCCAACCGCCATGAGCTCCTTGAAAAGGAAAATCAAGCAAAAGCAGGTGACCTGAAGAAGGCCCTGGAGGCAGCCAAGGAAGCCCGCTCTGAAATGAGGGGGATGAGGGAGGAGCTTCGTGAAGCCAGAGATATCGTGGCTGGAAAGCCCTATCTGTTGCGGATGAAATTCGGAGATCCGAAGTATGCCCCTCTAGATCAGTTGTGGAGTGCGACCGACGCATATGCGGACCAGGCAAAGAACGCTGCTGATGCATCCGAGTTTTACAAAGATCAGAAATACCATAAGGCTAAGAGGTTATTCTGGTCGCAGTTCAGTGCCCCGACGCGTCCGCTGCCATTGAATGAAAAGATGGCCGCATGGGCCAAACTCCACAGGTTGTCCGGGATTTCTAAGAGGTCTGTCGTGGATCATCTTTGGCCACAAGGACCAAGGCCGGACAGCTATTTTGGATTGGTGCAACAATTCCTTGGTGCTGTGTCACATACCGATGCTGCGAAGAGGTCAACGTGCATAGAGGGTGCGCGGATGGCTCTTGCCCGTGTTAAAACATTCTGGGCTAGGATGGAAGTCACCGCTATTGCAACCCGGAGTGCGGCGGACGGTCAGGACCCGGCAGAGCACTATTTCAAAGAAGTTTTAGAAGGCGCCCATTTATGTATGTATATAACCTGAAAGTTTGCAGTCGTCGGCTTCAGCCCCGACGTATATAATGCGGGGGTGTTCAACAAAACGCGTAATCACACGTGACCCAACGTCTTGGTCCGTTAAGGAGGTGATAGCATGGCAAACCAGGCAATCGGACTATATAGCTTTAACACTTTCACTTAGGCATAGGAGTTTGACGGTGGGGCTACTATATAGCCCCTGGTACTTTCGTGTTTCAGCCGGATATGGTGCGCTTATGTACGTGACCGGGAAACCGGTCCTTTGTTAATGCGGAGGAATCGTGAAGATTGCACTGGGTCATCAAGTGGTTGACCAGTCTCGTGATGTATCATGACAGTCAGTTTTCGGCTTTCTCTATTGAGGTGCTCGTCCAGATGAACCGAGGCACAATCGCAGTAGTTCTCT
The DNA here is from genome assembly GCF_018294505.1 of Triticum aestivum. Lineage (NCBI taxonomy): Eukaryota > Viridiplantae > Streptophyta > Magnoliopsida > Poales > Poaceae > Triticum > Triticum aestivum. The sequence goes on from NC_057795.1 coordinate 165,282,185, forward strand.
CGGTGCCGCCTTAGCCGATAGAACGGAGCATAAGGTAGCAAAACACGGGAGCCGGGCATACCCAACATTTGACCAAAGACATGATTCGGAGATGATGCATATAAGGCCAAACTCGCCACGTCGAACACTCCCTATGGTATTCGGACTTTATAATGTGTACTGGGCTGAATAACGCCCTAGACAATAAGCCCTAAGTTTCCAGGTATGAGCAGTAGTCTGGTGTGACAAAAATGCCGAAAATGCCAGTATCCCTTCTAGTTGTATAAAGTTTCCGGAGGGGAAGAAGCAACAAGAGACATTAAAAAGGTTCACGCAGGGTCTTAATCTAAAAAGAAACCTTTGAGCGGGGCCCTGCTGCACGTGTGTGCCTTTATCTCCGTTGTGCCGTATCCTGGAAGGGCGTAGCACGATGATCATCTGTAAAAGAAAAAATCCAGGTGAAAGACTACGTGCGAGGAGTTACTTAATCTGAATGAACCATGAAAGTGCAATATGTTATTATATTGATAGGGTCGAGCCAAACTATGGGCTCCTTGTGCGAGCAGCCCCTAGCATTTTTATGGGGAAATCCCAACTGGGTTGTTACATTGGGTGGAGCACCGGACTCGTCTAACCATGTCCGTGGTCCTGACGACCAGCCATTAGTCCTGGTTAGAGGGACCGCTCAGTGTTCGGCTGCTAGAGCCGCCATGTATTCTTCCGCGCGTAAGGAACGCTCTGTATTTCCGCTAACTGTGATGACGCTGCGTGGACCGGGCATCTTAAGTTTGAGGTAGGCGTAATGCGGTACCACATTACAACGAGCGAAGGCCGTTCTTTCGAGTAGTGTGTGGTAGCCACTTCGGAATGGAGCGATGTCGAAGGTTAATTCCTCACTTCTGAAGTTGTTGGGAGAACCGAATACAACCTGTAGTACTAGAGAGCCCGTACAATGGGCCTCAACGCCTGGTATTACTAAAAGGTAGTGTTACTTAGGCTGATCCTTGAAGGGTCTATCCCCATTTTGCGGACAGTGTCCTGATATATCAGGTTTAGACTGCTCCCGCCGTCCATAAGGACTCGTGTGAGATGGTATCCGTCAACTATTGGGTCGAGCACCAAGGCAGCCGATCTGCCGTGCCGGATACTAGTCGGATGGTCCTTGTGGTCAAAGGTGATCGGGCAGGCCAACTAGGAATTAAGTTTAGGGGCGACGGGCTCAACAGCGTCTACATCTCGGAGTGGGTGCTTGCGCGTTCTCTTTGGAATGTGAGTTACGTAAATCATATTCACTATTTTGACTTCTGGTGGGAATTTCTTCTGTCCTCCAGTGTTCGGCTGACGAGGCTCGTCCTCATCTTCACTTGGTGTCTCCCTCCCCTTTTGTTCGGCATTCAGCTTGCCCGCCTATTTGAAAACCCAACACTCTCTGTGGGTGTGGCTTGCAGGTTTTTCGGGGGTGCCGTGAATCTGACATAATTTGTCTAGAATCTTGTTTAGGCTGGATGGTCCATCTCTGCTGCCTTTAAATGGCTTCTTCTGTTGACCGGGTCGAGAACCCCTGAATCCTGCATTGACTGTCGTGTTCTTTGGGCTGTCATTATTGTTTTGATGCTTGTTTTTGTTGTGTCACGGCTTCCCGTTGCCATCCCTGACTTCGGATGTGCTTGGGCCACTGGTGCTGCTACGGGCCAGCCAGCTATCCTCACCCGCGCAAAAGTGGGTCATAAGGCTTTTTAAGGCTGCCATCGTCCTTGGCTTTTCTTGGCCGAGGTGTCTGCCAAGCCATTCGTCTCGGATACTCTGTTTGAAAGCCGCTAAGGCTTCGGCGTCCGGGCAATCGACTATTTGATTCTTCTTAGTAAGAAATTTGTTCCAGAGCTTTCGGGCTGACTCTCTGGGTTGTTGAATTATGTGACTTAGGTCGTCTGCATCCGGAGGTCGGACATAGGTCCCTTGAAAATTGGCCCTGAAAGCATCTTCGAGCTCTTCCCAGCTTCCAATTGAGTTTTCGGGAAGGATTTTCAGCCAGTGCCGAGATGGTCCCTTTAATTTGAGGGGTAGGTATTTAATGGCATGGAGATCGTCTCCGCGAGCCATGTGGATATGAAGGATAAAGTCCTCGATCCAGACCCCAGGGTCTGTAGTTTCGTCGTATGCCTCTATGTTCACGGGTTTAAATCCTTCTGGAAATTCATGATCCAGTACCTCATCGGTGAAGCACAGAGGGTGTGCGGCACCCCTGTATTTGGTTGTGTCGTGGCATGCTGTCGACGGTTGTTGTGTTCGGTTCCGATTCCTAGCTGGTGTTCGATCAATGTGATCGTTTCGGTAGCTCTGATCCTGTGCCGGAGCACGCTTCCTAGATCCGTAGATGGATCTGGCCACACCGGACTTTCTGTCCAGGAGCTCACGTAAATCATGTGCGCACTTCTGGGCGGCATCATTAGCCGTCTTGTCACGGCCACGGGGTGGTCGGTCCGGCTGATCGGTTGTTTTCGGCTGAGTGGGCTCTACGGCCTCGTCGTCGAATTCGGGTAGCAGCTTGCGCTTTGGATAGCTCTTTGTGTGGCGATCGTCACCTTATTTTTCTTCTCTGTCGAGCACTTTGTTCCACCTGCAGTTGAGCATATCCTGCATGGCCTTAAGCCTTTGCTTCTGCTTCTTTAGGCTACTCGCGGTGGTGATAAGCCTTTTGTGGACTTTCTCTTGTTGCAAGAGTTTTTCTGGGATGATGTGTGACGGTGTCCTGGACTAGGGGGTACTCACCACGTCGTCTCCCGATCAGTTGGATTGGGCCAAGGACCCCCATGGCCGTATACTCATTGGCCAGTTCGGACAACCCCTGCCGCATACAAGACTCCACAAGACTTGGCGCCCAAGACAAGGACTCTCCTAAACCCTAGGCCTCCGGTGTCTTATATAAAATGAGGCCAGGCTAGTCAATAGACAATCTCATATTCATTACTACAATCTCGTGGTAGACACCTGTACTATGTACTATCCTCCATATGAATACAATCAAAAGCCCGAACCTGGGTTAAAATCCTGTGTCCGTGTTACCATCGCTCCAAGACGCCTAGCTTAGGACCCCTACTACGAGATACGCCGGATATTGAACCGACATTGGTGCTTTCATTGAGAGTCTATTGGACGATCGTCGTGGATTGATGGGATAATAAGGTGATATTTTTTTAGTTAAATCTGTTCGCATGAACTACCTTGTTTTTGCATAATTATGGTCGTCGTTTCGTACTGCTCTATTTGCAGTTAAATTGAGACCAGAAAAGTATCCGGCGCCTGGCACTACATCAGATCCGCACTGTAGTTGAGTCACATGGGCGCGCACGCAACAGATTGCGGAAGATCAACGCAGTAAAAATTTTCCATCAAACGGCGCCCCAGCCGAGGAAACCACGCCCGAGTACTCCTCACGCGGCGCACGTGCGGCGGACAAGAGTTCGACCCGATGGCCATCCAGGGAGAGTCTCTCCCTTCTTTCTTTAGTTCCTTTTCCTTATTTTATTCTGACGCTTATGCGGCCGCTGATCATCCACTAATGGTGTCCTTTACTTGCTAAAAGGAGCAGTACAATTGATTGCCAGTTCTGCAGCCGGTCTCCATGGATATTGATGACTACTAGTCCAACTAGTGCTACTACGTGTATACTAGATCACACGTGCAATATCCAATTCCTCGTGATAATTGGAATTATTTCAGTACAGATCATTTTCTCTTATTTGCTGCGGTCTACTACAGTCGTCGCCGCAACTGCTCAGGATAACGCCCGGTTTTAATTTTCCTAGCTAACAGTTTACAATGCAAAATATCTTTCGGTTGGTTTGTACTGCATTATTGTTGCAGAGATATTCTACCAACGTTTGTACGTAACGGTGGCCTGTCTGGCCTCTCGCCGTTGCTAGACTGGCTGATCTTGGTCAACATCATCATGCCACAACGCCGAGCGTGTTTTTGCACTGGCTTCATGTGTCGCATGCAGTGCTGGGTCCCAAGGAGTACACAAGCCTAGCACGGCCAGTACCGCATAAACCCGAGCACGCTCTACACGGACGACAGCCTCATCAGAGGGGAGTTTTTTCCTTTTTCTCTTTATGCTTTTTCCTTCCTTTTTTAATTAATTCAGCACGTATGGTCACTACCATCCATCGGTGGTGTTTTCGGCCGCATACGTGCTGATCTCAGCACCATGGCCTTTGAAGTCTAATTGAACAGTGCAAAATAACTTTGCACTGACATTTTGTTAGTTTATCCGGATTTTTGTCCGCAGTCTCACAATCGTCGCATCTACAACCGGATCCGCCCTATAAAATAGAGGCTATTACTCCTTCGCCACCATTTAGCGCGGCCCCGGTTATTTTTTCTTTTTTACCTTGTGTAAACTTAATTATGCAATTATATATATATATATTTCAAATATTATTATTATTTCTTGCTTGCACTATTTTATATGTGCAGATAATCTACCTCGACCATGTCACGCAGTCACTTCAGCAAGGCGCCGTGGTCGCCCCAATCGACATATATTGGCTCGTGTGATCACCTTGTTGGTCAAACTGCCATACCGACATGTTCGGGTGCCTCGGGGACTTTGGCATCGCTGAGAGAGCTCTACCTCACCGAGTGTTCGGCACACGGGCCATATTTATTTTATTACCCTCTTCGCATAAATTATTAATTATGCAACGATATTTTTTTAATTTATTATTATTACTACTATCTCCGGCTTGCACTATTTTCTGTGCATAGGTAAATGAACTGTCACCTCGGCTGGACCGAGGGCTTCGTCAACACTTCATTAACCCACGCCAGGGACTTTGGTGTCATAATGCCGGCTTGCTCCGTCGCCTCGGTCGGACTGGGGGTTACACCTCGCCAGATTGGCCATGCTATGTCACCACTTCGGAGTGCTGAGCTCTCTGCTCGGCCACCTCGGGACCAGTCTGGGGGTCGGAACCTTGTCCTGCATCAAGCTCAGACTATGTCATCAATGCCGAACATATTAACCAGCTAAGTCGCTTTCATGCTCAAAAACTTTCAGTTTTAAATTTTGTTCGGTTCGACCAAACACTATACTTTTTTGGCAAAAAGTTGTTCGTGAAAAGCTTCCTTGTCCAAACTTTGTTGGTGACACACAAATTCAAATACCCCGTTTATTTGGGGGCTTCCTTTATGAAGCCTTTCCTCTTGCAAATGATTATACTTGTACGGCTTTGTTCCTTGTTCGTGTATTACGCCACAATATGCACCATGTGAACTTAAGCGATTTGCAAGCTGGGTTGCCTTGCTCCTATGTTTACCCCTACGTTCCCGATTGTTCGGATAGGGAGTAAAGGGAGCACCTCTCCGATTGTCACGATCGGGTCATCCGAGCCGGACCTCAGACTGGGTGAAGCCGAAAGCTAGCACTCTTACTGTTTTCAATAATGGTCGGCACACAACGGACCTCATGAGTACAAAAAATCTATTGCACAAGTCTCATAATAATAATGAGCAACCGAAGAAAGGTATCCGTGGGGGTACTATTTTCTTCGAAGATGCTTCTTACACTTCGTCGCCAATATAGCATAAGTTCCCTGAGCACGCTTTGTTTGTTACAGCCTTATGGCATGATTGCCTGGTTATAGGAAACACCATCGATATTCTCAACAGGGGGAGTACATAACACTTTTCGGCCCTTGGCCGAAGAGGGAGAAGCTGACGGTCGGTTAAGACGCGTTTAAATTTCGGGTGAACACATATATGATAGAAGTGCTTTGATACATACAATCATTATACATAAAATTCTTTTACCCAAGTCACTCGGGGGCTCTTAAATTTATGTGAGCTGTTTTATAGTAAGTGTTATTCTTCTTAGTCATTGCTAAATCTTTTTTCTATCACTCCTTTTTTCGACGCGAGTGTGCGGTCAATAGCCGGGGAGCCTAATTTCTCTCTCAAAGCCGCTAAAGTTTGCTAAAGTGGCCTAATGAGAAGTACTCCGCCTTCGGGATAGGAGGTTGAAGCCGTAGGCTGACCCACTTGAAGTCTTGAGATAGGATGTGTCATGTTAAAGCACGACAGAAGCACAATTCTTTTTTTAAGACCAATTTTCTGATTGGCACCGAAACATTGATCTAGTTCGGACATCGAGTTTTTATTGACATTTTTGGTTTTCCAATCCTATGGCACTTTTCAACCATTTGTGTGTTTTTCGCACAAAGTCTCGCAGTGCAACGCCGGACACCTTTGGAGATTCGGCAAAAATTCTCGGATATTGCTATATATGCATTAGTTTCGAATTGTGTCTTCGGTCAATAGTTGGGTTGCCCGGCTCCAGTTCTTGCCTCCTACGTTCCGCTTTGTTTGGCTAGGTGTGCAAAGGGAGAACCACTGTGATTGTGCTTCCAGCTCGAATGGTTAAGTACCTCAGTGGAGAAAGCCGAAAACTGACTGTCATAATAAGCGTAAACTGGTCACAGGTCCGATGACTGTATCAAATGACGGGTCGTTCATAACATTGGCCGAAGTGTTTACGGCTTGACCTCGACAGTCGCCAAACACTAACTGGGGCCAGAGGCGCATAATTTGTTATTTTATTCTGGATATCGATCCTCAATTCGGCCACCCGTGTCCACATTAAGGCTCGGGGGCTACTGGGCTTCGGGCTTATCATTATTTATAAATATTAAAGAGGCACATCGATCCCCTGATCTAGTGTTGCCACCCGACCAGTGTCTCGAGAGCTACTGCATTGACAATCCAATGCAGAAAATTTAAAGTGCAATATAGTTTTCGAGGAGATTATTATCCTCAGGTTGGTCGGTCGCACCTAACCTGAGTCTCGAGGACTTTGCACACCGCGTTTCTATTCCTAAGTTTGCTGCTGAGTTGCAAATTGATCCTCAGGCTGATTTTATGAATCGACCTGAGTCTCAGGGGCTACTAGGGTCAGCGGTTTGATTTTTTCCTTTAGGTGCATCCCGAATATTAGGCCAACACGCACCTTGAGGGCTACTGGCTATACATCTCGACAGAGATTAGATTGCATAATTCGGAATTAAATTCATAAAAATCAGCCCATGGCCGAGGTGGTGCATCACCACGGATATAGTCCGGCGTTGGTGCTCGACTACAATAGACACCCCGGAAGCAGTCCGGCATAAAGCTCGGACGCCAGTGGCTGGCTGTATAGAGGGCGTTTCTGGCATTAAGCTCGGCTAAACTCCTTCAACTTTTTTGAACCCAGGTGATCTATGACACCTCGGATATAGTCCAACGTTGGATCTTGGACATAGCCCGGCGTTGGAGCTTGGACATAGTCCGGCGTTGGAGCTCGGATACATTCTGGTGTTGGAGCTCGGAAGCGGTCCGGCGTTGGTGCTCGGCTGCAAAGATACCTTGAATGCAGTACGGCGTTGGAGCTCGGATGCAAGAGGACACTGCCGCCCGGGGACAACTTCAAACCCCAGGCATGGCATAAAAATAACAAGGCATTGATAAAGGCCGAAAATTTAAAGGGTCTCCTCGAATACCGGACGTGTAAACTCTTCGGAGTCACCTCGGCGATCCTCAAGATCAAAGACGAGAAGATTTGTTGAACCACTTTTCAAGTCCAATGGTCGAAGGTGAAGAACAGTTCTGAAGAATAGAGGAGCGTCCCCAACTTGAAGACCGGTTTAGGGGGCTACTGACGGTGTCCTGGACTAGGGGGTAGTCACCACATCGTCTCCCGATCAGTTGGATTGGGCCGAGGACCCCCATGGCCGTATACTCATGGGCCAGTTTGGACAACCCCTGCCGCATACAAGGAAGACTCCACTAGACTTGGCGCCCAAGACAAGGACTCTCCTAAACCCTAGGCCTCCGGTGTCTTATATAAACCGAGGTCAGGCTAGTCAATAGACAATCTCATATTCATTACTACAATCTCATGGTAGACACCTTTACTATGTACTATCCCCCATATGAATACAATGAAAAGATGGACGTAGGGTATTATCTCTTCAAGAGAGCCCGAACCTGGGTAAAATCCTGTTTCTGTGTTACCATTGCTCCAAGATGCCTAGGTTAGGACCCCTACTACGAGATACGCCGGATATTGAACCGACAATGAGTGCATCATCGTTCAAGCTGTTCTCCTCTCCGGAGACAGGTTGTTGAATTGTACCCTCAGGATCGATGTTATCTGACATCGGCTCCGGACTGTTTTCACCGTCCCCTGGCTCACCCTGCTCCATCGCTGGGTCCATGGGGCCACCGTTTCCTTTGGAATCAACCGGGGTATTATTTCTTGTGCTATTGTCGCTGTTTTTACTGTGGCAGGATTTAGAGCGGCGTCTACGGTGCCAATTTGGTGGCTTATCGAGGGGATTATCCTTCATTTTATCGTCACCATCGCCTTCTTTTGGTGTGTCCACCATGTATATATCGTATGATGAGGTGGCAGTCCAGCGCCCATTGGGCAGTGGTTCCTGTTCTTCTCCTGCGTCGTCGTAAATACCATCAACGTTTTTGGAGTCGAAATCGAGCGTGTCGGTTAAGTCATCGACAGTGTCTATGAAGTGGGTGGTGGGTGGGGAACGAATTTCTTCGTCGTCCGCTTCATACTCGAGCCGAACATAGTTTGGCCAGGAATCTCTTGACAAGGAAAGAGACCTTAATGAGTTCAGCACATCACCTAAGGGCGAGTGCTAAAAAATATCCACGGCAGTGAACTCCATGACTGGTGCCCAATTAGATTTGACAGGCACGGACGCACGCGGTTCGGATCCTATAGCCGGAGACGAGTCCGAGGGTCCGATGACACCAATTCCGCAGGAGGTGGGATCAGTGTTCGGCTCCAACGCCGATGAGTGTGTGGCTTCCGTCGCGGGGTCCATCCACCCTCCTTCGTAAGGCACGATCTGCTCCGGATTGATTCCCGGTGCCACCGCAGGCGCGATCTCTCGAATACTATTCGACAGCAGATCAAAGTCATGCCCGTCATGACCGTTCGGCGTGCTTGGCATGGGCTCGAATCCGTCGAAGATAGAGTCTCCGTGGATGTCGACAGTATAGTTTAAGCTTCCGAACCTGACCTGATGGCCAAGGGCGTAGCTATTGATCTGCTCCAGATGGCCAAGCGAGTGGGCCCGCAGTACGAAGCCGCCAAATACGAAGATCTGTCCAGGGAGGAAAAGCTCCTCCTGGACCGCATTGTTGAAGATGATCGAATGGTCCATCAAGACTTACAGCAACGACACAGTGGAACTCTCAATGAAAGCACCAATGTTGGTGTCAAAATCGGAGGATCTCGGGTAGGGGGTCCCGAACTGTGCGTCTAAGGCTAATGGTAATAGGAGGCAGGGGACACGATGTTTTGCCCAGGTTCGGGCCCTCTTGATGGAGGTAATACCCAACTTCCTGCTTGATTGATCTTGATGATATGAGTATTACAAGAGTTGATCTACCATGAGATCGTAGAGGCTAAACCCTAGAAGCTAGCCTATGATTATGATTGTTCTTGTCCTATGGACTAAACCCTCCGGTTTATATAGACACTGGAGGGAGCTAGGGTTACACAGAGTCGGTTACAGAGAAGGAAATCTACATATCCGAATATCCAAGCTTGCCTTCCACGCAAAGGAGAGTCCCATCCGGACATGGGACGAAGTCTTCAATCTTGTATCTTCGTAGTCCAATAGTCCGACCAAAGTATATAGTCCGACTGTCCGAGGACCCCTTAATCCAGGACTCCCTCAACAGTCACCATGATCGTATTTGAATGTGCGTACAATACTGGTGTGCTCAACCTCTGGGCACTCTGCTGAGATTTTTCGAAGTGGAACCCAGTGATGAGTGTAAACATTCACAAGTTCCCACTCGCAGTTGTACCCAATATAAACAACCCAATCTCCATTTGCGCCTGCCCAATCCTTGCCCTCAAGTGATGGCATCTTAACATCATACGTATCATTATCAAGCGGCATCAACTTGCACAAGGCGAGGCCTCCGTCGTCCCCGCACCAGTCATCAGGGTCATGGTGAAGAAGATAGGGGAGATCAAACCGCTCCTTGACCCTTGGGTTCCTTGTAATGGTGTTATCAGTTGAGTCGAGAATGGTCTTGAACGAACCTGCCATGCTAGCCGAGGTGATGACGTCGCACCGATGAATGAGTTCCTCCACCATGTCATCTTCCAGATCGGGGTAAGAATAATGGGGTCGTTTCCGGCCTGTTCCCTCCATGGAGAAGATGATCGAACAATGGCAGAAGGAAGGGTGAAGGAAAATGGAGGAGGGAGAGGAAGAGCGTGCGACAGCAGTTCCAAATCGAGAGGGAAAGGCGAAGAGTCGGTGGACGGTTGCCAGTTTGCCACGGTACACGAAGAGGTGCCCCGCCTACACGTCCATTCGGAAATACTAGTAGAAAAGGACTCGCCGTTGTCTCACTGATATGTTTGAACGAGACCAGATGTCAACAAAACATGGTGTGTAATTTCTCGTGCAAAATGCGATCTGGCCGCGTTGGCCCGAGGTGCCGCATTAGTTTTTTTGAAAGTTTGCCGCATTAGTTATCGACCTTTATTTTTTAACATATAATATGAATGGATGGCTCCTGTGGTCATCACACTTGAGCGGATATAGTGATGGTTGATTCGCCCGAGCAACTTATTACTGTGGGAATATGTGAGTACCCGCGGATTCAAGGAACAGAGAAATGATGGTTGCTTGGTCTGAGCAACTTACTATGGTGTAGGTGGGGCTCTGTGATTTGACTGCTCACTAGTCATTACTACTGCGGCGCAATGACCGGGGTGAATCTTACCCTGAAGTTGTGTTATGCACTCAATAATGCTACATGGAAGGTGAGCCAGATGAAGGATGTCCAACATGTCGGCGAAACGAAGTTGACTTGTTTCTGGCATTGCTATCAGTCCTTCAGGATTTGTTCATATGTACGCATAATATTAATGAAATTGTACTGTGATGCTATGAAGGTTTCAACTTTGGTTCCCGCAGGAAAAAAAAGGTTTCAACTTAGGATTCATGTGTCTTGCCTCAAGATTATCTCGTTACAACATTCCATCAAATACAAATGAAACTACCATGGCTACCATGGCTAATGCATCTCAATGGTTTGTAGATCAGCACCAATATTCACATCACAATTGAAGAGAAAGTTGTGAGAAGCTGTACAAATAAAGAAAAAAAATATAATTGATCGATGCTGTTCGTAGGCATGGCTCCATTTCCTTGGCACAGTGTTCATTGCTTGGCAGCTAGTTTCACCCAGCTCTGTAGCCAAAAGAGAGGTGTATGGAGGACACCACAATCCGATCATTTTGTGCAGCTCCACTAAAATCGAGCAGACCATCCCTGTTTGCAAAGATATCCAGTCAGTATGGTTACAATAATAGTGGAACTAGATGATGAAACATAACACACATAAATAGAAGCCGATCACCTCTAGGATCTCTCTTTAGGACTAACTTGTTGTTGGAGAAGATTAGGCACGGAGTTGGATGAGGAGGATAGAAAAACCAATCTCCCTTTCTACAGTCCCATAGAAATGTAAAAACGTTGCCCGTGTGACATTTTGGCGGATCTGCACAAAACACTCTTAAGAAAAAAAAGTGATTTGTGCAGTTAACCAAAAGGTCACAATAGCAACGAGGTGAAAATGGATAGCCCTGTTTGCAAAAGGAGGTCGAAAGGAAACAATTACTGCCCAATAACACGAGTTGAAGACACATACGCCGACAAAAAAGAAGCATATTCCAGGTAATAAGGGAAAGATAGCACATGGTGGTTTATCAAAAATTGTTTGAGGATGAGATTGCAAGATGGAAAGTATGCCGGCCAAGATACGATTTAAGCAAACAACTAAAGAAGATCCACATGCAGCAACGTGGGAAGATGGGCATGGAGCAAGGCCGAAGGAAGCTGTACCTGAGGGTCATCGGGATGTTACTAGGATGTCACACCCTAGCTAGTTCATGCATTAGAGTGTTGCATCATGTCTATCCTTTCATCAGAAACTTGAAATGGGGATGTCAGAACCCCCAGCCCCCTCTGAAACCAACTAGGGTCAGAACCTCTGCCAAAAGTGTTGCACAATTTTCTAGGTCATCTTAGGGTCTTTGAATTAAATGATAAGTATTTGAATTTGGGCATTTAAAATTATATAAAATATTTCAAATGCTCAAATATTCCTAAACTGAAATGTTTCATGTCGGAAATAATCCAACTATGGACCAGAAGCAGTTTGGTGATTTTAGGAGTTGCCTAGGTATTTTTAATAATTCAACAAAGTTGCAGAAAAATAGAAAAGAAAAAAAACAGAAAGGAAAACTTACCTGGCGCCTGCAACCCGGCCCACCTGCCGGCCCAGCCCAGCGCCGCGCCAGCGAGCTGCTTGCTGGCCAGGCAGGCAGGCAGGTGCTCGACGGCGAGCACCGCATGGGTGCCACGCACCTGCTCGCCGCCTCGCCGCTCCACTCGCCCGGCTAACGACGTGGATCGCTCCCCCTCACTCTCCCGAACCCCCCAGACACCTCCTCTCCTGTCCAGCTCCTCCCCCTCGCGCTCCCCAGCCATGGCCGACGCCACCGCCGCCGCTCCATCGCCGTAGCCGCGCACCCCGCCGCCCGTGCATCGTCTCGTCGTGTCCAGGAGCTCCGCCGCCGTCCACTTCGTCGAGCTACCCGAGCCCCGTGTGCTCGCAAGGCCCGAGTCCACCGCACCGACCTCGCCCGAGTCCGCCGTCGCCGGAGATCCCCTTCAACGCCTTCGCCGCATCAGCTCATCCCCGACCCCGCCGGTGGCCTCTACGGGTGCTCTGTGAGCCTAGCTACCCCTCCTACCCTTCCTATCTCGCCCCCGAGCCGTGTAGCCACCGCACGAAGATCACCCGCACGCACCGCCGTGGATCTCGTCGCCGACGTGCTCCCGGCCATCCTCCGGCCAACTCACGGTGTCCAACGCACTCACCACGTTGCGTTGAGTCCAACCGTGCACTTCCCGCACCTCACCGCACACCCTAGCCCCGAGTTCGCCTTCACCCGAACTCCGGTGACCGCCTAGGTCGTCGCCGGCGCCAACTACGGCCACCCCGACCTCAACTCGCTCCACCAAGAGCTGCGGTTCGTCCCCAGCTCCACGTAGATGCCTTCCGCGCCCCATTTGGTGGCCGGAACGGCCAAAACCATTTCCGCCGCCGCGTCGGGCTCGCCGGCGGCTAAACGCCGGTGCAGCCATTTTGACTTTGACCACGGGTGGGCCCCGGTTGACTCTGTTGAGTCAATGACAGGTGGGGCCCCCTTCTACTAATTATCTAGATTAGTTTAAACTAAATTAAATTAGTTAATTAGCCACTCACACCCTGGACCCACGCGTCAGGTTTGACCTGGACCGGGTCTGTTGACTTGCTGAGGTCAGCATGACCTCATGCTGACGCAGTAAACCTTTTTTGAAATTAAAATAAATCTAAAATGATTTATAAATTCCAGGAAATAACCCAAAGTTCAAAAATTCATATAAATTCAACCGTAGCTCCAAATCAAACAAATTATATATGAAAAATGATCAGAAAAATCCACTCTATCCATCTGTACTAGTTTCATGCATGTTTAGACAAGCTAACTTGAGGTTTAGTGCAGAACAAGATAAAACACTTTAAAGGGCCATTTATGAGTTTGAAATTTGAATCTTTGGTTCAAATTGATTCAAGCCCATCTAGTTTTAGTTGCATTAGCCCAACACACTCGTATTGCCATGTTTCATGCATGCATCATATTGTCGCACATTGTTTGGTGATAGTTGTGTATCGGTGTTCTTTGCGGCAGGTTCTGCCTCCGAGGAGTACCGTGATTACCCTAGCGAAGAACCGTATCCGTGCATCGATCCATCAGGCAAGCAACCAACCATTTGATCATATCGATACAATCCCATGTTCTCGCTCTTGCTCTCTTTTACTGCATTAAGACAACGCGTTTCAAACTGCTGTGTGCTACGGTAGTTGAACCCATTTCCTCTGCATGACCTGTCATTGCCACAGTAATTAGATGAAACCCACTAGCATGTGTAGGAATTGATTGAGCCATATGTATGTGTTGTTCCTACCTTGCTATGCCTGCTATGCTTAGAGTCGTGTCAGGTCTGGTTCATCTGGGCGATGGGCTAGAGTGAAATGATCATGTCGGTAATGAGAGTGATGTGGTGAACACGATTTGGTAAAGGTATCGATGAGAGGCCATGTAGGAGTACATGGTGGGTTGTTTCATTGAAGCCGACCTTAAGAACTGAGATCTATATGCGTGATTTAAGATTCAGCTACTACCATGCATTGGGCCCTGAAATATGAACCCGCTTGACTTCTTATTCACCCTAGTCCTCTGTCCAGGAGTTGCAAGTAGTTTCTGGTGTTTGTAGCTTACTAGAGGCCGTGGACAGCGCTGACCGCGGGGTGGGCTGTGATGCGGTAGGTACGTGGCACGGTGTACCAAATACCCGTTAGGTATCTTGGGAACCCTGTACACATCGTTTGGGGCCGTATGGGAATCCTCGGCCGGACTCCCTGCGGATGGAACCTAGATAGGCGATAAACCTGGACTAGAGACTTAGGTGTTTAGGTAGGTCGTGGTCTACACCCACGACGGCTTTCGCTTGAAGTCTGCCGAGCACATGTCGTGTGCAGACGCTAAGTGGTGGAAACATGTATGAAGAAGTACACCCCTGCAGGGTTAACATGATCTATTCGAATAGCCGCGTCCGCGGTAAAGGACTACTTGGTTGCTTATACAGTTCATAGACAAGTGAATGGATACTACTAAAAATCTCAAGATAAGCGTGAGTGCCGAGGATGGCTCTTCCGTAGGATGACGGAGGTGGATCCTCGGTGGTGTATTGAAGTGGTGAGTAGTGGACTCGTGTGCGCAAAACCATTTCAAGTTGGAGTCTCGTAGGATAGTTTAGCCAAGAGTCAAAGCTGGCTTGCTGCAATAACTCCACCAACCCTTCTTGATAATGTGCATGTATGTAGGATCTGACGTAAGTCTTGCTGGGTACCTTTGTACTCATGTTGCTATAATTTACATTTTACAGAAGACGCTGCAACCCCTTCTGATGGGTTCTTCGTAGACGTTGACATCGACGAGTAGACTAAGGCCCAGGTGGTAATCCTGAGCTTGTGAAGGTCCACGTAGTATAGCTAGGCTTTCCAAGCCTCTTTTATTTTACTAGTTGTCTGTACTCAGACAAGTTACTTCCGCTGCTGGTTTGTATGACTGTATGACTTGAATGTGGGTCGTGTGACCCGTACTTGTATGTATGTTATGTATGGCTCTCTGAGCCTTTAAATAAAGTACTTGTGTCGTAGAGTCATGTTGTGATGCCTTGTTGTATTTGCACATATCGAGCATATTGTGTGTATGATTGAAATGCTTGGTATGTGTGGGATCTGACTATCTAGTTGTTTATCTTTAGTAGCCTCTCTTACCGGGAAATGTCTCCTAGTGTTTCCATTGAGCCATGGTAGCTTGCTACTGCTCCGGAACACTTAGGCTGGCCGGCATGTGTCCTTCTTCGTTCCTGTGTCTGTCCCTTCGGGGAAATGTCACGCATTGAGTACCGGAGCCCTGTTAGCCCGCTACAGCCCGGTTTACCGGAGTCCTGCTAGCCCAGTGCTACAGCCCGGACCCACTTGCTGATGACCGACACGTTCGATGCTGGGTCATGGATGCCTGTCCCTGTAAGTCTGTGCCACTTTGGGTTTACGACTAGTCATGTCAGCCCGGGCTCCTTATCATATGGATGCTAGCGACATCATCATATACGTGAGCCAAAAGGCGCAAACGGTCCCGGGCAAAGGTAAGGCGACACCCGTGGGAATACCGTGCGTGAGGCCGCAAAGTGATATGAGGTGTTACAGGCTAGATCGATGTGACATTGAGTCGGGGTCCTGACAGCGTTGGCATCAGAGCCGGACTGCCTGTAGGTTCTCCAAGCCAAACTGGTCGATGTTGAGTCTAGAAATGCTTTAGTTATATGTAGGGGAATTGATTGTGGGATGGTACGTAAGGCTCTTTTTACTTCTTTACCTCATGGCATTCTGATCTGAGTCAGTCCATTCTTCTACCGGGGATTAAGGATTAGGATCTTCTCTCTCTATCAGGTTCACGTGTTACGAATCAGTAGTACCTTATAGGTTTGATGACTACAAGCCTAGTTCAGTTCTACTACCTTGTTATGCTGATAAGTTGAACCCAGAACCTTGATATGATATTGTTGAGTGTCTATGCAATTTTTTGATAAATGTCTCAAACCCTTCTTGAGCATTTACAGCCGTTATGCTGTCGAAATTTT
The DNA here is from genome assembly GCF_018294505.1 of Triticum aestivum. Taxonomy (NCBI): domain Eukaryota; kingdom Viridiplantae; phylum Streptophyta; class Magnoliopsida; order Poales; family Poaceae; genus Triticum; species Triticum aestivum. Next base: position 165,298,507 of record NC_057795.1, read on the forward strand.
GCTAGAAATTCTAATGCCTTTGCATTATGGTTGTGCTTTCAGATGGCCACTCGCGACCAAAATCAAGTGGTTCGCCTGACCCGATGCATTGGTGTGACCGGTCATACGGCCATGTTAGTCCGAGTGATGATCGAGACGGGTTACCGTTGGTATCCCGAATACACGGTCGAAGAGCAGTTTCGAGATTTTAACCAAAGCCAGTATCTTTGCACCGTCCGGATATTTCCCTCTTATCCTGGTTCTACCGAGGCTCTTCACTGTTCCTATGGGCTCGGTGTTACTATTGAGATGGCTGTGCAAGATGCGGCTTATTCTATGATGACCATCATGCGAGTCAGGACTGGCCTGCTTCGCAACACCGACTTCCGGTATATGCCGGCTTCACTTCCTGGAGCGCACGGTTATCTCCGGGCTATCTATGCTGACCCCAGTCAGGAGGACTCACTAACTCGCACCACTGCTGAGTTGCTCGAGGATAAGGACCGAGAGAATCGGGCCTTGAGAATGGAGCTTTTCAACACCCGCGCCGATCATTGGGCCACCTTGACTCGGTTTGCACCGGCTGTGCAAGCTGGATGCATGGATATGAGAGATCTGTATCCTGTTAGGTCTGCTCTGCCGGACATGATGGATTGGCGTGATGTGGGAGGCATCACCCCACCTCGTGGTCCTCGCAGGCCACCGTTTGTTGGTCCAAGACCTCACCCTAGCCCTTTTGGTCCACAGGCTCCTCAGGACCGTTTGTTTCCGGATGCTCACGTTGAACTTCCAGGCTATGGAGGAGACTTCTATGAGAACTACTACGGAGATGACTGAGATAGTAGTAGTTCCACTAGGTATTGTAATAGTTGTATTTCCACCGTCCTGCGTGACTTGTGGAATATGACTTAGCGTGTAGTAATTCCGGGGGTGTAGGAAAAATAATGTATAGGAGCTTGGGATGCCTCCGATGATATGTAATCCTCCTCTCACCGTAGTAGTACTTGTTGGTCTTGTACTAAACCTCGTATGGTGTGTATGACGATGGAATAAAAGAAGTAGTTTCTGTATCTACCATGTCATACGGATGATCATCTTGCATTCTGAGTTGTCCATTACATTCTACATTCTATGTCGGAATCTTGTCATGTTGGACTAAACCATTGTCTTGTTTTTCCTAGGATGGTCAACACCCGCAACAACCCTGCTCCCCCAGAGCAGGCCGAAGGCAGCAGAGTTGGGGATACAAATCTGCCTCACCCTCCCTCTCTGGCAGAAGTTATGCTAGAGGCTGAGAGAAACAAGCGGGAGACCAACCGTTTGTTGGAGCGTATTGAACAGAACACAGCACACCATCAGAGGACTAACTTGGTGTCACTCAGTGATTTCATCAAGTTACATCCACCCACGTTCCACCACTCCGTCGAGCCTCTCGACGCTGATGACTGGCTTCGCAGTATTTCTCACAAACTGCGTTCTGCGCTAGTAGCTGAGGCTGACAAGGTCACCTTTGCTGCATATCATCTTGAAGGCCCCGCCAGTCTATGGTGGGAGAATTATGGAGCTATGCGCCCAGCGGGCCATGTCACTACTTGGGCTGAATTCAGCGAGGCTTTCCGTGAACATCACATTCCGGAGGGTCTCATGGACCGTAAACGTGAGGAGTTCTGTAGTTTCACTCAAGGTCGACTCTCTGTTGACGCTTACAGCAGGGAGTTTGGTAACCTTGCCCGTTATGCAACGGAGGAAGTTTCTACTGATGCCAAGAAGCAGGCAAGGTTCCGTAAGGGGCTTAGTCCTGAGCTTCGCCGCGACCTCCGTCTGCATGAGTGCACATCTTTTCAGAAGCTTGTTAACAAAGCCATCAGTGCTGAGACTGGTCAGACTGATTATGAAGCAACACGCAAGCATGGCCGTGACTTGGGTTCCTCATCCGGTGCTGGTCCTCAGAAGCGCCGCGTGTGGGTGCCTAACACTGCCCTGCCACCCAGGTTCACACCGAGGCCATCCTTCCAGGCGCCTCGCCCAGCTCAGCCATATGCACCAGCCAAGCCCTATGGTGGTCCAACCAACAATGCTCCTCCACGTACCAGTTCCGTGACTTGTTTCAAGTGTGGGGAATCAGGCCACTATATGCGCGAGTGTCCCCAAACCAACCCCAACCAGACAGCAAAAACTGTTGGCCGCGGCAAGCCGACAGGGAAAGTGTTCTACGCCAAGCCGGCCACCACTGCTCGTGGCCATGTTAATTGTGTTTCTGCGGAAGAGGCTCAAGAAGATCCCAACGTCGTTCTCGGTACGCTCCTTGTTAATTGCCACCCGGCATCTGTTCTTTTCGATACAGGAGCATCTCATTCATTTATATCCGAGAGCTATGCTCGTCTGCATAACACCACATTCTGTGAGATGCCCACCTCTATGGTAATTCAAACTCCGGGATCCAAATGGCAAACTTCTAGAGTAAGCCATGGAAATGAAATTCAAGTCGACAAACTTGTTTTTCTCGCATCTTTGATAGCCCTCAAATCTTCGGATATTAATATCATCTTGGGTATGGACTGGATGTCAGCCCATCATGCCAAAATTGATTGCTTCTCTAGGACTGTTCAACTCACCCATCCTTCGGGGAAGATAGTCAATGTCTTGACCCGAATAGCCAAGCGACAGTTATATTCTCTTAACGCCAGCCCTTTGCCAGACCTTGAGGACGTTCCGGTAGTCCGTGACTTTCCGGATGTCTTCCCAGAGGAATTGCCAGGTGTTCCACCTGACAGAGATGTCGAATTCGTGATAGATCTCATTCCAGGAACTGTCCCGATTTCCAGAAGACCCTACAAGATGGCACCTTTTGAACTAGCCGAGCTTAAGAAACAACTCGATGAGTCCTTGAAAAAGGGTTTCATCCGACCTAGTTCATCTCCTTGGGCTTGCCCCGTCCTCTTCGTCAAGAAGAAGGATGGTACGGACCGGATGGTTGTAGATTATCGACCTGTCAACTTGGTCACAATTAAGAACAAGTATCCGCTCCCCAGGATCAACGACCTGTATGATCAGCTCGCTGGATCCTCAGTCTTCTCTAAAATGGATTTGAGGTTGGGCTACCATCAAATCAAAATCAGAAACGGGGACATTCCGAAAACGGCCTTTGTTACTCGTTATGGCCAATACGAGTACACCGTCATGTCCTTCGGTTTAACCAACGCTCCAGCCACCTTCTCTCGGTTGATGAACTCAATCTTCATGGAGTATTTGGATAAATTCGTCGTGGTTTACCTCGATGATATACTCATCTACTCCAAGAACGAGGAAGAACATGCCGAACACCTAAGGCTAGTGTTGAAGAAACTTCGAGAGCATCGCCTTTATGCCAAATTTTCTAAATGTGAATTCTGGTTGTCAGAAGTGACCTATCTTGGACATGTAATTTCTGGTAAAGGCATTGCTGTTAACCCTGAGCGAGTTCAAGCCGTCCTTAATTGGACTCCACCTGAATCGGTCAAGCAAGTTCGGAGTTTCCTTGGCCTAGCGAGCTATTGCCGTCGCTTTGTCGAGAATTTCTCCAAAGTTGCCAAACCTCTAACTGAACTCCTCAAGAAAGATAAAAAGTTCGAGTGGACTCCACAATGTGAGCACAGTTTCCAGGAACTGAAAAGACGTTTAACCTCTGCTCCCGTACTGGTACCACCGGATTTTTCCAAGGATTTTGTTATCTACTGCGACGCCTCGCGACAAGGACTAGGCTGTATTCTCATGCAAGATCGACACGTAATTGCTTATGCTTCACGGCAATTACACCCACATGAGGAAAACTACCCCACTCATGATCTAGAGCTTGCAGCTGTAGTCCATGCACTCAAAACATGGCGACATTACCTTCTCGGTAATCGTTGCGAAATCTACACTGATCACCAAAGTCTGAAGTATATATTCACCCAACCGGATTTAAATCTCAGGCAAAGACGTTGGGTCGAGTTGATCACAGATTTCGACTTAGGAATAACTTACACCCCAGGGAAAGCCAACGTCATGGCTGATGCGCTAAGTCGTAAATCTTATTGTAACAACCTGATGTTACAACAAAGTCAACCGCTTCTCCATGAGGAATTTCGGAAGCTTAACCTTCACATTGTTCCTCAAGGATTTCTTTCCACCTTGGTGGCGAAACCTACTCTTACGGATCAAATCATCGCTGCCCAAAAGCGAGATAAGGGAATATCTAAGATCAAGGAGAACATTGCTAGCGGAGGTGCTAGATGTTTCTCCACAAATGATCATGGTGTTGTGTACTTTGAGAACCGTTTAGTGGTTCCCAAGAACCAGCATCTACGGCAGTTGATCCTTAAGGAGGCTCATGAATCTCCTCTCACCATTCATCCCGGTAGTACCAAGATGTATCAGGACCTACGCCAGAGGTTCTGGTGGACTAGGATGAAGAGAGAAATTGCTCAGTATATTGCTAATTGCGACGTCTGCCGTCGTGTAAAAGCAGAGCATCAACGGCCTGCTGGCACCCTTCAACCCCTAGCTATTCCTGAATGGAAATGGGATAAAATTGGTATGGACTTCATTACCGGTTTTCCCAGGACCAAGAGAGGGAATAACGCTATCTTCGTCGTTATCGACCGTCTTTCCAAAGTGGCCCATTTCTTACCTGTTCGTGAGAGTATAACTGCTAGTCAGTTAGCAGACTTGTACATCTCCCGAATAGTGTCTCTCCATGGTGTTCCTTTGGAAATTAACTCGGATCGAGGAAGTCTTTTCACCTCTCGATTTTGGGAAAGTTTCCAAAATGCTATGGGAACCCGCCTTTCTTTTAGTACCGCTTTCCACCCTCAATCAAGTGGTCAAGTGGAACGCGTCAACCAGATTCTAGAAGACATGCTTCGAGCTTCTGTTATCTCATTCGGAATGGAGTGGGAGAAATGCCTTCCATTTGCCGAATTTGCTTATAACAACAGCTATCAATCCAGCTTGGGCAAAGCCCCTTTTGAAGTTCTCTATGGACGAAGGTGTCGAACGCCTCTTAACTGGTCAGAAACCGGGGAAAGACAATTCTTTGGCCCGGATATGATTCAGGAAGCAGAAGAGCAAGTTCGCATCGTTCGTGAAAAGTTGAAAACAGCCCAATCTCGTCAAAAGAGTCAATATGACCGAAAACATAAGGCTATGACTTTTGAGGTTGACGAGAAGGCTTACCTTCGGGTTACTCCTCTGAAGGGAACCCATCGCTTCGGTATCAAGGGCAAATTGGCTCCTCGTTACATTGGACCCTTTCGCATTCTCGCAAAACGAGGAGAAGTTGCCTACCAATTGGAACTACCTCCGCATCTCTCCAGAGTCCACGACGTCTTCCACGTTTCTCAACTCAGGCGTTGCTTCTCGGATCCTATCCGTGGAGTAGACCACGAAACGCTTGATCTCCAAGATAATCTCACGTATCGAGAGTACCCCGTTCGTATCCTCGATCAAGCTGAGCGTACCACTCGACGTCATAATATCAAGTTTCTCAAGGTTCAATGGTCGCACCATTCTGAGAATGAAGCAACTTGGGAAAGGGAGGATCGTCTTCGACTCGAGTATCCCGCCTTCTTCCCGGAGGAACCCAAATCTCGGGACGAGATTCTTTTGAGTGGGGGTGAGTTGTCACACCCTAGCTAGTTCATGCATTAGAGTGTTGCATCATGTCTATCCTTTCATCAGAAACTTGAAATGGGGATGTCAGAACCCCCAGCCCCCTCTGAAACCAACTAGGGTTTACTAAAAACTTTTTCAATGAACCTGAAATGCCCTTCTAAAATGTCCATCATTTTTGTCTTGGTTCAGAACCTCTGCCAAAAGTGTTGCACAATTTTCTAGGTCATCTTAGGGTCTTTGAATTAAATGATAAGTATTTGAATTTGGGCATTTAAAATTATATAAAATATTTCAAATGCTCAAATATTCCTAAACTGAAATGTTTCATGTTGGAAATAATCCAACTATGGACCAGGAAGCAGTTTGGTGATTTTAGGAGTTGCCTAGGTATTTTTAATAATTCAACAAAGTTGCAGAAAAATAGAAAAAGAAAAAAAACAGAAAGGAAAACTTACCTGGCGCCTGCAACCCGGCCCACCTGCCGGCCCAGCCCAGCGCCGCGCCAGCGAGCTGCTTGCCCGGCCAGGCAGGCAGGCAGGTGCTCGACGGCGAGCACCGCATGGGTGCCACGCACCTGCTCGCCGCCTCGCCCCTCCACTCGCCCGGCTAACGACGTGGATCGCTCCCCTCTCTCTCCCCGAACCCCCAGACACCTCCTCTCCTCTCCAGCTCCTCCCCCTCGCGCTCCCCAGCCATGGCCGACGCCACCGCCGCCGCTCCATCGCCGTAGCCGCGCTCCCCGCCGCCCGTGCGTCGTCTCGTCGTGTCCAGGAGCTCCGCCGCCGTCCACTTCGTCGAGCTAACCGAGCCCCGTGTGCTCGCAAGGCCCGAGTCCTCCGCACCGACCTCGCTCGAGTACGCCGTCGCCGGAGATCCCCTTCAACGCCGTCGCCGCATCAGCTCGTCCCCGACCCCGCCGGTGGCCTCTACGGGTGCTCTGTGAGCCTAGCTACCCCTCCTACCCTTCCTCTCTCGCCCCCGAGCCGTGTAGCCACCGCACGAAGATCACCCGCACGCACCGCCGCGGATCTCGTCGCCGACGTGCTCCCGGCCATCCTCCGGCCAACTCACGGTGTCCAACGCACTCACCACGTTGCGTTGAGTCCAACCGTGCACTCCCGCACCTCACCGCACACCCTAGCCCCGAGTTCGCCTTCACCCGAACTCCGGTGACCGCCTAGGTCGTCGCCGGCGCCAACTCCGGCCACCCCGACCTCAACTCGCTCCACCAAGAGCTGCGGTTCGTCCCCAGCTCCACGTAGATGCCCTCCGCGCCCCATTTGGTGGCCGGAACGGCCAAAACCACTTCCGCCGCCGCGTCGGGCTCGCCGGCGGCTAAACGCCGGTGCAGCCATTTTGACTTTGACCACGGGTGGGCCCTGGTTGACTCTGTTGAGTCAATGACAGGTGGGGCCCCCTTCTGCTAATTATCCAGATTAGTTTAAACTAAATTAAATTAGTTAATTAGCCACTGACACCCTGGACCCACGCGTCAGGTTTGACCTGGACCGGGTCTGTTGACTTGCTGAGGTTAGCATGACCTCATGCTGACGCAGTAAACCTTTTCTGAAATTAAAATAAATCTAAAATGATTTATAAATTCCAGAAATTGTTGCAAACTTCAAAAATTCATATAAATTCAACCGTAGCTCCAAATCAAACAAATTATATATGAAAAATGATCAGAAAAATCCAATCTATCCATCTGTACTAGTTTCATGCATGTTTAAACAAGCTAACTTGAGGTTTAGTGCAGAACAAGATAAAACACTTTAAAGGGCCATTTATGAGTTTGAAATTTGAATCTTTGGTTCAAATTGATTCAAACCCATCTGGTTTTAGTTGCATTAGCCCAACACACTCATATTGCCATGTTTCATGCATGCATCATATTGTCGCACATTGTTTGGTGATGGTTGTGTATCGGTGTTCTTTGCGGCAGGTTCTGCCTCCGAGGAGTACCGTGATTACCCTAGCGAAGAACCGTATCCGTGCATCGATCCATCAGGCAAGCAACCAACCATTTGATCATATCGATACAATCCCATGTTCTCGCTCTTGCTCTCTTTTACTGCATTAAGACAACGCGTTTCAAACTGCTGTGTGCTACGGTAGTTGAACCCATTTCCTCTGCATGACCTGTCATTGCCACAGTAATTAGATGAAACCCACTAGCATGTGTAGGAATTGATTGAGCCATATGTATGTGTTGTTCCTACCTTGCTATGCCTGCTATGCTTAGAGTCGTGTCAGGTCTGGTTCATCTGGGTGATGGGCTAGAGTGAAATGATCATGTCGGTAATGAGAGTGATGTGGTGAACACGATTTGGTAAAGGTATCGATGAGAGGCCATGTAGGAGTACATGGTGGGTTGTTTCATTGAAGCCGACCTTAAGAACTGAGATCTGTATGCGTGATTTAAGATTCAGCTACTACCATGCATTGGGCCCTGAAATATGACCCCGCTCGACTTCTTATTCACCCTAGTCCTCTGTCCAGGAGTTGCAAGTAGTTTCTGGTGTTTGTAGCTTACTGGAGGCCGTGGACAGCGCTGACCGCGGGGTGGGCTGTGATGCGGTAGGTACGTGGCACGGTGTACCGAATACCCGTTAGGTATCTCGGGAACCCTGTACACATCGTTCGGGGCCGTATGGGAAACCTCGGCCGGACTCCCTGCGGATGGAACCTGGATAGGCGATAAACCTGGACTAGAGACTTAGGTGTTTAGGTAGGTCGTGGTCTACACCCACGTCGGCTTTCGCTTGAAGTCTGCCGAGCACATGTCGTGTGCAGACGCTAAGTGGTGGAAACATGTATGAAGAAGTACACCCCTGCAGGGTTAACATGATCTATTCGAATAGCCGCGTCCGCGGTAAAGGACTACTTGGTTGCTTATACAGTTCATAGACAAGTGAATGGATACTACTAAAAATCTCAAGATAAGCGTGAGTGCCGAGGATGGCTCTTCCGTAGGATGACGGAGGTGGATCCTCGGTGGTGTATTGAAGTGGTGAGTAGTGGACTCGTGTGCGCAAAACCATTTCAAGTTGGAGTCTCGTAGGATAGTTTAGCCAAGAGTCAAAGCTGGCTTGCTGCAATAACTCCACCAACCCTTCTTGATAATGTGCATGTATGTAGGATCTGACGTAAGTCTTGCTGGGTACCTTTGTACTCATGTTGCTATAATTTACATTTTACAGAAGACGCTGCAACCCCTTCTGATGGGTTCTTCGTAGACGTTGACATCGACGAGTAGACTAAGGCCCAGGTGGTAATCCTGAGCTTGTGAAGGTCCACGTAGTATAGCTAGGCTTTCCAAGCCTCTTTTATTTTACTAGTTGTCTGTACTCAGACAAGTTACTTCCGCTGCTGGTTTGTATGACTGTATGACTTGAATGTGGGTCGTGTGACCCGTACTTGTATGTATGTTATGTATGGCTCTCTGAGCCTTTAAATAAAGTACTTGTGTCGTAGAGTCATGTTGTGATGCCTTGTTGTATTTGCACATATCGAGCATATTGTGTGTATGATTGAAATGCTTGGTATGTGTGGGATCTGACTATCTAGTTGTTTATCTTTAGTAGCCTCTCTTACCGGGAAATGTCTCCTAGTGTTTCCATTGAGCCATGGTAGCTTGCTACTGCTCCGGAACACTTAGGCTGGCCGGCATGTGTCCTTCTTCGTTCCTGTGTCTGTCCCTTCGGGGAAATGTCACGCATTGAGTACTGGAGCCCTGTTAGCCCGCTACAGCTCGGTTTACCGGAGTCCTGCTAGCCCAGTGCTACAGCCCGGACCCACTTGCTGATGACCGACACGTTCGATGCTGGGTCATGGATGCCTGTCCCTGTAAGTCTGTGCCACTTTGGGTTTACGACTAGTCATGTCAGCCCGGGCTCCTTATCATATGGATGCTAGCGACATCATCATATACGTGAGCCAAAAGGCGCAAACGGTCCCGGGCAAAGGTAAGGCGACACCCGTGGGAATACCGTGCGTGAGGCCGCAAAGTGATATGAGGTGTTACAGGCTAGATCGATGTGACATTGAGTCGGGGTCCTGACATAGGAGGGCGCCGGCGGCCATGATCTGCCCATACTGTGGCAGCGAGCAAGTGGCGAAGCCCTACCACACCGGAGCTTGGTCAGAGAGAACGGCGGGTACCGCAGATTGGGACATGCTGCCTCAACACCGTCGAACGGAGAGAAAATGCACATCCTCCCTTTCCGCCGATGGACGGGATGCGTCCGGATCACTGACCAACGCTAAGAGAGAGAGGCCACAGCCGCCTTGTGTGAGATGGTGTGACGAGAGACAAACCCATTTTTCCATTTTCCCCACGGAAATCATTTTATATTCTGTACGTGCCATTGAGGAATATATAACTTTATTTAATACTAATGCGTCAAGTCGAACTTTTTTCCGTCTAGGCGTGGTACCCGACCCTCCTTCGAGTAAACAACCGCTACACGCGTCAAATTATCACGTGGGCTGCCTTTTCGTACAGAAACGAACTCCACCGTGTACCTGTGCGGGTGTGGCCGGGAACGAGACGTGAGTACGTGCGTCCTGCGTGCACTTCTTCTTTAGGTGCAGGTACGTATGTGGGTGGGTGTGAGAGAGATGGTTTGTGCGAAACAGATGCAATGTGTTGATGATATCTCAAACAGAAAAATGTAACACGTGCAATGTATGTGAAACGGAGTCATGGACATGAGATATCGATAGAGTTGAAAACAGGGATGAAGTGTGTGGCTGCGCGATCGATAAAGAGTGCCATCAAATTTTTGTTTGCCCACGTCAAAGATACAGGGCAGCTGGCCTACTGGAATTTGAGAGGGCAGAGGTGCAGTTTTTCTCCGTGGCATGGATACCTACCTAGAATGTTTGACTATTGGTGTGTGTGGGGGGGGGGAGGGGGCAGAGACCGATCGACTACTATTTGTGTGGGGAAGGAGAGAGACCTAGCTATGTATTGAGGGAGATCGATCGACATCCATGGATATGTGTGGCAGAGGAATAAGGTTGGGAGAAAGACAAAGGTAGAGCGTTGGAGGGTTGGTGGTGGAGTAGCGTCTCACAAATGGTGGGAGAGGCCTGCTAGACAAACGGAGGGTATGAGTGCAATATCAATAAGAGAGGGCGGGGGATGTCTGTCTGTCTATGGACGTGCGTGTGAGAGACGGGTCGGGATGTATGCAAGGATGATGAGGGGAGAAGATATGGTTGTGGTAAGCATAAGTAACTACATAGGAAGATCAACCGTCGTGTGTCCGAGAAAGGGAGAGACATAACTAGCGAGGTAAATGTATTAGTGCTTGGGGAAAACAAACTATAGTCGACCTGGCTATATGTAGGGAGATCAGTTCACATACACGCCTACATGTGTTAGAAGAAAATAAGGTCCGGAGAGACAGACAGGGGGAGAGGGGTGCGGCTAGGAGGTGGTGCGAGAGGCCTACCATGTCGAGGGGGAGGAGTGTGCGAGTATGTGATCAATATAAAGAGGGGCGCGAGTGTGCACCTGCGTGGAACCGTATTGGACATAGGGGGGCATGGACGGTGAGAAGAGAAGAGGGGAAGTATATATGTGTTTGTTGTAGGCACACTTGGCTAGAGAGGTATATCGACCGGTGTGTGCCGGAAAGAAGGAGCCGGGGGCCTACACACACCATGGGTGGACGACCTAAAGAGAAATAATGAACGTGCGCGATGGAGGGGACGCTAAGGGTGGGTGAGAGGGGGGCGGGCGTGTGCATGCATGATAGAAAGTTAGCACTAGCTAGCTACAAATAGAAGAGGATCGTGAAGGTGTAAAAGACGAACAAAGATCATAATTCATTATAAAAAAATGGATAGGATACTTGAAGAAGATATCATAATGTAGAACATTGATTATAATGTGGGCTAATGTGTGGATTTTGCAACTCAGGTCTAAATACTTGTCATAATGTAGGGGGCGGGGCACTATACTTTGTGTGATAAACACGTTGTACGTATGGAACATGGTTTAGATTATGAATATATAGTTAGTACTTCAAATGTACTATTATTTGGAATCAACATCAAGTGTATTCAAAAAATAGAATTCGAGTTCATGTAGTACACATAGTTCATATCTATCTCTATAGTAATCATGTGGTGTGTTATTAAGGTAATACACGAATGATGGTTGAAGTTGGAAACAATCATGATTGTAGATTCTTATTGAAATAAAGAAACGAATTCAAATTTGGTTCAAATTGCAGCGGCGGTATAGACATTTGGAATGCACTAAAGTGTTGGTATGAGTAGGTTACATGCATTATATAGCAAGCAAAAATTTTAATTGGACATAACATGGATTCATACTCCCTCCTTCCATCTATATAGGGTGTAATGAGTTTTTTAAGACCGCCTTTGACTATTGACAAGATTAATAGTACATGACATGCACAATGTGAAAATTATATCATTGAAATAACCATTCACACATGAATTTAATGGTGTGCTTTGTGTAAGTTGCATGTCATATATTATTGCTCTAATATTTGGTCAAAGTTACCATCGAAAAACACATTAGGCCCTATATAGATGGAAGGAGGGAGTAGCTTTGAATAGCATTTGTATAGTAAAGCGGGGCAAGACTCTCTCTTTGTGTGGTGTGAATAGTTTTATTTTTTTTGTTTTCTTTTTGGTTGAGGGAAGTGCGAATTGATTTGGTACGTACAAGCAAAATATTACTACATGTTAGGCTTGTCCCTAAAATTCAACATGCGTCTTGTTATATCCGGAAAATTCAGATATCGTGCTCCCAAAACTGGCGCCTTCACAACCCGCACCTTGCTATCCCAAAATTACAACGCGCGCGAATACTCCCTCCAGCTGCCAAATCCCAACACGCGAAATCCCCCTTCTAACCCTGAGCCAAAAGGGCCGCTAGTTCAAATCAGTGGGGGGGGGGGTGGGTACTTTTGTAACACACCCTACATTTTGGACAAGCGCGTCCCTAAGTCTTGGTTCACCCCCTCCCATCCCCCGCTTTTTGCCATTCGAAATCCTAGGCCGCCATAACCTCTCCGATCCAGCCACGAAACCCCACCCTCCTCCTTCCACTACCTCATCGCTTCCCAGCCGGAGCCTCTTCCCCGACGACGTCGTCCACCGCAACAGCTCAACATCCCTCGTCCACCTCCCTTGATGAGGATCCGTCGTCCATCTCATTGTCCCGCCGGTTCAGCCGCCCTATCCTCCACCTCCAAGGAGCTGCTCCAACGATCGCTGTCGGAGTAATGGGCCACGGGTAGGCTCACCCGAGTCTCTCGATTTATCAAGACTTTGAGCCAGCTCCACCTAGCTGGGCCCCAAGCCAAAACTCCGCCCTCTAGGGGCGGCTGGCTCAGCGGCCGGCTGCCAGAGGGCGGGTGACCCAAGACTACAACACTCCGAGTGGCCGGCTCCTGGCGGCCGCCTTCCAGAGAGGGCGGCAACGGGCAGGCGGCTACCACGCGACTACGGGGCGGCCAAGCTCCCATCGAGAGTACAAGTCAAAGCATGGCTACAGTGCGGAACGACGCCTCACACATTCGAGACAGGCGTGGCTGCAGTGCTCCGTACAGACGGAGATCTCCGCACGATGGAGCACTGTGCCGTATCTACCCTGACGTCACTCCGGGCAGGCGGAGCCCTGTTCCCCACGACGGCCTGTCGGTACGACCTGCCAGAGGTGGGCCCTATCGGGCAGTGACCCCAAGGAAGACAGTAGAAGCTCAGCCAGGCGGATTAGAGAGTGGCCGGCTTCCAGCAGGCGGCCGTCCCTCGTCAAGAGGCGAGCACGCCATTAAGCTGATAAGACCAGGTGTGGCTACAGTGTTCTCCCACTAGGCGCGGGACTGTAGCCACGCTAGGATGACCAAGCCCCCGTCACCAACAACACGGCTACAGTGAACAGCCACCAACCAGTCGGCGGGGCCCACTAGGCGGCGGGCCCCAGCGGTCGGCGAAGAAGACGGAGGCTAAAGACACTGACAACCGGGCCCAGCAGCTGGCCAGATTACCATTGTACCCCTGGGGGGTAGGCCTATATAAACCCCCTAGGCCACCCATGCAAAGGGTTCCACCCCATTAGAACTAGCCACCCCCTAGAGCAGGAAGAGAGCTAACCTTGCCTCCCTCTGCTCCTAGCAAAACAGCTCGAGGAGCACATTGTATCACTTGTTCCTTAGTGATCATGTGGAGAGCCCGCAAAGTAGGACTAGGGGTGTTATCTCCTAGGAGAGCCCCGAACCTGGGTAAAGTACACCGGCGTTCGTGTCTATGCCTTATCCCGCTTCCAGGCATCGGCGACGTTCTACTCACTCCCACCATGATAAGCCATCCATTGGCATATGTCGCACCCAACCCCCGACATTTGGTGCCCACCATGGGGCGAAGTGCACCGTCTCCCAGAGATCTACTCTGGACGGGAACCCTGTTCCTTCCTGGCGAGCGAAGCCAGCCCAGCACGCCCGACGGTGTCAGCCTCGACGCACTGCATGGTGCGGAGATCGCCGGCGCGGCGATTTGCCTCGCTGACCTCGTCGGCGAGATCGACCTCTCCGACGGGCCGGCCTCCGACACGGGCACAAGCTGCCCTGAGAGCCGCCTCGTCAGCCTCCTCGACCAGCTCCATGTCACCAGCGACCCTGCTGTGGACCTGGAATCCGTCGGCTCGACCGATCCGATGATCGTCGACACTGACACGGCGTCGCTCGATGCGTTTCCCACCAACATGGTAGTCTACGACTAGCCGCCTCCTCGCGAGTACAGCGGCGGGAGCACCGTCACGGAGGTGCTCATCATCAACGGCGAGGAGCACTTAGACGGGCGTGCTCAAGATCCCCTCGAGGCCACCCTGCGCGACCTCACGGCGCCCATTCCCGAGGGTGCGGATGCTGAGGTGCTGGAGGAACGCCGCCTCCAGCTTATCGAGAGTGCTGGCCGCCTGACCAGCATGCGCCGGCTGTCGGACGCCTATCGACGCGAGATGGACCGGGCCGTAGGCGGCATGCCATCAAATCACAAGTGTTGGCCGACTTCCTTGTCGATTAGGCCGAGACCCAATATTTGCCGCCTGCACCAGACTCCACTCATTGGCGGATGCATTTTGATGGTTCGAAAATGCGCACTGGTCTGGGAGCCGGCGTCGTCCTCACCTCTCCCAAGGGCGACAAGCTTAAATACGTACTGCAAGTCCACTTCGTCGCCTCCAAGAACATAGCAGAATATGAGGCACTCATACACGGGCTCCGGCTTGCCAAGGAACTCGGCATTCGCCGGATCCTGTGCTATGGTGACTCCGACTTGGTGGTCCAGCAGTCATTAGGCGACTGGGACGCCAAGGATGCAAACATGGCGAGCTACCGCTTCCTCGTGCAGCAACTCAGCGGATACTTTGATGGGTGCGAGTTCCTTCACGTGCCAAGGAATGACAACGAGCATGCAGATGCCTTGGCACGGATTGGCTCCACTCGACAAGCAATACCAGTCGGCGTTGCCCTACGCCGCCTTCTGAAGCCGTCTGTCAAGCCGTCTCCTGATTTAGACTCCATCTTTGTGCCGCCCCGCCCCCCCGAAGCAGTCGGATCCGACTTGGCGGCCCCAGAGGCTGGCACGGGGGTTTCGACAGCCGGCCCGGAGACTGCTACAGCCGCGCCCGGCCCGGGGACTTCAGAACCCGGCCTGGGGACTTCGGAGCCCGGCCCGGGGACTTCTTCAGCACAGCAGGCGGAAGCAGCTGCCAACCCGCTGCCTCCCGGCCTAACCGCCCTCGCACAGGTTGCAGCGGTCGCAGTCGAAGAAATTGCGGCGCCCTCATGTGCTCAGCCGATCCTCAAGTTCTTGGTGAACAAGGAGCTGCCAACTGATGAAATCTTAGCCCGACAAGTACAAAGGTGAGCTGCAGCTTATACCATAGTCAACAAAGAGCTGGTGCGAAGAAGCGTCATAGGAGTTTATCAGCGGTGTGTGGAGTCGGACCAAGGCCAAGCAATACTTAGAGATATCCACCAGGGCGAGTGCTGCCACCACGCGGCTTCGAGATCACTTGTGGCCAAAGCTTTCCGCCACGGGTTCTTCTGGCCGACTGCCCTGGAAGAGGCCAAAGAGCTGGTTTAGAAGTGTCAAGGGTGCCAGAGGTTCCGCTCCAAGCCACACCTGCCGGCTTCTGCACTTAAGACCATTCCCATAGCCTGGCCCTTTGCTGTGTGGGGACTGGATATGGTGGGACCATTCAAGACGGCCCGCGGTGGCATGACTCACTTGCTGGTTGCGGTGGACAAGTTTACCAAGTGGATAGAGGCGAAACCAATCAAGAAGCTGAATGGGCCGACTGCCGTGACCTTCATCGCTGACATCACCATGCGATACGGCATCCCACACAGCATCATCACCGACAACGGCACCAACTTTGCCAAAGGAGCCTTGGCTCGTTTTTGTGCAACGCAGGGCATCTGCCTGGACTTAGCGTCCGTTGCCCACCCACAGTCAAATGGCCAAGTAGAGCGTGCAAACGGCCTCATTTTGTCCGGCCTCAAGCCCCGACTAGTCGGGCCTCTAGAGCGTTCTGGCTGCTGGCTCGACGAGCTGCCGGCCGTCCTCTGGAGCCTGCGCACAACTCCAAACAAGTCAACGGGCTTCACGCCCTTCTTCCTCGTCTAAGGTGCCGAAGCCATCATCCCGACGGATATTGAGTTCGACTCCCCAAGAGTCACCATGTACACCAAGGCGGACGCCAAGGAAGCACGAGAAGACGGCGTTGACTTGCTGGAGGAAGGCCGGCTGTTGGCACTCAGCAGGTCGGCCATCTACTAGCAGAGTTTGCGCCGATACTACAACCGCAAGGTGAAGCCAAGATCCTTCCTGGAGGGAGACCTTGTGCTCCGGCTGATCCAGCGAATAGCCGGACAGCACAAACTCTCGGCACCTTGGGAAGGCCCTTTTATCATCAGTAAGGTGTTGGGCAACGATGCCTACTATCTGATCGATGCCCAGAAGCCCAGAGCACGCAAGAGAGATGATTCAGGCAAAGAAATGGAGAGGCCGTGGAACGCAAACCTCCTCCGAAGGTTTTACAGTTGAAAGCAGTATGTATCATGCTACCTTTTGTACTATGTATAAAGACTCCGGGTCCCCCGAGAAGAGCTCGGGGACTGCCCTCTTTTATCTATATGATAAGAATTATGCCAAGAGTATGTATAGTTTTTTCCGCCTGGCACCGGGTTCGACCAGTCGGCCCGGAAGCACGCCGCCCTCTGCTATATGCCACCTCCTGTAGCCGAACAAGTAGTGTGCTGGCACCAGACACTTCCCTTGCCAGAAGCCGCAGCTCGCAGAGCGACTGTACGGCGGGCGGGGGTCCCAAACTGGCGCTCACACGAAAAATGACTAATGACGAAATGCATATAGCAGAGGCCGGCATTTCACCTTTTTTGACCGGCTGCAGAGCAGCCGGCCAACCGACTCCTACCTTTCATTGCCAACACCCCGAATGGCTAAGTACTAGCCCTCCTCCAAACGACTAAGTACTCAACCTAGCCACAGTCTGCAGAGCGGCTGTTTGGCTGGCAAGAGGATAGTCAAGGGAGGGCGGCAAAGGAAAAAACCAAGGAGTAAAAATGCAAGGAAAGATGGAAGTCGGCAAAGCAAAGCATAAGCTGTAATAAAATATTTACATGGATAAAGGCCTCTGGCCAACATTCAAACAGAGTTTGATATACACCCCGAGGGTGGAATTGCGCAAAATTAACAAAATGTTCAGAGCAGCAAACAGAAAGCAGATAAAACCCTAAGGAGCAGCAGAAGGCTCCGGCTGGGCGGTGTCGGTTGGTGCACCAGAAGGCTCCGGCTGGGCGGCGCCGCCTAGCACAACTGAAGGATCCGGCTGGACGATGCCGGATGGCGTGGCCAAGGACTCCGGCCGGACGCTGGAGTCGGCCGCCCCACCTGGCGCATCAGGCAGCTCCATCTGGACGAAGGAGTCACCGGCGGCAGGCGGGGCGTTGGAGTGCTGGAGGACGGAGTCGGTGGCATCCATCGGAGGAACGGGCGGCGGGTCCGCCCCCACTTGAACGCCTCCAGCAGCGGGCGGCACCTCAGTGCGTGGCTCGTTGCTTGAGGCCCGGTCAGGTTGGGGCTAACCGTCCGCCCCGACCTCCGGCATGTCGACGTCGCTCTCCTCGTCTTCCTCCTCCTCCTCCCCCTCTCCTTCCTCCTCCCCGTCTTCCCCTTCATCGCTGGAGTCGATGACTTCAGCAGAATCTTCAGTGTCTTCTGGGTTTAGCCCAAGCCATTCGTGCGGAGCTTCGCCGCCTTCCTCGACCACCTCTGGGACGAAGACACTGGTGTCGGTGAAGTCGGCGATCGCCGCCGCCCTGTTGACGAGCTCAGCTTCCACCGCCGCCAGCTCCTCCTGCGCCTCCAACCGGAACGCGGCTAGATGGGCTAGATCTAGCCCAGGGTACCACGCCTTGACGAATTCCAAGGCCCGACACGCTCCTGCCCAGCCTGCTGAGCCTTTCCAGGCCTCCAGGCGGCCGGCCGCCACCTCCAGCCAGTCGGCAGTCTGACTTGGGGTGCACGGAGCCGGCAAGCCTGGCCAGAGGGCGGAGACCGCCTGGGCTCTGATGCGCTGCAGGCGGCGCAGCAAGCAGTGAGCAGGCCGAAGCCGGGCCTGAATGCTGAGGACCTGTTCACCAAGGGTTCGGGGGCATCCACGGCGATCTGTGCACCCTCTGCCCTTCGCTCCTCGCGCTGGGCCTCGATCATCTGGGGCGCGGCTACAGAATGGCCCGGGAAGAAGTCTGTCCGGGCAGAAGAAGAAAAAGGACAAGGTTATAAGCAAGGGCTGATAACTCAAAGCAAGAAACTAAGAGAATAGGGCTTACCATCGACCAAGTCTTCGATGCTGCTGAAGCAGGCCGTCACCTGGGCCTCCTTGTCGGCCCAGGCAGAGCGCTCGAGCTCAAACTCGGCAAGGAGGCTGGTCTCTGCCTTCAGCTGGGCCGCCTTGAGGGTTTTCGCCTATTCGGCAAGTTGGGCGAGTAGGCGGTCCCGCTCCTCCGCCAGCTTACTGCACTCCGCCTCCTTGCCACACAGGGCGGTCTTGGCTTCTCCCAGCTGCTGCTACAGGGCGGCGTTAGCCTCTGAAAAAAGAAAGAGAAGAACAAGGCATCAGTCAAGCGGACAAGACAAAGGAAAGAAACAACCAAGGAGATTCGGCCCGACTGCTCAGCAGTCGGCCCGAATCTCGGGGACTACAGCCCGCAGGTGCGCCAGCGCGCCCCCGCGAAGAAAAAAGATAGAAACTTACGCCGGCTTTCGGCCAGATGGGCCGTCTGCGCCTCCAGCTCCCGAACCTTGGAGTTGTAGGCGGTCGCGCGGAGGTTGTGGTAATCCTACAGGAGAGGCATCGGATGAAACTAGCAGTCGAACAATTGCAAGATAAAGTTCCGACCCTCCTGCTCAGCAGCCGGCCCGGAACTTGGGGACTACACCCAGTGGGTGCGCTTGCGCGCCCCCACGAGAGAAGCAAAGAAGATCATTCGAAGAAAAAACCCAAAGACAACTTACCCGGATGGCGGTGCGCGACTCCAAGTAAGCCTCATTGCAGCGCCTGAGCGCCTCTGCCTCTGCCCGAAGCTTGGCCTGGACGACAAGAGATGCCTGGTTCAAGGTGCCGGTCCCGCCATTGTGTATCCAACCCACGGGCGCGGCGCTGGTCGCCTCAGTGTCGGGGGCCGACGAGCTCGTGGCGCCGATCTCCTGCAGCCGTGGTGCTGAGGCCGCCTTCTCTAGAGAGCAGCGCGTGGGGATGCGGACCGAAGGAACCAGGACCGTCATCACCGTATAGACGACTGGCGGCACTGGCGGTGCCACTAGCTGCTCGTCTCATGGCTCGCTGACTGGCGGAGGCGGCGGGGGCGGGGGCGGCGGCACAAAGACATCTGGCATGGCTACGTCGCCCCCACTGCTCCCGGATCGGGCAGTCGCCATCGGCTTCTCCGGCCGTCACCACGAAATCAGGCGGAGGCGGCGCAGTGCTCAGAGGGGCCACGAGTAGCGGATCTTGGTGGCGGGCGGCCTCCACAAGCCGCTCCTTCTCCGCGGCCTAGGCTTCCGCCTGCGCCAACGTCCTCTCGGCAGACGCGGCAGACAAGTCCGCCTGCTCCTTGGCCAGGCGGTCGGCCTCCGCCTCATCACGCGCCTCCCGCGCATTCCGCTCTATCGCCTCCCGGAGGTCGGCGGCCGGGTCGATGCGCCGACTGGTCGAGGAGGTCGCTGCCGACCTAAGCGCCGAATCGGCGCCCGACTTCTCGAGGGTTAGCACGGCCCTGAAACAAGAAGACAAGTCAGAAGGCTTTCGCGCTAGATTGATGAAAAGACAAGGAGTAAGGGAATGATGCTTACGCCGACACCATAACTGGCACCTTCGGCTGCCTCTGATATTGGGTCGCCCTGGCCGCGGTTTCTTTCCGCCTGGTCGCCGCAGCCGGGTTCTTGGGCTTCTTTGGGGCGCTACCGAACAGGGTCGAGCCATGTTTCCGCTTGCGCTTGCCACCTGGGGCGGGCGGCCCAGAAGAGGGGCCGGCGCCGGTGGTGGCGGAGCTCCGGGCAGGGCGCGGCTCGTCTTCGCCTTCGTCGTCGTTAGGCCATGCCTCCACGCCGCCACCTCCCTCGGAGCCGCCTGCTCCACTACCATCGTCCGCCCTGCCACCGCCGCCTGTCGCGTCATCGACCAGGGCGGCCGCCCCCAAATCAGGGTCGTCCAAATCACTCTCCGCCCTGTCCGCCTGGAGGTTATCACCCGGCCCCAGGAGGGCAGCCGTGGCCTCGGACATATCAATCTGCAACCAAGAAGGAATTGAGTCATGAAGAGAAACGAAGCAGAAGGAAACATTTCGAAGGACAAAAAGAATAAACTTACAATGGGAGGCGGGTTGTGGAGAGAGTATGGCCGCTTCCCATACCGCCACTCCTTCTCCGACATCTTGAGGTCAGAGATCTCGTTTACCATATGCGAGACTTCAGCAGGCGGCATTCCCTTCGTGCACAGCCGGCACGGATCGCGGTGTCCACCCATCCAGAAGATCGGATGAGGGCGGCTCTGGAGCGGGAGGACCCGACGCTCCACGAAGGCGACGAGGAGGTCCGAGGCCACGAGGCCCTCCAACTCCTGGATCACTCGGAGTCGGCCGACTGCGGCCGCCGCGTCCACTGACACCGGCTTCGGCTTGTACTTCCAGGAGACGGAAGCTCCGGTAGGGGGGGCGGCCTCGTAGGCCGGCTGGTTGAGGAAGTCGGCAGCAGGGTCCACATTCTTGACGTAGAAATAGAAATGCTGCCACATCTTCACCGACTGCGCCAGCTTGATGACGGGGAAGGCGTTCCACTTCACCGGCCGGCGCACAGCGACGAAGCCCCCGCACTCGGCCGCCGTCTCCTTGGCGGAGGTGCCGAGCTTCCCATTGAAGAATGCTCCCCACAGCTCAATTGTGGGGAGGATGCTGAGGTAGCCCTCGCACGTCGTGACGAAGGTGGAGAGCAAGGTCACGGCGTTGGGCGTGAGGTGGTGAGGTTGAAGGTTGTAGAAGTTGAGGAAGGTGCGGAAGAAGTCGCTTGCCGGGAGGCCGAAGCGGCGTAGGAAATGCGAGCGGAAGACGACCCGCTCGCCTTCCTGCGGCGCCGGCGAGATCTTCGTCTCCGGCGGCACCCGCGCCTTGACGAAGGCCGCACTGGGCATCCGGCGCGTGTCTAGGAGGAAGGTGATGTGATCCTCGATCACGGTAGATCCATCCCAGTCGCCCATGGCTCCGGCTGGCGGCATGGAGAGGAGAGACGCGTCGGCGATGAGCAATGGCGGTGGCGCTACGGCAGCAGCAGCAGCGGAGGCTGAGAGGAGAAGAAGAAGAGTGGGAGGGGGCGCAGGAGCTTTGCCGCACCTCTCCCCCTCCCTACTTATAGCGTCCGGGCTATGTAGCCAAGGGGTGGGACGTGGGGTCGTGGGATTAACTGCGCCCATGTCCCCATGACCCCCCGTCTCCCGTGCGCATTTACCACGTCGTAAATGGTCGTGGGAATGGCAACCGCCCCCTCCGGTGCAGTGAATCCGCCAGGTTGCCGAGGCGTGGTAGTGGCGGGCCCGGCCCAGTGTCATGTCCCATCCAGAACGTGGGGTGGCAGGCCTGCCAGGCTGACATGCGCCGCGTGGCGCGTCCGTGGCGGGCGGCTGCCTGGGAAGCTTAACAGGCATGCCACCTGTTTCCCGCCTTGAAGTTCAAAATCAACCATATAGCTCCGCCTGGGCGAGGCTGGCTTGAGCGGTTGGCTAGCCGCAAGACGGATCGACATTCTCCCAGAGCTCGGTGAGGGGGGAAGCCGCCGAGACTTCGTGGCCCCGCGACCACGACGCATCACCGGCTTCGGGGACTACTGTCGGAGTAATGGGCCACAGGTAGGCTCACCCGAGTCCCTAGATTTATCAAGACTTTGGGCCAGCTCCGCCTAGCTGGGCCCCAAGCCAAAACTTCGCCTTCTGGGGCGGCTGGCTGCCAGAGGGCGGGTGACCCAAGACTACGGCGCTCCGAGTGGCCGGCTCTTGGAGGCTGCCTTCCAGAGAGGGCGGTAACGGGCAAGCGGCCACCTCGCGACTATGGGGCGGCCGAGCTCCCATCGAGAGTACAAGTCAAAGCATGGCTACAGTGTGGAATGACGCCTCACACATTCGAGACAGGCATGGCTACAGTGCTCCGTACAGACGGAGATCTCCGCACGACGGAGCACTATGCCGTATCTACCCTGATGTTGCTTCGAGCAGGTGGAGCCCTGTTCCCCATGACGGCCTATCGGTACGGCCTGCCAGAGGTAGGCCCTATCGGGCAGTGACCCCAAGGAAGATGGCAGAAGCTCAGCCAGGCGGATTAGAGAGTGGCCGGCTTCCAGCAGGAGGTCATCCCTCGTCCCGAGGCGAGCACGCCATTAAGCTGATAAGACCAGGTGTGGCTACAGTGTCCTCCCACCAGGCGGCGGTACTGTAGCCATGCTAGGATGACCAAACCCCCATCACCAACAACACGGCTAGAGTGAACAGCCACCAACCAGTCGGCAGGGCCCATGAGGCAGCGGGCCCCAGAGGTCGGCGGAGAAGCCGGAGGCTGAAGACACTGACAGTCGGGCCCAACAGCCGTCCAGATTACCATTGTACCCCTGGGGGGTAGGCCTATATAAACCCCCTAGGCCACCCATGCAAAGGTTCCACCCCATTAGAACTAGCCACGCCCTAGAGCAGGAAGAGAGCTAGCCTTGCCTCCCTCCGCCCCTAGCAAAACAGCTCGAGGAGCACATTGTATCACTTGTGCCTTAGTGATCATGCGGAGACCCCGCAGAGCAGGACTAGGGGTGTTATCTCCTAGGAGAGCCCCGAACCTGGGTAAAGTACGCCGACGTTCGTGTCTACGCCTTATCCCGCTTCCAGGCACCGGCGATGTTCTACTCGCTCCCACCATGATAAGCCATCCATTGGCATATGTTGCACCCAACCCCCGACAATCGCTTCGTCTATCACGGCTGCTCCATCCCCACAGCGCCGCCTTAACCTACTCCATCGGAACTACAACTTCCTCATCGACTCCTCGGACGAAGCCGAGGCCTACTCGGCGCCACCAAAGAGGTTGTACACTCATCGCATCACACCTTCTCCTTAACTTGACCTCCCGGCACCGACGGTGCTCCATCCCGCACCCCCATGGAGCGGCTACTTTGAAGCCGGTGCCGCGGGTGACATCTCCATGGCGGCTCTCCCCCAGCGCGAGGCCCCTTCGGTGGCGGTGTCCATACCAGCCTTATCTGCTGCTGCTACTCCGGCTCTCGCTTGCTCACTCGGGCTGCTGTTGCTTCTTCGGCTCTTGCTCGATCGCTCGCTCGCCCAGCTGCTGTTGCTGCTCTCCCCCTCTGTCATGTTGCTGCTCTGCTCCGATTTAGCCACACTTCAGTCGACTGAATCGACTTTTGGGTCAGTCGACTTTCAGGGTTTGGTGGGGGGGTCGCCGGAGTTAAGGAAGAACCACCCGCAGCGGGGATGGGGGATCACCGGAGAGGTACCCCACTATCTATCTTAGGGTTCAGGGTGGGGGTGGGGGGCCTAGACGGCTGTCTGGGGCGGTAGTGGGGAGTTGTTTCGGGGCGGGGAGGCGGCGCTGGGGCTGGCAGTTCGGCCGGTGGTGGCTGGAGGCTCAGGGGGGTGCAGGTTGAAGATGAACTGCAAGCCCTCCCTAAACCACATGTCAAGTGCCTCTCTGCTACCATTGCGTTCAGTTTCGACAGTAACATTCAGATTCCACAATAAATTTCAGTTTCGACAGTTAAGTTCATAGTCAACAGTTTTTACCTCATCTGTTGTAGTCAGGTGGTTTTTGGTGATGTAAATTTTACATCTATTTTATATCATCTATTGGAGATGCTATTAGAATCCCACTTGAGATTGACGATGTCTGTCTTGTGCTGCTTCAACCTTGACGTCTTACGGCTCACCGAAGCTACTCCAATGACAGAACGATCCATCACAACAGAGCAGTGCCCTGGACGCTGTCTACAGATTCCTCAGATCTTCCTCCACACCTCCGACAGCCACCTCTGCCTCAACTACTTCAGCGACCAACCCAATGATTCCGAGGTCTACACGGCTACGGCAAAGAGGTTGTACACTTGTTGCATCACTTATTACTATACATTCATGTCGATCCATTAGGGCTATTTTGGTTTGACGAAAAAACATAGCAATAGGAAATTTTCCAATGGCACTCTACTATTCAATTATTCATGCATTTTGTTGAAAGGAATGAAGCAAAACATCCACCTGGACCTACTTTTCAAAATCCTATGCATGAAAACAAGACCAAGTGCATTAGTGGCAAAATAACATTCTAACTTTATTTTGGCCATGTTTCTTTGCATTCCTCTGCTCTTCCAATTCCTGTAAACCA
This sequence comes from Triticum aestivum, assembly GCF_018294505.1. Classification (NCBI taxonomy): domain Eukaryota; kingdom Viridiplantae; phylum Streptophyta; class Magnoliopsida; order Poales; family Poaceae; genus Triticum; species Triticum aestivum. The sequence goes on from NC_057795.1 coordinate 165,323,112, forward strand.
AACACCCAAGTCGACAGAAATCATGTGTTTACAAATGCTCTGTTTACCATGTGCATTCCTATCCTATTCCGGTGTTTTTCCTATCCCTTCTTTTTTAGAATCATGCAAGCCAAATGAGCCCTTACAGAATTACTTCAGTTACAGGTAGGTGTCGAAGGGAACTTTGTGTGGTTTGTCCTGCTCCTGCCGCGACGTCCTCCACCTCACCTGAGCTGCTCCATCGACAGAAGCATCCACCAAACCAGTCATCACGACTCCTGACCGTCTTTTGCCGCCTCAGATCTCCTTCCTTGCCGCCGGCACCCACCGCAACGGCATCACCATCATCGACTCAATAGATGAACCTGAGGAGTACACGGGTCCACAAGAGAGGTCGCACTCTTTTGTTTCTGCTTACGTTATGCATTGCTTAAAATTACCTGCTACTTTATCGTCCTATTCACCTCTTAGACTCCAAGTTAGGTCCAAATTAATGTTCAAACTTGAGTTCTAAATTAGTTGTGGGGAACATATCAAGGCAGCAAAGAATAGTATCTCTGTCTAATGTCTGGTTCACCTAGGGTATGCCTATGTTGTTCATCTTGGGTGGGAAACAAATAGTAAAGCAATCATCATCTGTCTTTTTATTAAATTAAAGCAATCATCAGCCTGCTATCATTATTTTTGGATCCATCCACTGGTTGTTACCATCACTCTAAATTTCAACATAATCTCCATCCAATCGTATGCATGTCAGATATTGTACACAGTCATGCTGAACATGTAGAGAAAAAGAGAAGAGTTTTGTGCGGCAATACAATGTCATGCAGACATTGCTCCATGGTGGGTTCAATGGCAAACCCTCCCCTCCCCCCCTCTCCAGGTTGTAATCCAGAGGAAGATATCTGTTTTGAGGCGGATTCAGATGCAACTGACCACTCCTATTTACCCCCAAGGTGTTTGCTCTATATTGGCATGATGATGTTAGTCATATCATGCATATGTTGCCTTGCAGTGCCTAATTCTGACATCATATATGTCATCTGCTTAGTTTAGACATGTTCTATAATGCCACATGTTTAGTTTCTATATCATATATGGGAATTATGCAGTCTCATGTCTTTTAGCCAGCCATAATATATGTAAAATGTGCAATGCCATCCTGTTTAACCAGCCATAATATATGTAAAATGTGCAATGCCATCCTTTTTAACCAGGCATCATATATTTAAATGATATCTTGCCCATCCTTTTCTTCATTACATTTCCATTTGTCGGCAATGTTTGTACATTAAACTACTCTTCTTGTGAATCAGTCATTTGGGTGGGAGATGGAAAATTTGGAGTGAAAACAAGGCCTTCAGAGCAGACAGTGCTACCTGTCGAAGCAGATCTCTTGTTGGGTCCCGGTAGCTCCTCAGAGATGGATTCAGAGACAGATGACCAGTCCTATTCCCCCACCGAGGTGTATGCTCTAACTTGGCATGGTTATACTGCTCATATCATGCATATGGTGTCTTGCATTGCATAGTTTAGACATCATAGACACAATATTCAATACCATGCTCTTAGTTCAGACATCATATCGAATGCCCTCTGTTTAGCATATAAATCACATATGTGAATTAAATGATGCGATCCTGATTACTTAGATAACATGTAGGTGAATTATGTCATGCGATCTTGTTTAGTTATTCATCATATTTTTGAATTATGTTATGCTATGCTATCCAGTTTAGATAGACATCATATATGTGAAATTATGTCATGCTATCCTTTTTAGTTAAACAATATAAATGTCAACTATTTCATGCCCTCTTTTTTCCACACTATCTATTGCATCTGTCTCTCATACAATGTTTGTACATTCAACTATGTTTCCTGTTTATCAGCCATTTGAATTGGAGCGGGTGATGCCAGTATCTAGCGGACTAAAAACATGGTCTTCAAATAAAACAGTGCTACCTCTTGGTGGAGATAGCACCTCGGTTGTACATACACAAGAACCAGCCCTACCACACATAACCCAAACTCTCACATATTGTACCCCTGCTGCGATGGACAAAGAACCAGCTTCACCCAATCTAACCCCAACCCCAACCGATAGTAACCCAGTTCCTGTTGACACAGAACCATCTCCACCATAGAGCTCCCAAACAAGAGCAGTTACTAAGGCAGCTCCAGTGCCCAAAGGGCCAGTACTATCACAGCGAACCCCAACTCCACCAGTTAGTACGCCTATTACTGTGGAGGGAGCACAACCAGCTAGTCGTAGTTTAGCATCTATCGCATTTGATGTTATTAAATTGTATGTGCGTATCTTCCCATCTTGGAAATATTATACTGAAGATGAAGGAAAATGCCAGTTGCAGGTGTTTGTCCAGGAGTTATGTGTAAGTAATGTTATTCATGGCAATTACTTTGGTTTGTCCCATACATCCTACCTCCATGATGGCTATAATACATCAAATTTTCCCATTTTTCTCTGTAGAGAAGGACTGATTTGGAAACTCAGGATGAGGTAACCTATGCTAATACCTCTGCTATCTTCAAGAATGCTTGGTGGTAGTATCGGAATTACCTAAAGAAAACGTACTTCACCGACAAAGAAACTCATCAAATTCCCTTAGGTTCTCCTGAGACACATTTACTGGACGATGACTGGGAACGCCTTGTTCTGTACTGGTCCCGAACCAAGAATGTGGTAAGGTCATTGAGCTCATTTTCTATTTTTAGTATTATATTCTTGCGTTTTACTGTACTCTGTTCATGTAGGACAAGTGCCTAAACCTGAAGAACAACTGTTCTAATTTAAGATTCCATTGCTATCATAGTTCAAAAAAGCGCTAGGCGTTAATTGTGCGTTTTGCCACCGCCTTGCGCTTTACTGACCAAAGCGCATGCTTATGCGCAGTTATGCACAGATTAAGCGTAGTTATGCGCAATGCATTTTGCCAATGCCTAGAGCCTTGGCGCGCTTAAGCGCTCGCTTAGGCACGCCTTTTTTAACTATGATTGCTTTGCTCTTGTATCACTGTATTTACTCATACAAACTTATTTTTAAATTGAAGGATCCAATCGAAACTCCAATGGCACAGCAGGTATGTTCACGCATGTTTCTTAAATAGGTTTGCTCTTATCAATAGCTCTGTTGATTTCAATTTTAATTGTGTATACAGTTGACTTTCATATCATGCACATTACTAGCATCACAACAGAGCCAATAGTGTTGTTGTACATGTAGACCCATGGTACCCATCTGAAATCTTGTTGTGTCGTGTAGTTTCCCATGCTTTGTATTCTTTCATTGCTGCTTTGCCTTGAACTGATATGATTTGAACCGTGTCTCTATTTTGATTTGGCAAGACAGTGCAGTGACCATAGGACATAGATATATGTTTGTTTGATGCTTTTATTATGTACTAGTACTTGGCAATAGAAGACTTGGTAGTTTAATCCTGTCCACCTTACTAATCAACTGGTTCCCAAAATGAGTTTCATATACTAGTACATGCTAAACTTGTTATGTGTCTGCTTGTTTCTTCTTTTAGAATGCTGACAGAATATTGGGGAAGAGTGCCTTATTAAGCAATGGTAAGGAAGTAATGCATATAAGGTTCAGGATAGTGACACATCCTTGTTGGTCTCCAACAAACCTGATAAAACAGCTAAGGAAGACTATCTTTAAGACAGTGAGACAACCCCAAAGTCCTGTCTTGGTTTAGTGTTCGAGTTACTGGCCACTACCGCTTGCACAAGCTATTCAAACTCACTATCTGAATCAGTTCGGTTTCTTGAGTCTCAACTACAAGCTGAAAGACATCGATCAACTATGCCGCGACAAGAAGCGGAAGGACCGCGGAAGTCCCTGGAGCATTCAGATGCATACTTTCTCGTGCAACAGCAAGGGTTGGAGTATTTTAGCGCCAAACAGGACAAAGCTAATAAGCTTGCTAAACTTATTGCCAGCATGGTGGATACCCAGGATAGCGTTTCTTGAGCTCTTCTCAAGTTGTTTCAGTTATGCTCTTGTTTTGCTGCCGCGTTTATTTGCACTGGTGGCCAATTTTGACGGCCAGTGTATGTAATATGCTGCTTTGTTCCCTATATTTGCACTGGTGCGAACTTTGATGCCCAGTGGATGTAATATGTGTAATAGCAGTAATAGGCTAGCGTTAATTGCTTGCTTATTTATTTCCTTATTACCTTGTTTAGTTGTTTGCTTGTAGTCACTGCAGCTCTTTTTCTGTGTTTTTCTAGTGGCCACAATAGCCTATTTTTGGTAACTAGGCCAAAATAATCATGGCAACACACGAACTGTTGTAACCATGGGCCTCCTGCGGGCCGTATGATCCATGGGCCTTCTTCGGGCCATAGGATCCATTGGCCTTCTATACGGGCCGTAGGATCCATTGGCCTTCTATACGGGCCTTAGATCCATGGCCCTTCTATGGGCCGTAGGGTCCATGGGCCGTCTACAGGTCATACTATCCATGGGCCTTCTACGGGTCATATGATCCATGGGCCTCATACAGGCCGTAGGATCCATGGGCCTTGTACGGGGCGTATCATCATTTCGCCAATCATGGGCCGTACTATTCGTGTGTCACATCCCTAGCTTCTGGTGCTGCCTAGTGTATGCATCTTGCTTGCATCATGTTTAACTTTCATGGAAATTTGAAATGGGGATGTTCAAACCCTAGCATCAAAAGGAATTCAAATAGGTTCAACCAAAATATTTTTCAATGATTAAAAAATGCCCTTTAAAAATGTTCATCATTTCTGGATCAAGGTGGAAGCATCTACCAAAAATGGCTCACATTTTTGCAGGACATATTTGGACTTTGAATTAATCCAAACATATTTGAATTGGGGATATTTAAATGATATGTATATTTTAGATGCTCCAAAAATGTTGGGAATTGTTAAGGGTCACTGGAATAATTCAGAAAGCACCCATAATTATTTCCAGGATTTTATGAAATGGTTTAGCATTACTACTAAACCAAAACAGAGAAACAAAATAGAAAACAGAAACAAGAGAGAGAGAGAGAGAGAGAGAGAGAGAGAGAGAAGTGCTTACCTGTGCAGCCCACCACAGCCGGCCCAACTCCTGTGTTGGTCCAGCACTGTGCGGCCCAGCCCACCGCAGCCGCCACCGGCTTCAACCTCCTGCCAGTAGGTAGGAGGGCGTGTGCCCGACGCGTGCGCGCATGTGCCAGCCACCTCATCCTTGCCGCTTGCTCCTGGACGTCGCTAGGTGCACCACGCGGACCCCAGAGACTTCACGTTCGCTCCCCCCTCTGTTCGTCCTCTCCCTCGCCCTCTCGCCCGACCCGAGCGCCCCCGTCGCCGCCGCTCGCCGCTGCTGCGTCCTGAGCCACCTCCTCGCCTCCCCGACGTATCAATCGGCTCCGCCACATCGCCCCGGAGCTCCAAGCCAACGGAGGCAAGCCCGGAAGCCCTGGAATGTCGCCAGCATCGTCGTCTTCACCGTCGGGCACCGGAGATCGCCGCCGATTCGTCGTCCACAGGGCCTCCCCGAGCTCGCTGACCCCCTCTCCGACCCTGGTGTAAGCTCATCTTCCTCTCCCCCTAGCTCTCGTGCTCGTTTGGCCTCCGTAGCCGCTATTTCCACCTCACCCGAAAGCTCCCCGCCGCCAACCATGGCGCCGTCGTGGCTAGAGCCACAGTGGCTCAAAGCCAAGCTCACCGTTGTGCTCAGCGCACCACCAGGAGCCCATAGCCACCACCAGCTCCTCCTCCCGTGCACCACAACACCGATCCCGCGAACACCCTAACACCGGCCGCCACATTCGTGCTCGCCGGCGTCATCTCCGGCCACCCCCGCACACACTGCCTGCACCACTCGATGCGCGAGTCCACCAGCAGCACGTAGCACGCCTTTACCATTGTTTTGGTCGCCGGAGTGCGAAACCCGCGCTGCTCCGCCGCGTCTGGCCTCACCGGCGTCATGTCACCGGCAGGTTTGACCTGTTCGACCCAGGGTTTGACCTCCTTGGGGTCACCACGCGTGGGCCCCGCCCCTGACTAGATTAGTTTAGGACTAACTACCCCTGCTGACACTGACAGTGCGCCCAGTGGCTGTTAATTTAATTAGTTAGAATTAATTAACCATGTTAGTTACTTGTGTCACTGACGTGTGGACCCCATTGGTCAGGTTTGATCTGGACCGGGTCAGTTGACCTGCTGACATCATCGTGATGTCATGCTGACGCAGTAAACTCTTTCTGGAATTAGTTTAATTCTAAAATAGCCAGGAAATTCCAGAAAATATTATAAACTTCCAAAATTCATATAAATTCAACCATAACTCAGAATGAGATAAATTATATATGAAAAATGATTAGAAAAATCCAATCTATCCATCTGTACCATTTTCATGCATGTTAGAACAAATTATGGCTGCTGTTTAGGACAAATCATATAAAGGGCATTTAAACCTTCACATATGGAGTTTGAATTTGAACCTTGGGTTCAAACCAACTTCATTTAACCTTGGTGCTAGTTGCATTAGCCCAATCAACAGCATATTGCCATGTCATGATCATGCATCATATTGTGCATTGCGTTGATTGTGTTCTTCCTTGTCTGCCGGTGTTTGTCCCCTCCCGATAGACGTGGTTTCGACGATGAGATCGATGACACTGATGAAGAACTATACTATATTCAGAAGTGCCAGGCAAGCAAAACCCCCCTTGTTCATTCCGATACAATCCCACTCTCTCGCTCCTGCTCTATTTTATTGCATTAGGACAACACCGATACAACTGTTACTTGCTGCGGTAGTTGAACCCCTTTATCCTCTGCATGACCTGTCATTGCCACAGTAAATAGATGAAACCCACTAGCATGAGTATGGAATTGTTGTCTACCTAGCGAGCCCTCGTCATCTGTCTCACTCCATTTCTTCAGATGTATGCTTCGTGTCTCAACTCGAGGTATATGTCAATATCTCACCCCATGAGCTGATCCTGAGTTGTTCGGTCTTCGAGAAGATCGATTCTTCTAGAGTTTTCCTTTCCTCTTCTTGTCATGTTAGTTGGAGTTCTCAGAGGAAGACGTCGAGCCAAAGATGGTGATCGATTCAACGTTCTTATGAAGTGCCACCTGGATCATGAAGATTATGTTAGTTTGCGTTCCCCCTTCATCCTACCCAACGCTTGAATCTCGGGACGAGATTCTTGTTTAGTGGGGGCGAGTTGTCACATCCCTAGATTCTGGTGCTGCCTAGTGTTTGCATCTTGCTTGCATCATGTTTAACTTTCATGGAAATTTGAAATGGGGATGTTCAAACCCTAGCATCAAAAGGAATTCAAATATGTTCAACGAAAATATTTTTTAATGATTTCAAAATGCCCTTTAAAAATGTTCATAATTTCTGGATCAAGGTGGAAGCATCTACCGAAAATGGTTCACATTTTTGCAGGACATATTTGGACTTTCAATTAATCCAAACATATTTGAATTGGGGCTATTTAAATTATATGTATATTTTAGATGCTCCAAAAATGTTGGAAATTGTTAAGGGTCACTGGAATAATTCAGAAAGCACCCATAATTATTTCTAGGATTTTATGAAATGGTTTAGCATTATTACTAAACCAAAACAGAGAAACAAAATAGAAAACAGAAACAAGAGAGAGAGAGAGAAGTGCTTACCTGTGCAGCCCACCAGAGCCGGCCCAGCTCCTGTGCTGGTCCAGCACTGTGCGGCCCAGCCCACCGCAACTGCCACCGTCTTCAACCTCCTGCCAGTAGGCAGGAGGGCGTGTGCCCGATGCGCGCGCGCACGCGCCGGCGACCTCATGCTTGCCGCTTGCTCCTAGACGTCGCTAGGTGCGCCACGCGGACCCCAGAGACTTCATGTTCGCTCCCCCCCTCTGTTCGTCCTCTCCCTCGCCCTCTCGCCCGACCCGAGCGCCCCCGTCGCCGCCGCTCGCCGCTGCCGAGTCCTGAGCCACCTCCTCGCCTCCCCGACGTATCCATCGGCTCCGCCACATCACCTTGGAGCTCCAAGCCAACGGAGGCAAGCCCGGAAGCCCTGGAACGTCACCATCATCATCGTATTCACCGTCGGGCACCGGAGATCGTCGCCGCCGATTTGTCGTCCACAGGGCCTCCCCGAGCTCGCTGACCCCCTCTCCGACCCTGCTGTGAGCTCCTCTTCCTCTCCTCCTAGCTCCCGTGCTCGTTTGGCCTCCATAGCCGCCGTTTCCACCTCACCCGAAAGCTCCCCGCCGCCGACCACCCGAAAGTGGCTCGAAGCCAAGCTCACCGTTGTGCTCAGTGCACCACCAGGAGCCCGTAGCCACCACCAGCTCCTCCTCCCGTGCACCACAACACCGATCCCGCGAACACCCGAACACCGGCCGCCACATTCATGCTCGCCGGCATCATCTCCGGCCACCCCCGCACACACTGCCTGCGCCACTCAACGCGCGAGCCCACCGGCAGCACGTAGCACGCCTCTGCCGTTGTTTTGGTCGCCGGAGCACGAAACCCGCGCTGCTCCGCCACGTCTAGCCTCCCCGGCGTCATGTCGCCGGCAGGTTTGACCTGTTCGACCCGGGGTTTGACCTCCTTGGGGTCAACACGCGTGGGCCCCGCCCCTGACTAGATTAGTTTAGGACTAATTACCCCTGCTGACACTGACAGTGGGCCCAGTGGCTGTTAATTTAATTAGTTAGAATTAATTAACCCTGTTAGTTACTTGTGTCACTGACGTGTGGACCCCATTGGTCAGGTTTGACCTGGACCAGGTCAGTCGACCTGCTGACGTCATCATGATGTCATGCTGACGCAGTAAACTCTTTCTGGAATTAGTTTAATTCTAAAATAGCCAAGAAATTCCAGAAAATGTTATAAACTTCCAAAATTCATATAAATTCAACCGTAACTCAGAATGAGATAAATTATATATGAAAAATGATCAGAAAAATCCAATCTATCCATCTGTACCATTTTCATGCATGTTAGAACAAATTATGGCTGCTGTTTAGGACAAATCATATAAAGGGCATTTAAACCTTCACATATGGAGTTTGAGTTTGAACCTTGGGTTCAAACCAACTTCATTTAACCTTGGTGCTAGTTGCATTAGCCCAATCAACAGCATATTGCCATGTCATGATCATGCATCATATTGTGCATTGCATTGATTGTGTTCTTCCTTGTTTGCCGGTGTTTTTCCCCTCCCGATAGACGTGGTTTCGACGATGAGATCGATGACACCAATGAAGAACTATACTATCTTCAGAAGTGCTAGGCAAGCAAAACCCCCCTTGTTCATTCCGATACAATCCCACTCTCTCGCTCATGCTCTATTTTATTGCATTAGGACAACATCGATACAACTGTTACTTGCTGCGGTAGTTGAACCCCTTTATCCTCTGCATGACGTGTCATTACCACAGTAAATAGATGAAACCCACTAGCATGAGTAGGAATTGTTTGAGCCCTGATGTGGCTACTCATTCATGATTGTTTGTCATGCCTGCTACTGCTTAGAGTTGAGTCAGGTCTGATTCATCGGGAATGAATTGGAAAGTGGTGAACATGTCCTACTGTGTGTGAGCTAAGTGTGTGAACACGATTTGGTAAAGGTAGCGGTGAGAGGCCATGTAGGAGTACATGGTGGGTTGTCTCATTGAAACCGTCCTCAGGAACTGAGTTCTGTGTTTGTGATCCATGAACAGCTACTACCACACATTGGGATCCTTAATTGACTCTCTCGACTATTAACCGACTTGATCTCTGTCCAGGAGTTGCAACTAGTTTCTGGTGTTTGTAGGTACTGTTAGTAGTCTAACAAGTTGTTGGGACCCCAACTTATAAGTCGTGATCACCGAATGCACGTGTACAGTGATCCCAGAGATCAATGCTCACTGAACACACAGAAGCTGAATAACAAGAGTCTTACATCCATACATACCGTTTTACACAAGTAGGACCATTATGGTCAAGTCTTGAGTGTATCATCGCAGCGGAAATCTTCAATAACAACTTGGACCCATGCCATCTGCTTTAACCCTACAGGCATTCTGACTGGGAAAGCGTCCTAGTTCGCATATTCGTCCCCAAAGAACTCTACTTCGAACTCTGGTTCTTCCATGCCTAGTCAATTAAATAACCAGTGGCAAGCCAATGAGTACTTTGAATGTACTCGTAAGCAACCCATGTTTTGGTCCAAGATGTAACAATACATGATATAGGTAAATTTTTGCAGAAAGCTGGTTTTGAGTGCAATGACATGTTCAACAACTTGTAAGACATGCATCAAGAGAATTCAAGTAACCGTGTGGACAGGTCACAGGTATCAACATAAATAGAGTGGGCACCAACCCATCTCAATCACGTCAAGTCCTTTGACTTGACCCAAGTAGTTATCCGAACACACACACTGGTTTGTAAACTTTGGACATAGTTTAAGCAGCACCGCCCAACTGTCCTTGACCGTGGACACGGCTATTCGAATAGTTTTACACTCTGCAGAGGTTGCACACTTTACCCACAAGATCCAGGGAACTTCCGTGTCATCCACGACCCGCGATACCTCAAGTACCCAGGGTAAGCACCCGATCACTACCTTTCCCTAGACGACACTAACAAGGAGTCCACTCATTGTTCCGTATCCTCACGATGTACACCATACGAGACTCACTCGAGATCGTAACATCCGAGAGGGGACACAACGGTGTATCCGGTGCCCTGTAAAGACAGTCATGGCCGCCCTACCTGGCACGACCCTGTCCCGAGAGAGAGCACCAACTCTCCCCCGTCACTAGTAATGCGGGCTCAAAGCTAGTATCGACCTAGGTAATAAATAATGCCCTTTCCCATATAAGGGTAGAGTGGTTGCGCATGTAAGGTTGGGACAGTCATCAAATCTTAAATCTAATCCGTTTTCAAAAACAACACAGACACTTGCCTCGGTACACCACTTCATCATCAAGTGGTTACCCATCTCATCATCTCCCTCGGGCATAAGTGTCACCTGACGGGGTTTTTGAAAAAGTCTTTTGAAAATACTTTGTCTCCATCACCATGCATATTCCCGTCCCTTTTTGCGTAGCACTACATTAGCATCCTATCTACTCCCACCGTCATAACCCTCATAAGAAGGTAGGGTCATGCACAATGCAAGTATCAACGGGGAAGTACGGTGGCAAACCATCAAAGTGGTTACCACCTCATCATGATTCTGTTGCAACAACAATATGGTTCTATATGACATGCATAAAAAGGGTTTCATAGACATGGTCAAAGGGCTGCTTGCCTGTTTTAACAGAGTCTTCGAGGTCTTCAAATATCTCTGGTCCAACTCCGAGCATTTTGTCTACTTCGTCAACTATCGTTGAAAGCAACCATAATAAGCAACACAACAAGGCAGGAAATAAAAGTGCTCTAAAAATATGAGTTGGACTTTTTTGGGATACCTCTGGTCATATGAGGGATGACCAAAGTGGTTTCATTAGGATTTGATCAATGGACATCTCTGAACATTTCAATATGATGGAATCAAGGGATTAATGGATCCTCAAGTTGTACACAGAATGCCATTTTATAAAAATGAGTAAAAGTACCCATTAATTCAGGCATGATTTTAGAAACATTTATAAATTGGTTTCACTAGATTTGGAGTTCAAAGGAATTTCCTATGAATTTGCAAAGTTGACAAATATGAAGAAATGGCTCAGTATATTGTGTTGCACAGAAAGTATTAATACAAATGTTCATAACCTAAGTTATGAACTTAGAAGCATCTAGGAATTTGAATCATGGCATTTGGATCAACTTTGAGCTCTCTGTGATTTTCTAAAGTTCATCACAGGAATGGAAAAATAGGATTTGATAAATATTTGTGGAGGAAATGATCCTGGAAAAATGTGCAAATAGCACCATGTGATAGGGAATGATTTTAGGAACTACCAAAAATTTGAATCATCAAATTTGGAGTTGATTTATTTTTTTGTGAATTATTGAAGTTGACTGGAAAAAGAAAAAGACAAAGGATTTACGTAAACGGGCTGGATCTGGGCGGCGGCGGCGCGCACTGGGCGAGGTTTAGCAGCAGGGCGCCACTGGGCCGGCCCAGCGGCTGACCCGCACGCGCGCAGGGGCCACGTCGGAGGCGTACTAGCGCTAGGGCGTCTTCGCCGCGGGGAAGCGGTGGCGAGGTTGGTACGCTTCCACTTAAACGGGAGGGGCCCGCTGGCCGGTCACTGACCTGCGGGGCCCACCCGCAGGGTCATCGCCCTCCTCCTGCCCGCGACAGAGGAGGTAGAGGAGGCAGGGCCGAGCGCTTGCCGGCGCTCTCCCCGACGGCACCGACCACCCCCGGCGGCGCCCAACATACTGGAGGGCTCAGGAGGTCACTACGCACCCGCCGAGTTACGCCATGACCGTAGGGGAGGCCGGGTGCGAATGCACCATCGGCCATGGTGGGCGAGGTCGACGGCAATGGTGGGCACGACGCTACGGTCACCGGGAGAAGGTCAAGGAGAGCGGGGGAGGACCTCGGTGATGCTGGAGGTACTATAGAGGAGTCTAAAGGGGAGGGGAGAGGCCACAGAGCGCGGATTTAGGAGGAGGCCGACGACGGCACTCCAGCCATGGAGGGAGCAGGAGGGCATGAGAGGAGGTGCAGGTTGGTCCAGGGGGTGTTCGGGAGAGAGGGAGAGCGAATGGGATCCAGAGGGAGGCCTCGGGAGCCCTTAAATAGGCGAACGGCAAGGTCCTGTAGACCCGTGCGCCGGCGAGCTGACGCTCGTCGCTGCAAGGCTCGAGGGAAGAGGGCGTGGTGTCTGGGGTGTTCCTGGACGTTGACTACGTCCGGAGAGATAGAGAGAGGGAGTGGGGAGAGGTCAGAGGCGCGCGCGTGTGAGCCGCGCCATTGGCGCGCTCGGGCGGCCGATGTTTGCTAGCGCGGAGGCGCGGGGTGGAGGAGAGAGGAAGGGGACAGCACCGTGTCGTGACGCGGACGTCGAGGGGCGTTGGTTGGCGTGCTGGGGAGGCCCGAGGTGGCCGGAGGCGGTTGGAAGGGGGCGGCTACAGTGCAGGGGTGCACTGTAGCGCGCTCCAGAGCGTGCATATGGCCGGCATGACCATTCTAAAAGGTCAGGGGCATGTCCACTTGTGTCCTGGAGCTTCCTTGGATGCTCTAGAGTGGTCAGGAGCTAGGTGCGGCGCTTCATATAGAAAGAAGAGAGAGAGGAGAAGTTGCCATGGGTAAACAGAGAGAGAAAGAGATGGGTTTTACGCCCAAATAATTGAGCTGTTGAAGGAGGAGAGTTACTGGAGGTAGGAGGTGGCCTGGGGCAGCTGTGGTAAAAAGACAGGGTCATGGAGATTAGTGGAAGTGGTCAAAACAGGGGTTTTAGTAAAATGGCAGAAGGTGTTTGTTGCTGGTTTGGGCAAGAAGATGAACTCCTCTTGTCATGAGGCTTGACAGGGTCAAATGGAATGAGATAATAATAGGTTCCACCAAGGTTGAGTCCATTTGGGCAAAATTGCCAATGCAACTTTTGTAAACCCTAGAAATCAGCAGAAATGGACTTGTGTAGATCTAGTTGAGCAAATCACTTCTCCTTGATGCACCACTTGGTGTAGTGGCCTCATTTGGTCATGTGAATATGCTCAGCAAAGTTGGGGTCAAGGATAGAAAGTTGGTAGTAAAAAGTTGTTCAAATTAGATTCTGGTCAGAGAGGGTTCTGGGGCACTTTTATCAATATAACATTTTCTCCAACTTGTGCCATTTGGTCTAGATGAATGAGTAGACCATTTGAGCATGTTCACAAGATTTGAGAGAATTTGTAAATGTTTGGCGATGTAAAGTTGCTCAAACTTCAAAATGGACAAAAATGGTTTTGAGGGGATTTGATGATGTTATCTTGTTCTCCAAGACATGAGACTTGGCAAGATCACCAAATAGGGCATTTTTGACATGATGGAATTTTCTTGGATTTTTATGAAAATATTTCCTGTAGAAATATTTCAAATCCTTGAAATTGGCAGAAATGGTTTTGGGAGGTTTTGTCCAATATTTTGAACATGACCATGTGTTGAAACTCTTATATATGGAAAATATATGTCCACTGAGTTTCCCTAGGTTTTTGTCAAATATTTTTGAAACAATAAAAATAATTGTTCTCTATTAAAGACCATTTCTAGCCTTAAGAAAAAGCTTTTAAATAAAATAGGAAAATAACTTTTAAAATTACATTTTTGTGGTTTATGGGTATCCTATATCTAATAGGAGTCAAATATATTTTTGGAAATATTTTTACTGCCCTTAATTAAGTACTTGCGGTGCAAACCTCAATTCAGGGTTTTTTGAAAAACTAATTTTAGAAAATACTTTTTGGCCAAATTATTTTTATAAGAAAATATTATATTGTTCTATACACATGGCATGATCATTGGGCAGAAGTTTGGGGCAAGGAAATGAAGTATCGAAGTTGGAGGATTTATTTAATTTTTAGAGCACTTGCAAACAACAAACAAAATCCAATCAAGGCAAGGTCCAAAACACTCAAAAGTTTTTGTCAAACCACATTTTATCATGATATATTAGCTTAAGTGTTGTGCCATGAAAATCAGGGTGTGACACAAGTGGCACCCGATATAGGTGGGCTTGGGACAGACTAGGCACAGTGGCCCGGTGTACCAAGTGGCACCCGGATGGTGGGCTTGGGAACCCTGCACACATCGTTTGGGGCCGTAAGCGACACCCCGGCCGGATCTCCTTGCGGATGGAACCCGAATAGGCGATAAACCTGGACGAGAGACTTGTGTGGTTAGTCAGGTCGTGGCCGACAGCCTCGCTGGGCTTCCGCTTGAAGGTTGCCGAGTACATGTCGTGTAAACGGCAGTAAGTGGTGAGAGCGTGTGTGAAGAAGTACACCCCTACAGGGTTAATATGATCTATTCGAATAGCCGTGTCCGTGGTAAAGGACTTCTGGGTTGCCTGTACAGTTCATAGACAAGTGAAAGTGGATACTCTAAAATGCGCAAGATAAGCGTGAGAGCTATGGATGGCATTCTCATAGGGAGACGGGAGCGGATCCATTGTGGTGTATGGTTATGGTGAATATGTGGACTCGTGTGTGCCACCTCAAAAGAGTTACTTGCAGTCGTAGTTCAGGTTAGCCACCGAGTCAAAGCTGGCTTGCTGCAGTTAAACTCCACCACCCCCTTTGTTGATAATGATGCATATGTAGATAGTTCTGATGTAAGTCTTGCGGGGTACATTTGTACTCAGTTTGCCTATTTTATGTTTTGCAGAGAGACTTACGTTTCACTAGTAGTTCTGCGTGGACTTTGATGTTTAGCTTGTTACCTCAGGTACGATCTTGTGCCCTCAGCAGGATCTAGTAGATAGTTAGGCTTCTCAGCCTTTTTCATTTGTAGATGTCTGTACTCAGACATGTTGAGCTTCGGCTTGTGCTTTGACTTGTATGCTCTGAATGTTGGGTCATGAGACCCATGTTTGTAATATCTCACTCCTCGGAGCCTATTGAATAAAATACTTGAGTCGTAGAGTCATGTTGTGATGCCATGTTGTATTTGCACATATCGAGCATATTGTGTGTATGTTATTGAAATGCTTGGTATGTGTGGGATCTCACAACCTAGTTGTTTATCCTTGGTAGCCTCTCTTACCGGGAAATGTCTCCTAGTGCTTCCATTGAGCCATGGTAGCTTGCTACTGCTCCGGAACACTTTGGCTGGCCGACATGTGTCCTTCTTCGTTCCTGTGTCTGTCCCTTCGGGGAAATGTCATGCGGTGTCTACCGGAGTCCTGTTAGCCTGCTACAGCCCAGATTCTCTGGAGTCCTGCTAGCCCAGCTGCTACAGCCCGGATTCACTCGTTATTGACTGACACGTTCGTTGTTGGATCATGTATGCCTGTCCCTGTAAGTTAGCGCCACTTGGGTTCATGACTAGTCATGTCAGCCCGGGTTCTTTGTCATATGGATGCTAGCGACACTATCATATACGTGAGCCAAAAGGCGCAAACGGTCCTGGGCCTGGTAAGGCGACACCCGTGGGAATACCGTGCATGAGGCCGCAAAGTGATATGAGGTGTCACATGCTAGATCGATGTGGCATTGGATCGGTGTCCTGACATCGTGGACCATAACAGGCCGTTAATAGGACGTATTTGATAACTCTATGAAAACAGCCCAAAGTGTTTTTTACATGAAAACGTCCCAACGTATTAACGGTCCACAAACGGGCCGACTGTAACGACAGGCTGAATTTGGCCCACAAGCAAAAAATTACAGTAACTTCTCAGATGTCCTTAGTGAGAGGACTTAGTTGCGAGGCCAACACATCTATGTGGTAGCTTGAGAGGGGTTGAACGGAATCGAGAGACGCAACACAAGACAAGGGTTTAGACAGCTTCGGGCCCCGGGAAACATCATCCGGTAATAACCCTACATGCTGTTTGTGGCTAGGTCTCATTATGATCATGAGGGAGTCGTCGTAAGCCGGCTCTCCTCTTTGTGTCTAGCCCTAGAGATTATTACTTGTTGCCATGTCCCTCTTTGGGGAGCCCTGCCCCTCCTTATATAAGTTAGAGGGGAGGGTTACATGTGGAGTCCTAGTAGGACTAGGACTAGTCTATCTTTTCTTACAAGTTGAATACAAGTCCGGGTCTTGCTTCCTTCCTCTTAAGCCGGCCTTCCATAACGTAAGCCGGCCTTCTGGGCCTTGAGCCTCTTGGGCCCCCGGGTCTTGTCGCTCCTCTGATCCGCTTGCCAGGTCACCCATCAGTTGCCAGGCTCGGGCGGGTCACTTAGTGAGTCGTCCAGTCAGGGCGAGTCATTAGTGAGTCACCAAGTCCGGCCGGGTTATACATCCGGCCGGGTCATACCGCAGGGTATATCCCCGACATTAGCCCCCAAGTTTAATTTGGATTTATCCATGTTAAACTGATCTGCAACACAAACACAAGAACAAATTGACAGGTTGTACTCCAGGTTAAATATTCTTGTAAGCCGGCACTTGATCATCCTTAAGTCCTTGTCATCTCCTCCTTCTCAAAAATCCGGGTCACTAGACCAACTTCATAATCAATTTTCTTGTAGAAGAAATATTGTAAATAAAGCATCCATTTGAGTTGGCCGTCAATGCTCTGACTTGACAAAAATATTGGTCTTGAAATATTCAACAGATATTCAGCCGGCTTGAAAATGTAGAACTCGCCAAGCTATGATTTGCAAAATCGCCGTGTTATAAAAAACTGATGGTTCCGGGTCATGACTGTTTATAGACGCCGGGTCACGATTGTTGCTAACGCCGGGTCATAATTATTGATGACGCCGGGTCAATCTGGTTTGCTCAAAACTGAGAATTTGAAAATATTTCTCCTTATATCCGTGTTACCTGTAGCCCCCAAGTCTTGAGCAGATCAAAATGATGACTTAAGACTTGATTCAATATAAATATTACCACTTTGAAGAAATCCATATTGTTCATCTTAATCACTAGTCAGAACTGAGTATTCCTCATATGTAGCCCCCAAGTGCCGGGTTGTCGTGCTTGCAGCAACCTAGGACTTGAAATTGCCTTATGCTCATAAAAACTTCAACCAGTGTAACCCCCAAGGGACGGCTCAGTAAGATATTACCAAATTGGGACTTTGTATATGATTCATTGATAATACCATCAAATGATGTAATCTCCACCATGGGGCTTGAACCCACATCCACAAGGTTAAGAGCTTTGTACTCTACCAACTGAATAATGGATCTTTCAATATAATGGATTTAAGGCTTGTGTACCTTGAATTTCCGACAGGAGCAATTGGTAGCCCCCAAGGGCCGGCTCATTTAAAATGTGATGAGTTGGGTCTTCAATAAGTTGAGCAAAAAATGACTTTGCATTAGCCCCCAAGTTCCATGGTGCATGCTGGCAGTGACATGGAACTTGCATATTTGACGTAATCTCAATTTAAATAATGTAGCCCCCAAGTGCCGGGTTGTAAGCCTGCAGCGACTCGGGACTATTTCCTCCATTGTAAAATAAATCATGCCCATTGATAAAAATAATAGCCATTGCGCTAAAGCGACTTTGCAAACCTCAATCATAACACTGGTTATTGATAATCACAATAGAAATCCAGCCATGTTGGCTATTCAAGATATAATCCGGTATGAAAACCTCAATCATTCAATATCATCATGAAAATCCAGCCAGTTTTGGCTATTAAAGATTTGAATACCTCATCGGTTGACAAGTAAATCCGGAGTTTAAATACCTGGAGGCTCTTGGCCGATGACGACTTAATGCGCATTCATTGCAAGCCGGAATTTTTGTAACCCAGCAGCTTATAGCCTTTCATAAAAATCCAGAGCGGATTTTGAAGCATCAACTTTGGTAATGAGCTTGACTTAATCATTTATATATCATATTTCTGCAAATCCTGCAAAGAGTTTAAACAACATATGCCCTGGCGACTTAACGTCAGAAACCAGGGCGGGTAACCACCCAAATGTACTCTTATCCTGCACACAAGTAGATCACAAGATCCTTATGATCCTTTGAATGATACTGCCGGCTTATGTGACCCGGACAGTGAAGTTGATAACTCAAGTCTGTAAGAGCCGACACATATGATATTTGTGACAACTCAAATACTTGCAATTGTATAAAAACAGATAAAATTTTTGAGGCTTCTGATTCGAATACGATCAGTAAACCGTTCCAAAGGGGTTAAGCTTAGATTCGAATACGATCATATAGCCCCCAGTGACGTTGGCGTTGCCGATCAAAGTGGGTATCGACAGCTATGTTCTCTTTGGTTCGAATACGACCTATGTTTGAATAGGAAGCCCCCAAATGACCTTAAAAGTTGTTTAACAATGCCGATTCGAATACGATCCACGTCGATTCCCAAAGGGGTTAAGCTATGATTCGGATACGATCAAGAAGCCCCCAAGTAGGTTCAGCAGTTTGCTAATCAAAAGGGTATCGACAGCTATGTTCTCTTTGGTTCGAATACGACCTATGTTTGAACAGGAAGCCCCCAAGTGACCATATAAATTTTTGGCATTGCGCCGATCAAGAGGGTACTGATAGCTATGCCCGATGAGCAGGAAGCCCCCAAGTGACCATAATAAAATAAACCGTAAGGCAGGATACGCATGTTTTGAACCGTGCATCATGGCAGCAAGTTCCCTTTGGTAACCATTAATTTGTCTCAGATCTCAAACTTGCGAGAGATTTAATTCTTTTGAACCGGAATTTCTTAAACCGGATATTGAGATCCTCAAAGCTTTGTAAGGGACAAAATTACCTTGATCCGGATGTTGAACCGGTTTTAAGAGCTTCAAAGCCTTGCGGGAGAAAGATGACTCTTGAGCTGTATTTTAAACCGAAATCTTCATTCTGAACCGGAAATTTTTCTGACGGACTTTAAATATTTGCCAATAAAGAAGTAGCCTCCAGGGCCGGGTTATCTTTCCCTTCAATGACCCGGAGTTCTTGAATTCATTGGAACCGGCTAATTTTGCCGAGCCATACCATTGTAACCCCTGAGTCTCAAGATGACTCGAAGTGTTGGCTTGAGATTCTCCATATTTGACCATAGCAGAAGGTGTATATCATTGGTGTTGATAGCGCGATGTGAATCCACAGAAGGTTGAGGTGACTGCGGCGGGTTATAAATGATCCCGTATGAACCGTGTCAGCAACTCGGCCAATGGCTCCTTCCAACTCGCTGTTTGAAGTTAACCAAACTGCAGTGGCGGCGACTTGTGCGCCTGCCCATTGAACCATCCAGTGCAGACGACGGTTGATAATATATGATAATTTGCCTCCAATTTGTTGGAAGAGAAACCGGGCTTCCCAAGTAGTGACTTTCTCATACTCAATGAACAGCTCACGTAGACAGGCGCGGCCCGGTGTGTTGATGTAGACCAGGCCGTGAGAGACGGACGGTAAAGACGACCGCAACATCAGAGTTGATATATATAGATGAGACGGTCACGGTGTTGTAAGCCAGTACGGATGGACGAGTCAAAACAGACCCGGCCCTGGCAAGCTGATATAAACCGAGTCGTAAGGGCAGCGTCTTGCACACGTCCATTCACCGTGTAATGTGATACGGACAAACACCGGGCATGACGTTGCCAGCGCGTGCTCCATACCCATGGTATAAACCACATTTTATAATGAATAATTGTCCTGCATATCAAAATATACGGTCCAAAGTAATTGTTCTTTTGACAAAAAAATATGTGTCAAAAATAGACTTAGATAGATGCCACCTGATATGTTAGGCCGGAAATTATTCGCTGTGGAGTTGATGGTCACCACGGTGAAGCTAAAATCAGTCACGGGTGAACCGGTCACAGTGTGGTAAGCCGGTGCGGACGGGTGAATCGGACGTGATATTTGTAAGCCGGCGCGGACGATGAGTCGGCCGCATGCATGGACGGATGTAAACCGAACAGCGGGGGCGGCGATTTGCACATGTATCCGTCGAGCAGCATGGCCCGGAGGAACTCTAGTACAAAATTATGCTGGCATGCGCTCCATCTCCGCGGTATAACAATACCCTTGTCATAAATATCTATCCTGCATAAAAACATTGCAGACCACGGCAAAGATAAATTGTTCTTCGATAAAAGACAATGTGTCGATAAAATATACTTATATGAATATCACCTGATCTATCCGCACGACCGATGATCCATAAGTAGCGTCAGGAGATAACCTTTGAGAATTTTGATCATTGTAATTTGATAACTGAGTCTCTGAAGGTGCAGTTGAAAGTCTTGAAACCTCTTCTCTGTTCTCACACTTAGAGTCAAAGGAGAATTTGAGAAGGTTGACCATACACAAGCTGCACCCCTTTTTTGATCATACCACCTACATAACTTGATGGATTTCTGTACTGCTTGCAAAAACTAAAAGGCCTTGCACGCAGCCATGTCATACAGTGCTTCAAACACGTGTAGCAATTGTAGAGGCTCGTCAACGGCTATAGCGTTGAAAAAATCAGTAGGTCGGCTCAACGTGCCCCCGCGGATACAGCAAGGGCGGTTCGTGGTCAAAACTGTGGCCACAACGGCGGTTGACACCGGTGGCAGAGGAGAACCGGCGGGGCTGTATTGAATCACTGGACTTCTGCTCTGACCAGCCCGTCTTCGCCTCTGAGGTGGTGCGGTCCGCGAAGCTCGCTACGCCGGCTACTTGGCAGCGTGGCCAGCTCAAGGCGGGCACCTCAGCAGGAGAGGAGAGGCCGGCGGCGGCGGCTCGCAGCCGGCGAGGCGGGTCACGACAGTGCCCGAGCTGGGTGGATTGGGGCGGAAACGGTTGGCCGATGACGACTCTCAGCGGCAGCGGCGGCTCACAGCGGCAGCGGCGACTCTAGGTGGCACCTGGGCCAGCAAGGTGCGGGGCGGCTCTCCAGCGGAGTAACACGGAGGCGGAGCGTCGGGGCGGCAGTGGCTGCAGAGGCGCCGATGGCGGCCGGCGGCGGGGCCATGGAGACAGTGGGTTGACAGTGGCTAACTTGTGGGCGATGCCGCAGGTGTAGGGGCGGAGGTCGTGGCCGGTTCTCTGCAGAAGGAAGTGGAGAGTGACGTTTCGACGGTCGCCGGCTTGGGGTCGGAACAGTGGCGGAAACGGGCGCCTCGAAGCGAGGGCGCAGGCGCGGTTGCGGCTCGACATATCAGCCCCAGGCGGCCACTTGCAACGAAGGCAAGGCCAAAACGGGGCTAGAAGCCCACGTGAATGGGCGTTGTGGGCCGCCCCTGATGGAATCTTTCTCCTCCACTTTTTCCTTACGTGACTAGCACTTGGACTTGGTCAATGTATTGACAACAGAAAAGTGTATGGGTCATTTGGAGTAGTAGAACTTGGTGACTTGCACGCGTTTAGAACTCCTACCGATCTCGTCCTCTGGCAGGCAGTACTTTCCAACCTTGATCTGAGTTTAGATCATTGTATACCGAAGGAGATAACAACAGCAGCTATGCCTAATCAGATTTCAATAGAAGCTGACAGTCTCAGCGACTTGGTGATTTGACGGCTTGATGGATTGCTGCTGGTTCACGCTCAAAACTTTTACTGATCAGATTTCCTCGAATCATACGGAGACTTGTCGGCGGCGGCGGCGTATAGGCGCAACCCTATCTTTCTTCTTCGACTTCAATCTCACCGATTGTAAAATCTTCGTATAAAAAATCGCAAACTCCTCGATCCCTGGAGAGATCCCTCCAAGAACTCATCACCACCTGTGCGCGGGCCCCATGGTGGGTGCCAACTGTCGTGGAATTAACACGTCTGATGTCCTTAGTGAGAGGACTTAGTCGCGAGGCCAATGCATCTACGTGGTAGCTTGAGAGGGGTTGAACAGAATCAAGAGACACAACACAAGACAAGGGTTTAGAAAGCTTCGGGCCCCGGAAAACATCATCTGGTAATAACCCTACATGCTGTTTGTGGCTAGGTCTCATTATGATCATGAGGGAGTCGCCATAAGCTGGCTCTCCTCTTTGTGTCTAGCCCTAGAGATTATTACTTGTTGCCCTGTCCCTCTTTGGGGAGCCCTGCCCCTCCTTATATAAGTTAGAGGGGCGGGTTACATGTGGAGTCCTAGTAGGACTAGGACGAGTCTATCTTTTCTTACAAGTTGAATACAAGTCCGGGTCTTGCTTCCTTCCTCTTAAGCCGGCCTTCCATAACGTAAGCCGGCCTTCTGGGCCTTGAGCCTCTTGGGCCCCCGGGTCTTGTCTCTCCTCCGATCCGCTTGCCAGGTCACCCATAAGTTGCCAGGCTCAGGCGGGTCACTTAGTGAGTCGTCCAGTCAGGGCGGGTCATTAGTGAGTCGCCAAGTCCGCCCGGGTTATACATCCGGCCGGGTCATACCGGGGGGTATATCCCCGACACGGGCCGTATGTAACCGAATGCTGCAAATGAGCCCAAGAATAAATGGGCCCTGAGAAGGCCGAAAGATAACTTGGGCTGGAAACAGCCCAATGGAATAATGGGTCGTTAATGGGTATAAAGTGATACACAGTTTATTACGGGCCAGTTTCACCACGGGCCATTAATGGGCCAAGAGTTACAAAGGGCCTCACATGGGCCGAAAGAAGTCATGGGCCACACATGGGCCAGAAGTTAAAACAAACTAGAATCATATTGGACGGCCCAGAGGCGCTATTGGGCCTAATTCGGAAAGGTCATAATGGGCCCTGGGTTAGCGGGCTGTAAATGGGCTATATGCGAACATGCTGTTAATAGGCGTTCTGTGGGCCGGCCCGCCACCTTTGGACCAAGTCAAACGGGCCGGCCTTTGCACAGGAATGGGCCTCTTTTGGGCCGTGCCACATGTCACCGTATCATAGGAGCCTTTGGTTCAATGAGTGGATCACATCTGTCCCAACGGTGAGCCAACACGTGTTTCCTCCAGCCAATGATGATTTTACACGTGGAAAATCCCCATTGGTCGGGGCTGTTAACGGGTTATCGGATCCAAAACCGGACCCGATAGCTTAACGGCGTTCCGTTACGGTGGATGCCACGTGTCGGTCACCCTTGATGAAAGCACTTCTGTGACGCGCGATTTATCATCATGGAAGTGGACACTTCCGTGATGATAATTTTGGTAATGTCATGGAACACTTCTACGACAGCACAGGTATGACTATCTTGATTCTGTCATAAAATTGTCATGGATGTACATGCATGACAAAAAACGCGACCTACTATGACAAACATGTATCATCATGCAAGTGTATTTTTTTGTAGTGAATATTGGGTCATGAGACCTATGTTTGTAATATCTCGCTCCTCGAAGCCTATTGAATAAAATACTTGAGTTGTAGAGTCATATTGTGATGCCATGTTGTAGTTGCACATATCAAGCATATTGTGTGTATGATATTAAAATGCTTGGTGTGTGTGGGATCTAACTATCTAGTTGTTTATCCTTGGTAGCCTCTCTTATCGAGAAATGTCTCCTAGTGCTTCCACTGAGCCATGGTAGCTTGCTACTGCTCCAGAACACTTAGGCTGGCCGGCATGTGTCCTTCTTCGTTCCTGTGTCTGTCCCTTCGGGGAAATGTCACACGGTGTCTACCGGAGTCCTGTTAGCCTGCTACACCCTGGATTCTCCGGAGTCCTATTAGCCCAGTTGCTACAGCCCGGATTCACTCGCTGATAACCGACACGTTCGTGCCTGGGTTATGTATGTCTGTCCCTATAAGTTAGTGCCACTTTGGGTTTACGACTAGCCATGTCAGCCCGGGTTCTTTGTCATATGGATGCTAGCAACACTATCATATACGTGAGCCAAAAGGCGCAAATGGTCCCGGGCCTGGTAAGGCGACACCCATGGGAATACCGTGCGTGAGGCCGCCAAGTGATATGAGGTGTTACATGCTAGATCAGTGTGGCATTCGATCGGGGTCCTGACAGCTTTGGTATCAGAGCCTGACTGCCTGTAGGATTACCAAGCCAAACTGGTCGAAGTTGAGTCTAGAAATTATGTAGTTATGTAAGAGAATTGATTGTGGATGGGAACGTAAGGCTCTTTTTACTCCTTATACCCTATGCCTTTTGATCCGAGTCATCCTATCTTTCCTACGGGGTTAAGGAACTAGGCTTTCTGTTCTTCTATCAGGATCACGTGTTACTAATCCGTAGACTTATAGGAATGATGGATTTCAAGTCTCAGATCAGTCTCCTCTACTTCCATGTGTTCATAGTTGGTCTCGGAACCTTGATATTGTGCTTCTGAGTGCTTATGCCACCATTTTGCAAGATGTCTCAAACCTTTTTGAGCATTTACATCCGTTATGCTATCCGAGTCATCCCAAGTTTCTAAATAGTCAGATGCATTTGCAAAATTCTTTCCCTCTATTCCCGATATCCTCAGATTAACCACACCACCCAGTGTGTTGAGGTACTTCAATGCCTCGGTATATAGGTTGGAGCTACTATTATCACCCTAGGTGTCTTAGTTAATCGCCTAGTAATCTAGCCATGTTTTGTGATCCCAGTGTGGTGATTCTGGCCATTATTCTCGAAAGCATCCCATGATGCCACTTAGTAGTAGGCATTCTACACCTGGGTTCCTGAACCCGAGATTCACCTTACTTACCTCGTGTTGATAGTGTTTGCTAGTTCCTTCAGGATAGTGTTTGCTTCTAGATCCGATAGTCCTCGAGGTTCATGGTATGTCCTTCTTCCAAATACAATGAACTGCTTAGGGCAGAAGTTCCTCGCTGATTCGAAAGATCACAACTAGAGTGCTCTTCACGAGTTCTCCATTCTATATTGTGACTCTGCTAGTTCAACCTTTCTGCATGGGTTATCCGGAAGAAATATGTTGAACTCATTCGACATGCTAGTCCATGCATCCACAACTCAGAAAATCATATGTTCTTTTGGGCTGTCTCCCTTTAGTTGTCTTATGACCCCGTCTATCGATTGATAGTCAAGAGTATGCGTGCATTCGTTCATCGATGCCTATTACTCTTGTGGTCCGTCAAGACATTCTATTCGGAATGACTAGGAGAAACAAACTCCAGTACCTCTTCCATATCCAGGATTGGGTCAAAGTAGTTGTATTCCGTAGATCAAAATACCAATCTAGATTTTGCTTCTGTTCTACCCTAAAATATTACCATCTTACGTCAAGAATGTCATGGGAATTGCACACCATCCTATGAACTCTTGATACAATGATACTCTCTCCATCATTTTCATTCCTTGGTCCACGTGTTATTATAACTGAAATGTCAACATGTGAACTATGTTGTGTGAAATCAATACCCCTAGCAACTTTGTTGTTGGGTAGTTAAAGGACAATAACTACATTCCTAGTATGTTGGTTCTTGAACCATCATTCTAAGATAGATTGTGCTACCTAGTCCTTATTTCCGGTGCACTCTTCGATCAATGAATTAGGATTGTGTCAATCACCCGTTCTTTTGATCACATCATCTTGCCTCAAAAGCATGATTGTTCCTGAGCTTAGTAACATATCGGTGGTTCGTGATTTTCCGAAAATCTTCTCGGAAGCATTACCAGGTTGTCACCTAACCGCTATGTTGAGTTCGTGATCAAGTTGGTTTCTTGTAACCACCCCTTCTCCAAGAATCTGTGTTGGGTACCCCTGAGCTAGTTGGTTAAGCTGAGCAACAACTTGGGGAGTTGGAAGATGGAAGCTTGTCCGACTTAGTTCATTCTAAGGGATATCTTGTATGTGTGTTGAAGAAAGATGGTATTTTCATCGGTTGACCATCGTGATCAGTTAATGGACCTATTATCTTAACCAATCTTTGATTTGAGTATGGGCTGTCGTCAAATCAAATTAGGACCAACAATATTCGTAATGTTGTCTTACCCGTGGTTATCTCCTTGAGTATATACCATTATATCTTTTGAGTTTGACCAATGCTATCACCTTGTTCACATAATTGTGGCTTTCCATATTCATGGAAACCTGGATGAATTGTTGTTGAGCCCATCGACAACATCCTTATCTTGTCCATGATTCGTGTTGAACCTCTAAGCTAGGGTTGGAAACTTTATAAGCATTATCTTCATGTTCCGTTCATGAAGCATATGCTTGGATCAAAGGAGTGACTTTCTCCAATTCACGTGCACTTGATGTAAGTTGCCGACGTGGATCCGAGAAAGATTGTTTTTGCTTCCTCTGGAATCATCCCCAAGTTGGTCATGCACATGTGCGAAGTAATCTATAGTTTGGTAGGTTGGCCGCCTCCATTCTATATGTGTTCCTAGCACACCAAGCCACTGATTGACTTGTTCAAGGAAGAGAAGTCTATGCTTGGGATCTAATCCATGGACTTGCTTAAAGACTTCTCGATAGTGTTTTATTATAAGACTACTACGTGGTCCTGCTTGTCTTTGAAAGTGTGTCCACATGTGTGTAGAAAAACCAGCTCATGTCTTGGAGCTTGCTACCGTAGTCCATTTCCCGAGAATCTTGCAACGTTATCTCGTTGATTTGTGTTGCAAGCTTTCATTTGTCTCTCCAGACCTGATGAGCCTGGATTATTCTGACACCAACCAGATCTGAATCTCAGGCAGATATGATGGTTGGAATGTTTCCCAAGAACTACAATATTGGTCTCTCTATAACCCGGTAAAGTGGATGTTGTGGCCAACACACCCAGCCGGAAGATCTATTATTGTAGTATCTTGATTGAGGAAGTTGGCCACCTCCCCATAAGGGTCTCACATGATTTACTTCTGTAGTTATTCCTTATGGATTCTTGAGCTCCTTAAGTCCGACCTTTTACTTGATGTTCTAGGTACCAAACCATTTTAATAAATGGGTTGCGCTAGCACATCTAGGAGAACATTAGAAGCGGAGTGCTAAATGTCTCTTGGTCAATCATCCAGATTTTGTCCCCTTGACCTCCCTAAGGTAAATCTGAGAAAGTGTTATCTTTCCTTTGCATCTGCATCCTCCACCGGTATTCATCATGGTAGTATGTTGTGTTGCCAGGATCCTTGACACGGATATTGGTAAAACCTTGATGAATATGGAAATGCTCAAGTTCTTGAGAGCACACACAAGAACTAGGTGTTATCATCGGCATTAATTGGGATTTGCTCTTAGCCTCCTCGATTATGCTACAACCTTTCAAACAGTGGACTCACTCTCTACTGCTGAGCTTCTCCCCAGTTACTGGAATCATTCCCAACATTTGTATTTTGTTCCCAGCTTGCACCACCAGTGTGTAATCCTACACTGGACTACCTTATCAGTAATTACTGATCAGTGTCATCTTCAAAAGTAGTCCTACCATGGGTCCCATCCATTTCCGATGATAAGCAAAAATCATCCATTGCGTTGTCTTCAACAAGGTAGTCCACATCACACATTCTAGTATGGGTATGCCATTCTTTCGCACTCCGCCAAACGATTGTTGGTGAATTGCCTTAGGATGGTTTAGAGAGTTTCAATGATCCATGTGTCAAAAGTAATTCTTTTTGCCACTTCAGGTAATGGTTCCATGAGTCACCTTCTCTGAGGTGTCTCGCTATGGTATCATGGCAACTCAAATTCTCGCTACGTTGACAACCGTTCACCACCCTCCTAGGTGTGGAATTGTTGTCTACCTAGTGAACCCTCGTCATCTGTTCCACCCCATCCCTCTAGGTGTGTGCTTTGTGTCTCAGTTCGAGAGATGTTGCTATGTCTCATTCCGTGAGTTGATCCTAAGTTGTTCGGTCTTCAAGAAGATCGATCCTTCTAGAGTTTTTCCTTTCCTCTCATTGTCATGTTAATTGGAGTTCTCAGAGCAAGACATTGACACAATGATGGTGATCGAATAAACATTCTTATAAAGTGCAACACGGATCATGAAGATTGTGTTAGTTTGCATCCCCCCACTTAATCTTACCCTACGCTTGAATCTCGGGACGAGATTCTTGTTTAGTGGGGGTGATTTATCACATCCCTAGCTTCTGGCAATGTACTAGTGTTAGCCTTTGGTGATGCATCATGTTTACTTCCTAAAGAAACTTGAAATGGGGGCTCATAAACCCTAGCAGCAAATGAAATTCAACTAGGGTCCAAATAGAATCATTTTCACTGAACCCAAAATGCCCTTCTAAAATGTTCATCGTCTTTGCCTTGGTCTAGAACCTCTGACAAAAATGGTGCACACTTTTCTAGGACAATAGAGGGTCACTGAATTAAATCTTATAGTATTTGCATTTGGGCATTTAAATGCTATTTTTTTAAATGCCCAAATAATCATAAACTGAAATGTTTACTGTAGGATATATTCCCAACAGTGAGCATGAGCAGTTTCATGATTTTTGAGTGTGCCTAAGTATTTTTTAATAAAGCCATGAAGTTGCAGAAAAAAATAGAAAACATGAAATAATAAAAAGAAAGGAAACTTACCTGGCAAAGCCCACCTGGCCTGGCACTGTAGCAGCCCAGCTGGGCAAAGCCAGCACAACCCACCCGGGGCTCCTCCCTGTCATCTTCCACCTCCTGCCAGTGGGCAGGAGGGTGTGTGCCCGCGGTGCGCACGCACACGCCTCACCACCTCCTGCCTCTCTGCCTGTCTCCCCATCGCCTGGACCCGCTAAAGCCGCCACGCACCCCCTGTCCCTCCCCTTCTCTCTCTCCTGTGGCGATTTCCCTCTTTGTCTCTCTCTCCCATGACCATCCGCGAGCGCCCAAGAATGCTGATGAGGTCCATAGCGGCCATCGTGCACCCCTTGCCTCGCAGATGCTTCCAAGAGAAAGGCCGCGACTTCCTCTTCTCCTCGCCGAGCCACACAAGCCAAGGATCACCACGCTGTTGTCTTCGAGCTCGTCACCACCCCATCTGCTCGCCGGACTTCGCCGGTCGATTCACCGCCTCCGACGCTTCCTTGAGCACGCTGGCCATCCCTACGGCACCACAGTGAGCCCCCAAGTCATTTCCCTCTTCTCCCCTGGTCGGTTTCTACCTCTAAGCCATATCCCTGTCTTGGCCGAGAGCTCCATGCCGCCGGCGATGTCGCCGCCGTCACTGCAGCCACTGAGGCTCGAAACCAAGCGCGTCACCATGCTCGATGGACCCCAGGAGCGCGTAGCACCTGCCAGTTTATCCCCCAGTGCCCCATAGTGTCAACCCCATCCACACCTGAATTCCGGCCGCCGCCGCGAGCTCCGTTCCGGCGAGCTCAAGCCGTCTCAGCCTCTTCCGCTCACACAGGAAGATGCGGTGCTCGCCCAGCTATCCGTAGAACCCCTCCTCCGTCTGTTTGGTCGCCGAAGCAAGAAACCCGAAGGCCTCCGCCGTCTCGACCTCGCCAACGACTCAACGCTAGGATTGACTCGTTTGACTAGGGGTTTGAACTCCCCTGGGTCAATGGCAGGTGGGCCCACAGTCCTGCTAATTTATCTTAGTACTAATTAACTTTTAGTTAACCCACTAAGTCACTGACATGCGGGCTCAGTCCATAATTAACTCAGGTTAGTATTTAACTTATCACTAATTAACTCTGTTAATTACTTGTGACACTGACATGTGCGTCCCTGCCATCAGGTTTGACCTAGACCGAGTCTGTTGACCTGCTGAGGTCAGCATGACGCAATGTTGACGCAGTAAATCATATTCTGGATTATTTTTTTTCCAAAAATTCTAGAAAATACTCCAAACTTCAAAAATTCATTGAAAATTATTTGTAACTCCAAATTAAATAAGTTATATATGGAAAATGATCAGAAAAATCCAATCTATCCATCTGCACTGGTTTCATGCATGTTAAAGCAACTTAAACCTGTTGTTTATATAAAAACATTATAATACACTTTATAAGTTCATCATTTGAATTTGGGGTTAAACCTTTGGTTCAAAATGACCCAAACCCATCTGATTGTAGTTGCATTAGCCCAACACACTCATTTTGCCATGTCATGATCATGCATCATATCTTGCATTGCATTGATTGTGTTTCCTTCTGTGTTGCCGGTAATTGTCCCCTCTCGATAGACGTGGTTTCGACAATGAGTTCGATGACACCGATGAAGAGCTATACTATCTTCAGAAGTGCCAGATAAGCAAAACCCCCTTGTTCATTCCGATACAATCCCACTCTCTCGCTCCTGCTCTCTTTTACTGCATTAGGACAACAACGATTCAACTGTTACTTGCTGTGGTAGTTGAACCTCTTATCCTCTGCATGACCTGTCATTGCCACAGTAAATAGATGAAACCCACTAGCATGAGTAGGAGTTGTTTGAGCCCTAATGTGCCTACTCATTCATGCTTGTTTGTCATGCCTGCTACTGCTTAGAGTTGAGTCAGGTCTGATTCATCGGGAATGAATTGGAATGGTGTTGAACATGTCCTACTGTGTGTGAGCTAAGTGTGTGAACACGATTTGGTAAAGGTAGCGGTGAGAGGCCATGTAGGAGAACATGGTGGGTTTTCTCATTGAAGCCGTCCTTAGGAACTGAGTTCTGGGTTTTTGATCCATGAAACAGCTACTACCATGCATTGGGCCCTGAAATATGACCCCGCTCGACTTCTTAACCACCCTAGTCCTCTGCCCAGGATTTGCAAGTAGTTTCTGGTGTTTGTAGTATGCTGGAGGCCGTGCACAGCGCTGACCCGAGGGGTGGGCTGTGATGCGATAGGCACGTGGCAGGTATGCCGGGCGCCCGTTTGGTGCCACGGAACCCTATACACATTGTTCGGGGCCGTATGTGGAAACCTCGGCCGGACTCCCTCCGGATGGAACCTAAATAGGCGATAAACCTGGACTAGAGACTTGAGTGTTTAGGTAGGTCGTGGTCTACACCCACGTCGGTTTTTGCTTGAAGTCTACCGAGCACATGTCGTGTGCAAACGCTAAGTGGTGGAAACATGTGTACACCCCTGCAGGGTTAACATCATCTATTTGAATAGCCGTGTCCGTGGTAAAGGACATCTGGGTTGCCTATACAGTTCATAGACAAGTGAAAGTGGATACTGTAAAATACGCAAGATAAGCGTGAGTGCTATGGACGGTGTTCTCGCAGGGAGACGGGAGCGGATCCATATTGGGGTATTGTTATGGTGAATATGTGGACTTGTGTACGCCACCTCAAAAGAGTTACTTACAGTCGTAGTTTAGGATAGCCACCGAGTCAAAGCTGGCTTGCTGTAGTTAAACCCCACCATCCCTTTGTTGATAATGATGCATATGTAGTTAGTTATGATGTAAGTCTTGTTGGGTACATTTTTACTCACGTTTGCCTATTTTATGTTTTTGCAAAGAGACTTCAGTCTCACTAGTAGTTCCGCATGGACTTCGATGTTTAGGTTGTTACCTCAGCTACGATCTTGTGCCCTCGGCAGGATCTGGTAGATAGTTGGGCTTCTCAGCCTTTTTCATTTGTAGATGTCTGTACTCAGACATGTTAAGCTTCCGCATGTGCTTTGACTTGTATGCTCTGAATGTTGGGTCATGAGACCCATGTTTGTAATATCTCGCTCCTCGGAGCCTATTGAATAAAATACTTGAGTTGTAGAGTCATGTTGTGATGCCATGTTGTAGTTGCGCATATCGAGCATATTGTGCATATGATATTGAAATGCTTGGTATGTGTGGGATCTGACTATCTAGTTGTTTATCCTTGGTAGCCTCTCTTACCGGGAAATGTCTTATAGTGCTTCCATTGAGCCAAGGTAGATTGCTACTGCTCTGGAACACTTAGGTTGGCCGGTATGTCTACTTCTTCGGTCTTGCGTCTGTCCCTTCGGGGAAATGTCACGCGGTGTCTACCGGAGTCCTGTTAGCCTACTACAGCCCGGATTCTCCGGACTCCTATTGCCCAGTTGTTACAGCTCGGATTCACTCGCTGATGACCGACATGTTCATGGCTGGGTCATGGATGCCTGTCCCTGTAAGTTAGTGCCACTTTGGGTTTACGACTAGCCATGTCAGCTCGGGTTCTTTGTCATATGGATGCTAGCGACACTATCATATATGTGAGCCAAAAGGCGCAAACGGTCCCGGGCCTGGTAAGGCAACACCCGTGGGAATACCGTGCGTGAGGCCGCAAAGTGATATGAGGTGTTACATGCTAGATCGGTGTGGTATTGGATCGGGGTCCTGACAACCCAGCACGCGACTATTGCGGGATTTGACAGGATTGCCCGGGCCCACGCGCCAGCCACTCGAAAGTGGGTCCTTATAAGGCGACGAGGCCGAGGCGCCTGCACTGTGCGTGTCCATTCTCTTTCTTTCTCCCCTGCTTCTCCACCGCATTGGCTCCTCCACTCTCGACGCCGCAGCTCCGCCACCATGGTGAAGGACCAGACGGCGGCGCTGGAATGTGCAAAGAAGGCGACGGAGGCAGCGAAAGGCAAGAAGACGGATTGGGGGTTGTCGTCGCGGTCGGCGCTGCCGCCGGGTTGGATCCAGGGTGATTAGATCTGATCCTCGCTCTGGCCGGAAGATTTGGAGGAGCTGGCTCAGTCCGGACTGATCACTGACGGGGCTGTGCGGTTGCCGGAGGGGGAGACGGAACAACAACCTCGACCGGGTGAGTGCGTTCTGCTTGCCACCCATGTCGACCGCAGTTTCTCCCTTCCCCCACATCCTTTTTTCTGGGGTTTCTTGAAATTTTTTAGAGCCCAACTCCATCACTTCTCTCCGAACACCATCACCTACCTTGCTGCATTTGTGTCCATGTGCGAAAATTTCCTGGGTTGTCGACCGCACTAGGGTCTTTTCAAGCACATCTTCACAATTCGCTCTCAATCAGTGAAGAAAGAGAATATGAGTGACGAGATAACACACGTTATCCAAATGTGTGGGGGGTTGGGTATCCAGAAGAGGAAAAGGAGTTCTTTCCCTTCCATGACACTTTCTGAGTCGGTCAAGGGCTGGTAGTCGACCTTGTTCTACTGCCAGGACATTACGATTCCAGGCCAGTCGAATGGACTTCCCCCTTTACTTTAGATCGTGCCTATACCCCTTCCTCGCTGAAAGTGACCGCTGCGGAGAGGGTGGAAACAAACATGTTTGTCGAGAGAGTGGTCCAATTGATCAATCAGGGTGTCCCGGGCATGGATTTGTCGGAGGTGTTTCTCAGTCGACGCATCCAGCCGCTCCAGGCTCGTGATCACTCGATGTGGATGTACTCTGGAGCCAATGACACCGCTCAGGTTCATCGAGAGGAAGTATCGTCCAAGACAGTGGCTATGTGGCTGAAGAGTATCACAGGAAACAAGGACAACTCCAGGGGCGCCAGGAGAGTCGACCCATTCAGCGACAACAACCAGCCAGATAAGGTTTGGTCTCTGCCACTGACTGTATTTTGATATGTTTTGCGACTGTCTTCGAATCCGACTGACATTTACTTGACTTCTTGTCTTGTAGGTTTACACTGAGATGTACTCAATGCCCAATGGTGAACAACTTCTGGAGTAAGACCAGGAGGGAGAGTACAGCACGGAGGAAAGTGGTGATTGGCAATCTCTAGAAGACGAGGACGAGGAGGAAAGTGATGAGTCGGACGATGACGAGATAGTCGACTCACCACCTCATACGGAACATCGATCCAAGCTACTCCATGATTCAGCGGGTGGGTGTGGCAAGACCGTGCCTCCAAGCACTCAAGCACAGAAGCGCACTAGGACTTCAACTCCAGAGCCGACGGAGAAGGTCGCCAAGCATCCCAAGGTCGTCCCCTCAAAGGCTCGAAACACTTTGCCCAAGATCAAGATGGATGTTCCTATTGCCTCTGGGTGAGTGTTCTTTCTTTCTATGTTCTCTTCCGCCGACTAATACTTCTGTTTTGACTGAATGGATTGTAAACTTTTCCAGCCCAGCCTCAACCGCGACTGACATGGACGTTGGCAAGGCCCCAGGTGACGAGGAAACCGATGACGCGGCCACCTCCAAAGCTGGTAACTTCCACTCGACTTGAATTTATTTTGCCGATTGAATTTCTGAGGTTGCTTTTTGTTGCAGCTCCACGGGACGTTGTCGTGCTTCCGTATGATGAAGAAGAAGTGCCTATGAGGGAGAGGAGGAGGAGGGGCAAGGCATTAAGCGGGAAAGCACCCGAGGGCCAGGTCCCTCAGTCGAAACTAGTGCTTGGGACAGTGGTCGAGCGATCGGGAGATCTGGCTCGGACCAACATTACTTTCGCCAATCCGCTGTCGACTAATCATCCATCGGGGTCAACTTCTCAGACCTCGGCCGCTCCAGTACAACTCCATGCATCTGACCCTGTGGCTGCTTCGGCTGCATTGCCATCATCGCTCTTCATTGTGTACCAGACTCCAGATGACTCACCGAGTGTCGCCAGGGAGACCCTTCTCCAGGTAAATCTCATGATGAAGCAGATGAAGGTGGTGCACGAGGCCAATCAGGTAGCTTATAATGCTAGCACCGCTCTGCAATGCAACGTCAAGGTTAGCTGATTCGCGACTGGTCTCTTGAATAATGACAATTGCCATTGTTGCTTCGCTACCCATATGGTGCTCTTAGATGAGCGTTTTAGAACCTATTATGTGCATCTATCATGGGACTGTGTTTCACATCCAATCACCCACTGGGGTGTTTCTGTCTTAGAGCTTTATAGTTCTTCCAGTTGAGTAGACTAGGTTGAGTCAAGTGTTTTTCCGAACTAGTGGGGGCACGCAGAGTGCACCCACTGGGAGTAGTCCCCGAGATCACGGTCGACTGTTGGTAGTCGGTTGGGGTCTGAGAATCTCCCTTTTTTATTTTTTTACTCATGCTGGGCAGATCATGCCGAGTGTAAAACCGAACTAGTGGGGCACGCTAAGTGCACCCACTGGGTGTAGTCCCCGAGACTACTGTCGAATGTTTGATTCAGTAGTAGTCTTAGAGCAACTTTCACTGTGACTGACTTTTGTTTCTGTCGTCTGACATACCTTATTTTCTAACTGCAGAGGTCTTGTGATCTTGGAGCTCAATTTTCTGAACTGAACAAGAAGCAAATCAGCCTCAACCTTGACCTGGAACTAGCCAAGAAGAACCTCAAGACTGCTCAGGATGAAGTAGCTGTCGGTGTTCTGGGAATGGGGGTACCCAGACTTGCCTGCCTGCGGCCTGCGGCATGGCTCAGGGAGTGGCCCAGTACGACCCATCTTCATTGACACATACTCAAGACCCTCGCGAGAGGCCAAGCCTCGCGGGGCGGACGACAGGAAGCTTCCTCGGGCACAGCCTCGTCAGGCTGGCTCGCGAGGAGGCGGAGAGATCAAGGCAGGGTACCTCACAAGGTGCCCATGAAGAAAGCCATGAAGACCGAGGCCAGGCGGGCGCCAGGCGGGCGCCTGCCTGCGTAGAGTCCTTGTTTCCTCTTTGGTGCAAAGGTGGCAAGCGCAGGCAAGAGTATCAAGCAAAGGCAACCATTTCGGTGCAACAAGACCAAGACCAGCAGAGCGGCAGGATGGAGGTCATCGTGGAGCCCAAGCCGGCATCACCGTCAGAGTCTTTAGCAGGAGAGGACCAACTTTAGTCAGGATAAGTGTACTAGATGTTCCCCTTCAAAATGGCCAATTGTTGGCACCCTTCCTGCTCAATATTTGGGAAGAGGCCCAGGGCCTCCCTCTATAAATAGAGCTAGCCACCACAGAGAGAGGCATCGAGATTTTGGGCAAGCTAGAGAGAGAGAGACGACTGAACTCACCCAAGCAGTTCATCGCACCAGCCCAAGAACAGCCCCTCGCAAGGTTGTTCTTTCCTTGTATTGTTCATCATCAGCCACTGAGACAATCCACCACACCACAAACTAGACGTAGGGTATTACACCACAATGGTGGCCCGAACTAGTATAAACCTCGTGTCCCTTGTGTTGTTCTTCGTGTAGTTTAGATCCATGCGAGGCGACGAGACGTAGGTAGGCAGGAGGTGTGATCACCGCGTGCACCCCAGAGTTCGAACCTTTAGGGTCTGCCAGAACCTGAAATCCGACATTTGGCACGCCAGTTAGGGGTGCACCGGAATCTGCTTTCCGCCGCCCCGTGCTTCGCCGCCCGTCGCGTCCATGTCAGACGCTCGCCGAGACCGCGCTGAGCGCCGGGCCGCTCTCGCCACTCGCGTCGCCCAGACGGACCCCGTTGGTGGATGCCCCCGACATTCCCCGTCGCCTTCCGTCAACGCCGCCACCGGCCCAGCAGGAAACGAGCAGTAGGCGTCATCCTTGCATCCTTCGGTGTGTCGAGAAGGCCGCACCGCCACCCCATCACTGACTCCCGCCGGTTCCTTGTCCCACACCCGTCGCGCTCCTGCGGACGCGCACGCCGCGCTGCTCCTGGCGCAGGAGTTCCTGCACTACCGCCCCGTCGACGACCTCCATGACGAGTGGCTCGCCCGCATCACCGAGCTCGTCAGCGCTGCTAGGGGCTCCCCTGCGCCATCCCTCTCGCTGCACCACGCCCCTCCCTGCACGGGCGATGAAGCTTAGGGGGCGCCTCAGCCGCCTCCCCCTCAAGAAGGCGCCTTGGCCCCAAGGCGCGTGGCCCCTGGACGGAACCACTCCGTCCGGCGCCAGCACAGCAAGAGAAGAGCGGCCAAGAGATCCCTCGTCCCCAATAAGCTGCCTGTGTGCTCCCCGCACCGGCCCGGCACGAACGCGCTCCTGCTCCAGCGTGCCAAGACCCCACGCTGCTCCTAGCGGCAGCGCATAGAGACTTCCAAGATTAAGCTCTCCGTCACCAAAGGCCTCCCGCGGCCACTTCAGGCTGCCGTGCCTTCACCGCCGAGCTGCGCAGCTTGGCCTGGCCGGGCAAGTTCAAGCCAGATCTGCCCCCGCGCTACTATGGCACGGCTGACCCTACGGAGTTCCTCCAGCTCTATGAGCTGGGCATTGCAGCCGCCAACGGGGACGAGAAGGTCATGGCGAACTGGTTCCCCATGGCACTCAAGGACGGTGCCCGCACCTGGCTCCTAAACCTGACTCCTGGCGCGATCTCCTCCTAGGACGAGATGTGCACCCGATTCATCGCCAACATCCAAGGCACCCGCGACCGGCCCCCGGCCATGAGCGACTTGCGCCGCGTCAAGCAGCAGCCGGGAGAGACCCTACAGAAGTTCATCCAGCGTTTCAACAACGCTCGCCTTAAGATCCCCAGGGTGTCTGAGGAGGCCATCATCTCAGCCTTCTCCGACGGCGTGCGTGACGTCAAGATGAAGGAGGAGCTTGCGATCCATGAAGACTTGTGCACCTCCCTGGAGCTGTTCAATTTGGCAACCAAGTGTGCCAGGGCTGAGGAAGGACTCCTTTCCCTCCTGGAGCTGCCGGCTGCCGACCCATAAGAGAAGAAGCCCAAGGTAAAGTGGTGAGGCTGCAGCACCGACTAAGCATATATGGTGGCTAACATACACAAATAAGAGCAAGAAGAGAGCAAGCAGAATGGTCGTGAAACTAGCAATGATCAAGAAGTGATCCTGAAGTCCTACTTACGTCAAACATAACCCAAAGACCATGTTCACTTCCCGGACTCCGCCGAAAAGAGACCATCACGGCTACACATGCGGTTGATGCGTTTTAATTCGGATCTGGTGTCAAGTTATCTACAACCAGACATTAACAAATTCCCATCTGCCTATAACCGCAGGCACGGCTTTTGAAAGATTATACCCTGCAGGGGTGTCCCAACTTAGCCCATGACAAGCTCTCGCGATCAACGAAGGAATAGACCTTCTCCCAGGAAGACCCGATCAGACTCGAAATCCCGGTTTACAAGACATTTCGACAATGGTAAAACAAGACCAGCAAAGCCTCCCGCTGTGCCGACAAATCCCGATAGGAGCTGCACATATCTC